>NC_051186.1:93649929-93989928 GCF_013339695.2 Rhipicephalus sanguineus
GAACGTTGGAGGCTTGACAGGTACCGTGTAGAAGTGCCTTTGGTTCGCAAAGAAATGCTTCGCGTACAGTACACAACTTGGGAATGAGAAAGGTTCCACAGAATGCTGCCAGAAGGGAACGAAGGAAAGAAAAAGGCATAAGGCAGGGAGGCTAGCCTGAAAGTGCCCGGTCGGCTACCCGACGCTGGGGGAGTAAAAAAGAGGAAGAGAAAGATGAGAGAGAGAGAGAGCAGGAAAGAATGACATGAGGAATAAATGCGCTGAGGCGTATGTATGGGTTGCACTCAATAGCCAAAGGCGTTTACACAGGCATGTCGCCCCCGAAAAGCACAAAGGTGCCTTCACTCCCTTGTTGGCCGACGAGATGGGGACGGTGCTGCAGCAGCATCTGCACGGAGAGCGGCCGATCGTCCTATCATCGCAGCACGCCAGAAACTGCTTGTCTTTCAGGGGCAAATTGAGGGCAGTCGCATAGGCTGACGTGGTAAGCCATGGTCCAACTAGAGGGCAGGCATTGGTTCGGCCATAAGTACGCATTGCACTTACGTGGAAGATACACTGCTCACCTAGTAATGACAGAGGTAAAGACCGAAATGCGGGATGGTTAACCACAGTCGTGCACGGTTTGTTATCCAACACCTAGCGATGTACATATGGAGATAAGGTGAGTGAGCATGTGCATGCGTACATCCGCTGATAAGTGTTCATTCTCGCATAGCTGCAAACGCTGGCGCGTGGGAGCGTTAAAATAGGCAAAAGATGCGCTGACTTCTAACGCGGACAGCAGAATAATGAGAAATCCGGAAAAGTTCGAAACGTTTGTGACTTCTCAAAAACGTTTGCCACTTCTCCGGATAACAAAGACTTGGCAAGAAAACCCGCTAACAAAGATATCGAGTGACAAACCAATTCTGAATCAAGGAAGCAGTGTTGACGTAGGACACGATCCATACAACTACGTATAATTTCCGAAATGCCGGCTGTAGTCTGTGGGTTGGTTCCCAAGTGCTTCCCAGAAGGCCAAGAAGAAAATATTAAAAAAAGAAAGCACATAGTTCAACACGTAAGTTATCGAGTAGACAAAATACAGAGCACACCTCAGCGCCCCCCCCCCCTAAGAAAAAAAGAAAAAAAAAGAAAAAGGTAAAATTGAAAGCTATTTCTTAGCAGCTTTTCATGACACTAATAGCAGGTGACATCCGCCATACCGAACGTATTTACCTCTTCAAATGTAAGAATGGTCCCGAGATCATCACCCATGAAAGTTTGGATTGTTCGCAGTCTTTACCTTGTTTGGATGGCTTTCAGCGAGCATTCCCTCCAAGCATTCTTTGGGTACCGCGCGCTCGATACCCAAAGAATGCCCAAAGAGCACACACACACACACGCACACACACACACACACACACACACACACACACACACACACACACACACACACACACACACACACACACACACACACACACACACACACACACACACACACACACACACACACACACACATTTGTAACATACAAACTAACAAAAATTTGTAATGACACTTGCTTATACGATGAGATCACCTCTTAGATTGTTGTTTCAGTCACAATGTGTTTTTCTAGATTTGCTTCTCATTTGTCGCTTTTCATGTCTGGTTTGAAAATGTCGCAATCGCGTGCAAGATTGCACTCGAGAGCATCTTACCTGTAGCAAGATTTCTCGAACGAAACTTTCAACAGTAATCCACACTCGCGTTGGCATCACTCGCTTCGTTTTTGCGTGTCACCTTTATTATACAACCAACCGCAGTACAAACGGCGTCAGTATACAACGCAAATTAAGGCGAATATTTTATGGCAATACGAAGATTCGGCTTGTTCTAAAAGCCAAATGAGTGAGGCCAGCCAAATGAGTGATGCTAATGCTATGTATCCAAGATTGTTTAATGTTACGATTGCGTATGCTACATCGTGTCAATGATATGCTTTGCGGGTGTGCTTTGCTTTCTCTCCTTTGGTGGCGTGCGAAAAGCCGCGCGAAACATTTGAATTGATGCATCAGACGAGAACTCGTTTTATTTACATGAACTCATGTTCCAATACGTGTGACTCATACGCTGCTGTATTATTCTGCGTTTGCACATACCGTGCTATACTTTAGAACACATTTTGTGTCATTTTAGTTTTCTCTGTAGTATTTCATATTTCGTTTCCTAAGCGAGAAGTAGTAGGCGGTGTCGCCGTAAAGGCAACAATCTCTCCTATACGTCATTGAAATAAAAAAAAAAGACATCTAATGCTCGACCACAGGAAATAGTAATCGAAAGGCTGTGCATGCAAATGTACAAGCATAAGGAGTAAGTTTACTGCAGCGGAGAAGCTCTCATTAACAGTATACTTTTGTAGCGAGAGACATGATACGACGTGAACGCGGTCGGCGTGGCTGGGTCACGTCCGGGTCGCCAGTAGCTGTAGCACTCTGAAGCACGGAACAACGGAACAGGAAAACACAGAGCGGTTTGTTCATACCGCTATTCCATTCTTCGAACTACTTCCGGCTCCTCTTAAGCAGCCTCCCCGCTACCAGTTCATGCCGCAAGTTGTTGTGCGCCAGAAGAAGAAAAGTCTGCCACACTTTCAATCCCGTATCGTTCCGCATAACGGCTACGCTGGAGCTGCTTTCAAAGTTCCGTATCGCTGTGATCGACAATGATACATGCTACGACAGCGGCAGCGAGGACGCTCTTGCGCACATATGTGTTACGGTACTCGACATACCACGTTAAAAAAGTCAGTTTGCCGCAAGGGCGAAGCAATGAATGTGATAGCAGAAGATTGGAATGCTATACGAAGTAATGCTAGCAGCTCACCCATTTAGGATTCCGTCTTGCCGAATGATACAAAGACCGAAGCGGCTATTAGTACTGTCTATCGCTTCAATTCGCATTACGCGGTGGTAGTACAGCACGAACAAAGGTATGAGCCGCCTGCCGAACTCTGTCGAGATAGCGACCGCGAGCGAGCCCCCGTTTGATCAAAGTTCGCAGTTATTGCGCGAGAGATGCAGCCAATCCCCACACTCAACTCTGCTTGAGCCGCGCCAGTCGGCAGCCTTCGTACGCTTTCACTCGCACATAGAACATAGTACGCGCGGGCGATGTTATCGACTTACACTTTATACAGAACATGACGGCTACAGTGACGGCGACGGAAAAAATGCCCCTCGAGTGTCCGCATAATTGCTGTCACAATAAAATTAGGCAAGCAGACGTGGACACATGTGAAGGAAGGCAGGATAATCTGCCAGTTCGGCGCGCGTCTCACATTTTTCAGCAATGAACCCTTACCAACTAGATCGACTCTCCCTCATTCCGTGCTCATTACACACCACAGACACATCACTTTGCCAGTTTGCGTCGACGGCTGGTGATCGCCAGAATAAAGCATCTCGGAATGGGACAAATAGGCTATTGCAACTGACTTTCGACGATGAATGTTCGTTATCGCAATTTTGAAGGCAGTAAACCTACACTACAGTGGTGTTAACACTATTTGCCTCTATTGCCACCGTTGCGCGGTGTTATAGATTACAGCGATTGTGTTATTGAGTAGACTCGATGGTCTTCGGCATACCTTTCAATAATTTGCAATACAAGATTTTTCTTTCCTCTTTAGCTTCCCCGCCAGTCTTCATGCATTCGACCCTCTCTTGCCAGTAAAGCCAGAAAGGGTCAACGGCACTTGCACCTGGTAATCACGGGAAGTGCAGTTGGAAATTTTAAAGCCAAAGAAAAACAAAACGACAATAAGGAAAGCACGTTGAACGATAAGCCCGTTTACTTCCTGCAATATGCTAGAAGATGTTTCCGGTAGCAAACAGTAACTGTCAACTTAAAAGCGACAACACTTCCTGGAACAGAAGATGGTGCAGGCTTTCTCGATGATGTGAAACGAAGGGCCACGGCATGTGAACTAACACCTGAGACAGATCGCGATTCCACGGTCGTAAAGGATAGGGAAAAATAGAGGATCTTAAAGTCAGCCGCAACTAACGATGACTCATCAATATTACCCTCGAGATGA
This sequence comes from Rhipicephalus sanguineus, assembly GCF_013339695.2. NCBI lineage: Eukaryota > Metazoa > Arthropoda > Arachnida > Ixodida > Ixodidae > Rhipicephalus > Rhipicephalus sanguineus. The sequence goes on from NC_051186.1 coordinate 93,653,996, forward strand.
ATCACCACTGGCTTTGCTGGGCGCTGGGAACAATGCCCTGCAGGTACCGCATCCTCGCTTTAGTAAGGGTATTCTGGTTTATCGACCACAGGCGTCGTCGGCAGCTCCAGCCGAAAGTAATCTCGTCTTCAAGCACCCCTCCCGCCTGTCAAAAAATAAGTGTGACGTTTTTTCTGGCGATGAAATGAGGCACCGCTAGAATTTTCAGCGCAGAACAGCCACGGTAATATCCTCAATACGTTGACGTTGAAGGGGCCTTGCAACACTTTGCGAACAAGGTCAGAAAATGCTACTGATCGGTAGTCTAGGCTCCCCCGAACATGCGACTATAACTTAACAGCGCAGCACGCGGCATGGAAGTTACAATTAAGCTTCAAAGTCAACTACAATTCACTCGCTCTTCTCTCGGTAAGTGATGTCATATACCCAAAATAAAGCGCGTCATAAGCACACGGACAAGGTCGTCGGCTAATTTGAGCACCACGAGCTGCATAGTTACCGCGTCCGCCGCGGCGTGCCGCGACGTGCCCTCGCCGCGCTCTATATATAGTGCTAGAATTACAGTATAGAATGAGGCCAGTGCGCTCGTTATGACGCTGAAAGTGAGCCGTGCGTTAAAAGAAAAAAAAAAAAACAAGAAAGTTCTCAAGGTCATCACGCGCGCTGATCGTACGGGCGCAGCTCCTTGGCCCCTTGTCATCCTCACCGGAAGCTTTCACCGTGCTTGTGGGGCCAAAAGGAGTGAGGAAGCGTTTAAAGCGTGCGACACATCCCTGTAACTCTGCTCGTACGTACTTGACAGATGCAGTCGATTCGTGGGGATATAATTCCGATTGTTGGGTCCTTCGATCATTGCCTGTAGCGTTGCAGGGCCCCTTTAAGCATGCCTCGCCAATCAAACGAGGAATTTTCCGCGCAATTTTGGCACTCTCACCCGCTCAGTAAGGAAACGCTTCTCGTAACGAAAGCGCCGAAGCAAATGAGCTTCACCCACTCGTGCAACTGCATCACAAGCTGGTCGATGAAAATCCCCCAACGTGCACCAGGTGTGATATCAGCGCATTTTTATAAGGCCGGCAGTCGTGTTTCGCAGAGGTGCGCGCGCTGCTATGCATCCTGTCCAATCATCGCGATGGAGCTTGGACTCCACCTGCAATGCAGCCGTTGTGACAACAATGTAAGTATATTAAGAAGTTTCCGTTATTAGAGCGAAGCTAAGCTTTACATGGCTTGGCGAAACTGAAGTTCGTCTGTTCTGTGTACGCAAAAGCTCCTAGTGTTTACGTGTCACAGAATTTGGCCAAGCCCCAATAAATTCACTTCGGAATTGCTCTCACTAGTTGGTTGTTTTCCACAGAATTGTACTATTCTTATCCTTATTGCTATATACACTAATAATTCTTCAACTTTTCTTGATACCCTAGACGAACGATACACTCCCCGTCCTTCGCCTCAGTTCTAAACTTTTTTTTCCCCTTATAATAACCGCCGGTTTCATGACCAATCCCCTTTAGTGGGTAAGAGCCAGGAATCAAAGGTCAAGCAAGCAAGCAATCATGGGCCACTGAAATTGGGCAAATTCCACTACTCACCCCTGGTCCACTAATAATGAAGAAGGGAACACAGGCGGGAAACACCAATTAAGATTTCTGGACATACGTTGCCAGTAATCGAGAAGGACATTAGTGAACCGTCGGGATTAACCCAGTGACAAACACCGGGGCCGCACTTTTCAGCTTCGCTGGTTAGGAATCTGTACAAAGTGCTTGGACGGTGATTATCAATGCCTTTTACACTATTCACTACGCCATGCCACATTCGCACTCATGCACGGTTTTGTGCTATCACGGACATTGGCTTATGTTACACTACTTGTTAAAAGAAAAACGTCTACTGTGCGAAGTGATAGAAGTCGATATTTCTTAAAGAGTGATGATGCGTAGATGTATGACATGATCATAAATAGGAAGCATCGCAAGGGTTGCGGGGACAAGTGTTACTGTTTAAGAGCACGTCAGCTAAGGGACTTGCGACAGCGTTCAATCATTTTCTTTATTTCTGAGTCAATAAGCTCTCCCACAATTTAAATGAAGAAGCAAGTGTTCTTCTGGTACACTAATCTTTTTTTTATTATTTAACATTGTTCAAAGTAACTTCTAAATTTTAAACTACGATTTCTTGGCCAATCACCCTGGGTGGGTCTGTGCCATAGTGCTGAAGGAAAAACAAACAAACAAACAAACAAACAAACAAACAAACAAACAAACAAACAAAAACAAACAAAAAAACAAAGAAACAAACAAACAGACCTTCGAGTGCTCACCTTAGAGCACTCGAGAGAGCGCTTCTATGTCGTTCGAACTCTACGTTCGGTTGGCTCGCAACCGGGTTCCTCAGACACTGGAATGTTTATGCGCACTAGGCTCAGGCTTACAGTACTGCGAGACCCTCCCGCCTGAAACATCCATGAGTGCGCGACCGTGATCCAAAGAGCCCCTGGTTATGTTGGATGCTGTGGCGCTAGTTGTTCGCGCAGCGGCATCGGCAGCCGAGCGGCCTTGTTTATCCGCATTGTTTATTTACGACATAACAAGCGCTGACGTACCTCCCTGCTTCCGACCGCCAATTATCCTGGGAAGCGGCTCGGCAGCCGGAAGGGCACGTTTGCTATGGCTTCTATCTGTAGCGGGTTTCGCGTCGCTGCTAACCGAGCCCGAGTGCAGTGGGAACCGGCGTGTAACGTCCTAAGCTGCTGCCATTAGAAAGCGTCGCTGCAGGCGTACTATAAGTGGGACGTGCACAAAGCTAACCGTAAAGCGCGCTGTCGGCACTTTCCTTGCACGCGGTTACTGCGCACTGTACAGACCGGCGTTATTTATTCATCCCGTGCAGCGCGTTATTTGGCATCGGAAGGTTACCATACACTCGAAGAGTCATTTTGACTCTTTTTTTTTGTGAGTCCCGACTATCTATATATACGACTCTCTTTAAAGATACAAATTAACTCTCTATTTGAGAGACCTGAGTCCGACGACTCTCCGAAGAGAATAGAATGATCTTCAAAGTGAGTTCAGGTGTCTCTCTGAAGAGTGTTATATATTTGTGGAAAGTGAAGACACAGAAAAAAAAGTAAAATAACTCTTTTTTAAGTGTTTATAGTTGCATGGCTAGCGTGTGCAGGTCCTGTCGGACGCTACAAGTCGTAACTGTCAGTTCTTTTAAGCGTAAATCCAAGTCGTCGAAACTTCCGCAGTCCTCCACTACAGTGACTCTCATAATATTATATGGTTCTGGGACGTTCAACCCCAACAATTTTATTATTAAATGTGAAGCATTTCTTAGCGAACCTTTGCGTTTCTATCTATCTTTCTTTCTATCTATCTATCTATCTATCTATCTATCTATCTATCTATCTATCTATCTATCTATCTATCTATCTATCTATCTATCTATCTATCTATCTATCTATCTATCTATCTATCTATCTATCTATCTATCTATCTATCTATCTATCTATCTATCTATCTATCTATCTATCTATCTATCTATCTATCTATCTATCTATCTATCTATCTATCTATCTATCTATCTATCTATTATCAAGCCGCCTACGTCTGGGTGCTCTTATGATCGCCTCCTTAACTTGGTGTGGACCAAGATTGGCATGGGCGGGTAAGAGGATCTGACAAATACGACTGTCGGGTCATAACATGAATAACGTGAATATCCTCTCGAGTACGTCGTCAAACCCTTTCCTCCAGACACGGGTGGCACATACCCGTTTACCACAGGCCGCGGTGTACGGGTATGCGCCAAAGGTGATGGACAATTTACGTCTACCCAGAAAGGGCGGAACAGACATTGGTAAGTTAAATGCGAGAGCGTTAGAAAAAAAACCGAAATCGGCAGCGTTGACCCGACGAATGGAAAGAATAAAAAATAGGGTCCCAGCAGGAATCGAAGGCAAGCATTCTGCGTGGCATTGAGGTATCCTACCACAGAGCCACGCCAGGTCTATAAATTTTTTTGTGAAAACAGCCTCTGCAGGCGTGATGTCGGTGCAACGAGAATTGTGGTTGTGGTGCTAGCTACCAAATTTTACGAGAACGCAACAAAGACTATACATGTACTCCTACAATACAGGCGTCATATCAGATTGTGTGCACAGACGGGCGCATACCCGTCTGTGGTTGCAGTGTTGGCTCCGCTTTTATAGCATTCTAATAAAAATTACATCTGTGTTCTTGTGATTCAGAAAGCTATATCGAAGCATTGCTCGACCCCGGAACAATACATTAACGAAAGTGACGTATGATATTCACGTTATTGCTCTTTAAAGTGCACTTAGTTTCAATAGTACTGACGTATGTACTCTAACGTCAGGGCTGAAGTTACGACGCACCATAAGTTACCCTCTAAACGCCAGTGTTGTCGACGTGCCTTGTAAGCCCACAATGTGCGCACAGCTACTACACTTAGGAAAAGGCGTCGATCCACCTAGTAACGCTTGGTTCAAAACCATAAAATACAGCATACAAGTACTCGCTGACTGCTTCGCATGAAACCGATTCCAACAACGCGTGGGATCTGCCGAACTTTTATTCAAGTGTAAGTTTCCGATTATGAGGCCGGTCGATGTGGGACGCTCCTGATTAACATAACCGGATTGCGCATCCTTAACAGAGAGAGTATGAAGCTGCATGTTTCATATCTGTATGCGTGCAAGCCTGAACGCGTGTGAGTAGGTGGTATAGGATTGTGTGCCATTCTGTGTACCCTTACCGTCCACTCACGCCTTGTGCCTGAAAAATCGCCATTAGAATCCATCGGTAGCGCTCGCGCGTTTTCACTTGCACACAGAATGTGCGACGCGCGCGGCGATGTTAGCGATTCGGACTTTATACGGAACATCACGGCGACGGCGATAGCAAAAGCAAGCATGGAGTGTCCATATAATTCCTATCGCACAAAGAAAACGCCACGCCTGCGCTGAAACCGCAGCACAGTCACAGCCAAAGCTGGAAGAGCGGCGTTTATAGAGCCCTTTGTAAGCTCTCTTGGGGCTACAAATACAAGTACACTAGCAAGGTACCACACTACGCCATAAATAACAATTTTTATGAAGTTGGGAAGCACCTACTAAGCCATTATTCGTGATTCTGCGGAGAAGCGAGGCACCAGCTACACGTCTGTAAGGCGTTTGTGCACTTTGTTGAGGCGACGACTGATGACGATGAAGAATTATGGCTCAGCCCTTTGTAATGGGTTGGAATGGGTTGGAACGGCCCACCAGTTATGTAATTTGCATTGGGTGAAACCCGGTCGCTATTTCCCTCTCCCGTCATGCTGTATAACATACGTTGACGTGGGAGAGAGACGGGGGGGGGGCGAAGAACTTTACTAAGACCCCGAGGAAATGGATCATGCGCTTATGGGCTTCCTTGGCAACCAATACAAGTGCACTTGCGAAGAACCCACTGCGCTATAAATCATTGTAATTTTTGAGAAGTACGGAAGCAGGCACTGTGCCATTTTTCGTCATTCTACGGAGAGCCGTGGTACCTGCTAAACGCATGTAAGGCATTATGCGCTTTGTTGATGCTGTGCCTGATGACGAAGAAGAATTATGGCGGAGCCCTTTGTAAAGGGTTGGAAGCATTCAACAACCCACTCGTTGCGCAATTCGAATTGTGTGACGTCTGGTTACAGAATTCGCGTTGTGCGACGCTTGGTGCTTATTTTATCCTTCTACCACGCTATATTGCATATCCTAATGTGGTTCCTTCCTGACATGAAGCCTGTACAGGGTCTTTTTGCAAAACAGTTTAAAGCACCGGCATGGCTCAGAGGTTGAATACTGGGCTCCCACGCAAAGGGCCCAGTTTAGAACCTCGTTTCATAATGGAATTTTTTTTATTTCGTTTTTTTCCCTTATTTCGAGCGATAGTGGTTACGGACACTGGCGGCGGCGGCGGCGGCGGCGGCGGCGGCGGACAACTACGGCGCCAAAAACGGCCGCTGAAATGATCTCAACAGCTTTCGCTGTAAGAGAACACGAGCTTTTGTACCCCATCGTTTCCCGCCTCACAGTGCGATAGAAAAAATAGCACAGAATAGGCAGCGCGACACACACAAGAGGCTTGCTTTCCGTGACCTTCGCAAGGTGCGTCGGGGAGCAAGTTGATACGACATTGAAAGTGAGATAAAAATGCGCAGGTGACGCAACACAACTAGAAGTTGACAGGATTGCGACCGTCCTGTCAACTACTTCTACTTGTGTTCCGTCGCCTGCGCAGTTTTATTTTACTTCCGTGACCTTAGGTTTTTCTTGCTCTGTAAGGCGTTCACTGTGATCTGTAGACAATCTACTAATTAAAGAGTCATTGAGCAGTTCGCGTGTTTACCGCGCTATGACTTTATTGCATTAGCACTTCCCATTGGGCAAAGTTGTGCAATTCGCATCGCTCTCGCATACTGCATGCATCGCAGTGCCAGCGTTGCTTTGAAATGTTATGCCTGATTGAGCTCAAAACCTGCTTCAAATGAAGAAGGTTCTGTAGTGTGGAACGTGCTAGGCACAACTGGCGCCTCTTACGCCGAGGGTGCATATTGGTACCTAAGTCAGTAACTGCGTTCTGTAGTGGCCAGTTTTTAGATGCGAAGCATCTTATGGCGGAGTTCAATTCGGTGGTGGTGGTGTGCGGCGTGACCACCCTTACTGTGCATGCGCAAACCCTGTCCTTACACCTCCTCTCCCCTTTTCCTTTCTACTTCTTCACACCTCATCTCACTTTCCCCTCTCCACTACCCCCTCTCCGCTCTGCCTTTCCCCTTTACCCTCTCTACTTTCCATCTCCACTCCCCCTCTCCCCTCTGAAACGCGGGCCTGACATGCCGAAACGCTGCTTCGCATCGTCTCATAGTCCCCTTTAGCGGGAGATGGTGTGATTTTGAGCTTGCTTTTGTGTAATAAAGCTCAGAAGTGTTGCAGCTCGGGCCAGTTGGTCATCCATGAACTTAGCTTGTATTAGCGCGGTACAAATAAGAAGCAGACACGACACGACAGACAGGTAGGCCAGGTAGGCCACTGGCATGCACTACCTGTCTGTCTGTCTACTTCTTATTTGTACCGCGCTAATACGAGCTAAGTATGTGGACTAAACTCGAATGGGCAGTGCCTTGCCGAAGCCTATACGAATAGGTTTTGACATTTATAATAGCCTATATCCGAACGGCTCAAAGACGCCTTCTTCGGACGGGGTTAGGTTCTGCCTGCATTCCACGTTTTTATCAGTTAACCACCTTTCCGCAGTGCAGGGCAGCAGACAGGACGCGCGTGCGATTGGCTTCCCTGCCGCCTCTGATTTTTTTCTCGGCTATCGATGAAATTGCCGCGGAGAAAAAAAAAACAAGAAAAACATGGCGTGATCCGTTTACAGGGCACAGCTTCCGACAAGAATGCTGAAGCAGGGAGGTTGAGTCGTTCTCCACATTCTGTCGGCGATAACATACAAAAAAAAGAAGCATGTAGGCGATACGCGCGAGATCATCTGGTAGACAAGGCGTAGGTGTCATAGACGCCACACCCTTGAAAGGCCGAATATGAATGGTACACTTCAATCGCTTTCAGCGAAGACGTGTAAGAAAATTCGCCTTTGGCTTATTTCCCGCGGGGATGCTTATTCGATTCATAGGCTAAGATGACCGTTTAACACCACTCAAATTGAAGGGTTCGCTAGGCCGTTTTATTGGATGAAACAACTGAAATAAATCTGAAAGCGGAATTCCTAGCTGGAAGCGTAAATATGACATGACATTGAAAATCTTCGTGCATTATTTAGCACCACGCAACCGTGTATGATCCAAAAAAAAAAAGTGCGACATGGTACGGTGGCAGGCTCATTATCTCGTCGAAAGCAGATAATACGAGGTAAATGGGGGTGTAGGTTCCAGAAGCCCGGCTGGGATAGCTGCTCGAAGCGGGTTTCGTGAGCCCCTCTGCCCAGCGGTCATCAAAACGGGCAATTATCATCCATCGACATGCATTCACGTCGGCTATATATCATTATGCGATGTAGTTATAAAGTACGGTGGCTTGCGCGAACCTAAAACAAATAATGACAAATAAAAAAAAACGAAATGAAGCAAAATGCATAAACCAGCTCTGCAGACTAAATAGAACTGAATATACGACATGGCCGAGACCTTATTTAAGTATGGCGCCGAACCGGCAAGAAGGTCAGCTATGTACGACGTAGGTGAGGGGTGCACACATTGGTGCGGGTGATGTAGGCAAAGAAAGCGTTCGCATTAAAGGCGATGTATTTTGCAACGACTCCGCCACTTAGCTCATTTATGTGACAACAAATGCTAACATCTAGTGAGAAAAAACTGTCACAGGCTCGCATTCGTCTGATACGACTCCAAGGCGAAAGCCACATTTTCTTCTTCATTTTCTTCTTCTTGTTCTTTTGGGTCGATTGTATTATTTTCCCCGCCCTCCCCATGAAAGCTTTGCGCAACTAACGTGATTGTGCCTGCCTCCGGAATCGGAAGCTTGCAAGCTTTCTGCATCTCAGGTGGTTTCGCAGTGCCGCCGGGTCCACCTTTGACCAAGCGACGCTGTCATGTAATGACATGATCATATGACGCCACGTTATGTGATGTCGTAGTAATGCCATGATAACGTCAGTAATTCTGGATATCCGCGACGTCGTTATGACGTCATCACGTGACTATTTCTCTTGCATCGCTTCGTGTTGTCGCCGAAGCCAACGACGCTCACTTTTCGCTTTTGATGAGGCCTATAAGGTTTTCCTCTTGAAATTATGAGCAGCAGTTTCGAAGTGTTTTGACGGGCATGCAGTGCAAGGTTCGCACAGCGCTTGTTGAACTTCTGCACGTATCCTGGCTAAATGCGGACGAGACGTGGTGGCTCAACTTTTGTGCAAAGCAGTTCCTGCTGGGAAAAGGAACGAGGTAATGGCAGCTACTATAGGCAATCTCACAAAGTTTGCGTCGTGAGCCAAACCAGTGGGCACTGAGGCGACGCAGCTTGACGTTTATTGCGCAGGCCAGACTAACTTGATGTATGCCAGGCTAGCTCGCCGTTCACTACTGAGACTAGCTTGACGTTTACTACCCAAACAAGAGCATACAATACAGACAGCCACTAAGCGGGAACTGTGTAGTAACAGCCTGCGTGCTTGCAGGCTGTTACTACAGCCTAACGAAAGACAGGGCCATTGTTGATCCGCAGAGTCACCGAGCAATTAAATGCGGGCACATATGCACTTTAGAACACATTGCAAGTGCGGATAGTTGGGCTTGTTGGTTGTACTACATACTTCAAGGAACAGCGTAAAAAACAACAGGATAACAGAAGAAGACGCACACAGCGCTAAAAATTGTCGTTAAAAAAATTGTTCAGCGCTGTGTGCGTCTTATTCTGTTGTCCTGTTGTTTTTTAAGCTGTTCATTGAAGAAATAAAACTCAGGCTTGTGCATTGACTCTCGCTGTGCCAAGGAAGGCTTGTTGGTAAGAACCGACCGAGAGATGGCGCAAATGACAAATGAAAGAATTGCGCTGTCTCGCCCCCTCTCTCGCTGTACTGATTTGGTGCTTATGGCACATTTTAACGTACCTTTATTTTGCAAGCAGAAACAATTGAATTAGAAAAATTTCCAGCACCTCTTGAAAACTGTAGCACGCGGTAGAGGGTTCCTTAATGCATTACGCCATCGCTCCAGCGCGACCTGTAAAGAGCAGTACTGCTGGCGCCAGCGAAATGATAGCTCGCAATTTTTAATCATCTGAGAAAGTTTAGGAAGAAAGACCTTAGCGGAGCCTGTTTCAGGATGTACTCTGTTTCCATTTACAGCTGCCAGCAGTTCTGAGTAACCTTGACTTTTCATATATAGAGTAATTCACTAAACGTACGGAACAGTCCGCGTGGCATCTCGAAGCGACGCCAACGCTGAAGCTGATGGAAAAATTCATTCGGAATATTCGTACACTTGCGATATCAATAAAAGAAGTATGTAAAAAAGCACTACAGTCTTCAACGATGCATTGATTACTTCTATATCTAGACACTGCCATTAAAACCCACAGATGTTCGCGCAAGGCGGAGAAGTAATTCTGAATATCTAAGGTAAATACTTTGGGGCAGGTTTTATAACAGGAATTAAGATATCTCTTTCGACAGGCAAATTTTATATAGCTCCTTAATGCAATTTATTTATCACCCGAGGTATTATTTTCTGACGTAGAAACTTATTACTGTGCAACGGATACTGAATTATATATCCCTACAGGTTTGACTTGAGATATTGCCCCACCAAGGCGGTCTAATGGTTATGGCGCTCGAGTGCTGACCCGAAGGTCGCGGGATCGAATCCCGGCCGCGGCGGCTGCATTTTCGATGGAGGCAAAAATGTTTGAGGCCCGTGTGCTTAGATTTAGGTGCACGTTTAAGAACCCCAGATGGTCGAAATTTCCGGAGCCCTCCACTACGGCGTCTCTCATAATCATATCGTGGTTTTGAGGCGTTAGACCCCAGATATTATTATTATTGACTTGCGATATTGTCCTTTGAACAATACGCCTCCCATCTTTAGGAATATTTGCCGCCCACCGCAAAACGAGCTTGTGTCGATAAGCCTACACTGGTATGCACGTACCAGTGATGCAGTGCATGTGTGGTATGATACAATGCGTGTGATTTGACAGACGTGGTGAAGAGGGAAGGGGAAGGTCTCAAATGCCGGCGAACACTCGAGAGTTGTTGCTGGAATCCACCGCCCATGTTCGCAGCGTGTAACACGGCAAGAGGGCAACTGTCGTTTACTGTATCTTTACTGAGCGCTCGCTTTGGCTCGAATGCGCGGGTCTAGCGTTACACTCCTTTATCGTGTACTGCTTCCCGCTTTTATGTATTAGCTTTTTATTGTCGTTTATTAGATAACAAAACATAGGCTGCACTAGAGCTCGGTCGCTAGCCTGTCCGCGTGCTTCCGAACCTCATGTTACACATCGCCATTAGTGCTTATGGCGGCGGGGCAACTTTTTGGAGGCAATATCGTCCTGCGAACCGCTTCTGCTCACCGTGTGCAACGGGTTATGATGTCGACGATAACTTTTGACCGAGTTCAAGTACCGTGTTCACTCGCTGGCAGTGCTGTCTAATGTCGAGTAACTGTCGGCTAACGTTAGACAGTGCTTGCCCAATGGCGCCTAATATCGGTTAAGTTGTTTAGCCTAATGCTGGTTAGGGAATGATCACGTTGGCTGTCCGCGGTTGTAAAAGCAGCATAATCTTGGTTCCAACTCATTCCAGTCACTGTGTTGTTTGCGCATAGCTGTCTCTTTTTTTTTGTTCTGCGCTAAAAAAAGAAAAAAAAAGAAGCGCCTGGCCTGCGTTGTAGTAATAGTAACAAGAGCTGACGTTGATGACAACAGCGATGCGTATGTAACGAAGAAGACGGACGGTCGAGCACGGGAAAACCGCTTTCGTAATGCCACTCTGGCAGTTTACCGGAACCTCTCAAGAGAACGGTCTGCATCTTACCAGTACTTAGCTGCGGGGCAGAAACCTCGAGGCTTACGAAAAGGATTCGACTTCAAGTGAGGTAGATGGAGTGAGCCATGGAAAGAAATACGATAGGTGTAACATTGGCGGAGTCAACCAGCACGAAAGACGAGACGAAAGTCACATGTACAAACAGGACAAGTGTTGTTTGTACATGTGTATTTCGTCTCGTCTTTCGTGCTGGTTAACTTCGCAAATGTCGCACCAACTTGCCCAGACAAAATCACTCCTAAGCCAGGTAGGTGTAACCTTGAGGGACAAGAAGAGAGCAGAGCGGGTCAGGGAACTAACGGGTGTCAAGGACGTCTTAGTCGAAATCAAGAAGAAGAAATAGACATGGGCAGGGCGCGTAGCTAGATGGCAAGATAACCGCTGGTCGTTATTAGTGACCGGCTGGATTCCAAGAGAAGGCAAGCGCGTGAGGGGGAGACAAGAAGTTAGGTGGGCAGATTAGTTTGCCGGGCTGACATGGCCACTGCAAGCAGGTTTCATAGACTATGTTACGTAAGGCACATGGGCGCCATGTTTTCTTATTTTTTGTATATATGACGCGAACTGATAAAGTCAAGAAACGCCGAATGCACGAATCCAACAGTTTTCATGTGTGTACGCGCACCGTAACACTTTTCGCTTAGTTGTTCAAGATAAAAAACTGCAATAAGGTTGAGAGCTGGGCTAGTTGGTGACTGATCATTATACCTATAGGGTAAAGTAGCGCACTTTGGAAGGGGACAAAAGGAAAAGTGTCGTGTCTTTCCTATTCCCTTTGTCCCCGTCCAAAGTGCGCTACTTAACCTTATAGGTAAAACACTGCAAGGTTAACAGCCCAGCATGGCGGCACCGAAACCCGTTCGTAAAATAGTCTATAGGCGAAACATAAGCGAGGAATTCGTCCTGCAGTGGGCGTCGTGAGGCTGATGATGACGACGCAGCCACATGAAATATGCCGGTGACGTCATCACGGAGTGGGTACACGGAAGATACGTGCGAATGGGGCGTTCACGTCGAAGGTGCTGCGGAGCAACGCCGCCGGTGCAGTGCTCCGAAGTGACGCACGCATACTTGAGAGAGTTCCAAAGAAACGCACGTATTTAGATTTCTCCCTTCCGGTGAACGAAAGCGTAAACGGGGGTGAAATTTCTCTCTGGTGCGAACGACCTACATGGCCTGCAAATGCACGCGACAGACAACGGGTTCAGCGGCATGAACGATAGCGCGATACGCGTTCGCATCACGCTATCGGTTCTGTCGCTGAAGTTGGGAACGATCTATAACTCATCCGCGAGTCGATTCAAAAGAAAATATCTTCAACAAATAAAAAAAAATGAAAGCTGTCTAATCAGAAAGGTCAGTCTCATTACTGGTTACTGTTTAACCTTGCTTTCATAAAAAAATAACAGAATGAATAGGAATTTATGTCTTGCATTCTGAAGAGAACTCATATATTTACATTTTTTCGTTTTATTTATTTCAGACTGTTTCAGTCAGCGAGGGTCTAGGGTGGTACGGATAAAGGCAAAACATTGTCGGCCTGACTAAGGCCTTGCATCCCGAACATTCTCTGCAGTGATGGAGTACAGAATACAAGGACAAACATAAAAGTTTCGCAAAACAATAACGAACAGAATAAACTATATGTAGAGGTGAGTTAAAAGTTAATAACATTACATGAATGAACAACGTTATTGTTTATATAGTCATAACCAATACCTTTGTTCATCAGGAAGGCTGAGGCAAAGCTTGGATTACATAAAAACGCGATATGTAGTGCTTGAAAGTAAGGAACATCTTCCACATATAGCTTCGGAAATCTCATAATTTGAACTTCTCGTTCTACGAGCTTTCTATCATTCTCTTGTAAAGGTTTTCTGTTTGTAAAACACTCTAAACGCCTCATCCTATCTCTCATCGCCACTTATCCGCTAATGCAAACAACGTTATTTTCTACCATCTTGGCGGTCCCTACCTGGGACTAGCCGGGTGGCGCGGGGTCTCCCCTGCGTCTTCTCTGGACCCCAATAAAGTTTGCATCATCATCATCATCATCATCATCATCATCATCTGTAAAAAAAAATTGAGGAGGACTCCGTGAAAGTTGATGACCAGCGAAGTTGTTTAGAACAGGACATAGAGATGAGACAGAATTTCGAGCCATAGTTGATCACACACTCTGCAACTACAACCGAAACGTCTGTTCAAAAAGTCCCTTTTTAATTTAAAGCGTGCTCCTTTGAAGTTTTCCGTTTGAGTAGCACGAGCCTTCTTGCCGCAACATTCGTCGTCTTGTTTGGCTTGCCGCATGCGCTTAGCGTTTCGTGTACGATCTTAATTGGTGATTGGCGCCCGTGTGTTCCCTTCTCGATTTTTAGTGGACAAGTGGTGAGCAGTGGGGTTTGCCCGATTTCTGTTTTGTTCTAACTGGCTTGCTCCGAAGAGGTTGCTGTTTATATCCCCGCGGCTGCTCCATATACAGCTTTGTTGTAAAAAAAGCATTTCACTTCGGCTCTTTCCTGCCTCGTTTATTCCTTTTCGTGTTTATATCCGGTGCACTGACTTCAATTACTCATTTCAGCGGTTCGTCTGCTTCATGCATGGCACAGGTGACAATGCAAACAGCTGCGTCGTGCCCGAGTTCTGCTTTTGGTGATCGCACTCAACCGCAGCTGGGGAACAGGCAAGTGGCGCTGGTAGCCGTTTCTCTGCACGTCATGCGGATTTAGAAGAAGCTATGTGTCGCGCAGCGTACGACGGAACACAAAAGTTCGCAGTTTCGCTGCAAGGGCGAAGCAATGGATGCGATAGCAACAAACTATAGTGGGGTACAACTTTAGGAGGCAGCGGCATTTTCCCCTCGAATGCGGACCCTCACAAAAATCCCATATATGGACATATATAAAAATTCCCATATATGGCCACATCAGGAATTGGGCATATCAGGCCCATATATGAATATTCGCCATATATGTGCCATATATAGCCATATATGGCTTGATATGCCCAATTCCTGATATGTGCCATATATGGCCATATATGGCCTGATATGCCCAATTCCTGATATACCCATATATGGATGAGGTCTATATATGAATGCAAGCCATATATGGCTTTATATGGGTACTTTTATATATAGCCATATATAGATGACTGCTACATATGAATTCCGCTTGTGAGCACGGTATAAATTAAAGCTGCAGAAATCATTCTACAGCTAGAATTAATGCTCCATGATTATTGATGCCACCCAACGGTCTGCAGTAGCAGTCGTGTTTTCAACACGAGGGTTGTGAGCTGTTTCACTGCCCTCCGGAGAAAAATTACAGTTATCCTCAAAGCTTTATTGCTAGAACTGTCATTTTGCTGTTCATTACTGTTTGGGGTCAGCACATGACTGTTAGTCAAGTTATTTTAATGTATGGAGACATTCACTGCACAACAACAGTTTGGCAAGGCAGCTAAGATTCAGATCAGTTATATTCTTTTAACATGCACGATCGAAGCATTCTGTGCCCATGTAGCTAAAAAGCATGCAAATAAGTTGCGCTCTAGTTTCTTTTTAGTGATTTCATTCAGGCTATATCAACTTTTCACGAAAAGATACATTGTGTGTAAATTGAGTGCTTATCGACATATTCTATTCAGTTTCAACAGGGTGGCTACTTGGGCTGGTTGGTACTGCATTCTAAAAGGAAAAATACGTTCTTTGTGCGCAAAACGTTTCAGGAAAGACAGATAGGAGTGCGCTCTGTCCTATCTGTCTTTTCTGAAACGTTTTGCGCACAAAGAACGTATTTTTACTATTCAGTTTCATAAACACATTGTCCACCGTGTTTTTATTGAGAATATTTTTGCGTGTCAATTGGGATTCTTTTGCAAGACAAATTAAATTATCTACTTGCCACTGACCATGTGGACTGCGTGTGCATTGAATGATTTAGGGGACATGACATTTAACCTTTATGGAGTTCGACCAATAGCGGCTGGTACGCAAGCTTGTGATATGCAACTATAGTGAAAAAATGGCGGCTATAAGTCTCTGTACGAGTAGAAATGGAGTGACATTTGTTGAAAACCAGACGCTAAAAAATTGTGTTTTCAAAACGTTGCCTGCTTTTGATACAGCTACTAAAACATTAATAATTTAATCAGTTGCAAGCCCTAAGCAGATCAGTCGGGTTTAATTTGTCGACTTGTACAAAATTACGTACAGTGCTCACGGATTCAAAGGCGAGATCACATTTTTTAGTATAACGACTGGTATGCGCAACCGCTCGAGATAACCACATCATATCACAACTAATCTGGTCTCTACATATAATGTTGCTCTGGTCTACGCGTTCGAGTCGAAATTACGCCGATATGACCCGAACTGAAGACGGTGGAGACGAAAGTATGTGCGTTAATTGGCCCTACATTGTCCCGTTTGAATCCGTGAGTACTGTACACCGTCTTCTAGAACTGCCCTCGCAAGACGTTTTAGCCGTGTGCACTTATCTTCAAGACAAGCGTAATTCTAAAAACAAGGTAAAAGCTGGGCGAGAACCGACAATTTAGGACACGGGCACATAAATGTCATGACACATATTTGGAGATGCGGATTGCCAACCGTTTTTCATTTGTTAATTGCGTAAGTTGTAATTGACTTTTGGTGTTCTCTCAAATGTCAAAGCAAAAAAAATATCCAGATATATTTATGTTTTTTTTATTTTTACGAAAACTACAATAACACGAAAGCCATAATTTAGTTGGTACAGCGCTTGCTTCCGATAAATTGGGGGAGTCATGTCTGGAAGAAATAGAAAAAACAAAACAAAATGGTGTTGTAAAAATAAAATAGCTAGAATACGACGTCTTAATCACGTAACCACAATTATTATGCAGTCATATACTAATCAAAACATGCAATGCACTACGCTTTGTGAGTTTTCATAATTTTTGAGTACAGCGTAAGAAGGCAATGAAAACGATAAACTTACCTTAAAATTTAGCAAAGGCTGTGATGTACAGAGCCAGTAAATCCAAAGGAACTTAATAGCAACTTCAGACGACCACACTTATCCGTACAGCTTTTCAGAAAGGAAGATGCGAGGAAAACTTGCACGCAAGCTTAGGCGTCCATTTTTCCGCACCAAAAGTTAACGATGGTCAAACCGACGGCCTCTCCACAAAAACACACTTGCCTCTGCATCCACAATTGCACCACATGCAGAGAAGTAAATTCCTCAGGTCTGCGTTGAAGTCAGTGCAAAATCAAATCAGTCGCTGAACACGAAATAAGAGCAAGAGAGATCACAAGTGACGAACATTAGCCGCGCATGCTGCTCCGGTCAGCAAAGAAGCAAGAGTGGCGCGGATGGATACAGCCTCGATCATGATGCAGCGCTATGGTGTCCGTGAGATCACCAATTTACACAGTTGTCGCTGCAGTAAATTTTGCGAAGCTTATTGGCAAACAAAGTTTCAACTCTTCATAATTATTAACGCGATATTAACACCTTACAAGTTAAACTTTTCGTGTGCTATTTTCTTTATCGCAACCGTAGATGGGCCACGCGCCTTCTGGTCGTCTGTGTTCCTGCGTGCAGTGGAAGTTTCCAGTATGCATTCGCCGAGTTGCTCACCCCTCAGACCGGAATCGCTTGTCCACGCTTCTGTCCGCCGAGTGCAAGCAGCCCCGCGTTTAACTAGTCACGCGGGTTTCGGGACAATAGGGCTCGCTCTATCCCCGCTGGCTGCCGAGAGGCACAGGTGCATGTCCTTTGAGGGAGGCGTTCGTAGAATCTGCAATTCGCTGCTTCACGTACGCTGGCTGCCACGACGTGTTCGATCCGGATATTTATCTTTCTTCTCATGCTTTAATAATAATAATAATAATAATAATAATAATAATAATAATAATAATAATAATAATAATAATAATAATAATAATAATAATAATAATAATAATAATAAATGTACTGTTCCTACAACCCCTAGATGAACGTTGAATCAACGATATTACTCCCATGGCAAAAATCATATGGCCCAATTGAAACAAACGGGTGTGTCCGCGTACCCGTGAGCCGCTGCGCGCGAGCGTGCGCGCATATGTATACGTATTCGCGTATAGTTCACAAGCATATGCGCCACACTGTTAGTGTTGAAAGGACATAGCCCCATGTAGTTTTATTTATTACGTGGCTGCTCTACGGAGCGCAGTAAATAGAATTGCCAGTCTGGTTTATGTAAGGCCCTTAATTATTCAAAAAACGTCTCGTGATAAGTGCATTTCCAAGGTAACATTTAAGGCAATTGGTGCACGTTATTAGCGATCCCGATCAAGAAATGATACGCACAAAACAGAAGTCTGGTGAGTTCGGTGTTATAAAACTGCAGCATTCTGAGCGCTTAATAATTGGTGAATTAAATGTGCATCGTGTGTGCGTCAATTGGACACTTCTTAACGTATACCCCTTAAGTATGTATCGAGTGAGGTTCAACTGACGCTTTGCTTTTAAACCTCGCATCAAATGAATTCTTTGAATGTACTCATTACAAATGGACATTAAGGTGACGATCTGCACATTCAAGAAGTTTATACGCAGCCAAATGAAACGCAAAGCGCATCCTTGCAAGACATGAGCACGACATCAATTTTTAATGTAAGCATAAGGCCTGCGAGTTGTACTGTCTCATTTTTGTTTTTGAAAATACTGCCTCAAATATTGCTCTGCGCATACTATTATGGTAAATGTCAACTGAAAGTGATCCCAGATGTGAGCAAACAACGTTCACAGAAACCTCGTTAAATGAAGTGCCCAGCATATAGCCATCACAAACTTCGAATTATCAGCAAGTTTGTCCACTGATGTGCGAGATAAAAAGCTGCATTAAAACTAGCTTTTATTTAAGCATGCATTACTGTGAACAATAGAAGTTGCATGCATGGCGTTTTTTATATACCACAACTATACACATCGGCTTGGTTAATGAGAATAGCGAGGTTTGGGAGCTTGCATGTATTATATGTGCGGACAGGATAGCGCCCTTCTAAAAACATCTCGTATATATAATAATGACGTCGTAATAATTGCCACATATTGTTGGAAATTTCATGTTTCAAAGTTCATGTAAAACTCAGTACAAGCTATACACGCGTGAACCATGCACTGACACGTACATATACCTTATTATTTTATCTTTTATGATTGCATTGCAACAATGTTTATACTTGATACTCTTGTTGGTGTAGATACCAATTAGGCTACTTTCCTGTACGTATTGCCATATATGACAATCCCCATATATGTTAGTAACTCGTGCCGTATATACGTTGTTCATCCCATATATGGTAGCACAACCCCATATATGGATCTACTTGACGTACATATATGGTGTGGCCGTGCCATATATGACAGCATTTCACTCTATATATGGACCAGCCGCGCCATATATGGCTGTATTTGTCTCCATATATGGGCCAATCGCGCCATATATGGCCCTATTTACATCCATATATGGTAAGCGGTAGCCACATATGCAGACATATATACTCATATATGGCCGCATATAATTTGTATAAGTGCCATATATGACATTTCCGTAAGGGGATGCACGCGAGCCTCCACCAATAGGCGCGCACTTCCGGTGACGTCATGAGCCGGACGCCCGGCGACCCCGCCGACGGAGCAGTTACAATTTTTTTTAGCGGGACTATTTCTTTAGTCGCCGAGGCAATTGGCTGCTGCGCTTCTCCTGTCTTCGAAAGCCTCTCCTGTCTTCGAAAGTTGTACCCGACTATATAGAATGTTATACGAAGTTAGGCGACACTCTAAGAAAAAAAGGTGTCGTTTGACTCTCTTCTGTGCTATACATGTGACTCTCCCATGTATAACTCTCTTCAGAGAGGCATGCTGACTCTCTTTAGGAGAGTCGTGGGATGTATGACTCTCTTTAAAAAGACATGCTAACTCTCTGTTGGAGAGTCGTGCGTCTCACGGCTTTCCTAAAGAGAGTCAACGTGACTCCCTAAAGAGAGTTATACATGGTACACTCGCATGTGTAGCAAGGAAGAGTCAAACGACAGCTTTTTTTCTTAGAGTGTAGCAGCTAACTTCATTAGGATCCAAACTCGCGTTACTATACAAAGCGCTGGTGTAAGGGAATACTTGGCAATAAAATGAGTTGAAAGTTTACCGCCCGTGTCGTCGTACCTCCTTCTGTCCTCGTCTTTTTTCTGCGGTCAAGATGTCAAACGGAATACGGCCGCTGCAGTGAGCGAAGCGATTTTCGGGCTGTTTGTCGCCTCAGTGCAAAGTAATTGGTGAGAGCCCATCACGTACAAGGGTACGAGTCGTCTAGCTGATGCCTGTCGGCATAACGCTCGCGACTGCACCGTTTTGATGGAAGCTCGCAGTTGCAGTCCGAGAAGCCAAGCGGTCAGAGCTGTTGCTACTCATAGATACCCGTGACCAGGAAACCACTAATGCAAGATGATTTTGGTCTAATAAAGGTATTATCTATGTTAAAAATATTACGTCATCGTTAAAACCATACGTCGTTATTGTACCAGACTGACCGTCGAACAGAAGCCTCATGAAAAAAAAAATGCTACTTACTTTTTGGCGAGGCTGTTACATTTAAAAAAAATTTCACTGAATGATACTAGCATTGCCAACTAAATTACAGCTTTGGGTAAGCACATTTTACTCAATGCTCATTATTCGGTGCGTTCATGAAATTTTGTTCAAGAAACTGAGAACCCATGCTCTCCTCAGAAGGCTGGGGTTGTAGAAGGGTTTCTTGAAGGGCAAGTTGGTACATGATGCTGAGGGGAACAGCGCAAAAAACGGGACGGAGAAAGATTGAGCACACGACACAGCGCTTGTGTCGTGTGCTCAATCTTTCTCCGTCCCGTTTTTTGCGCTGTTCCCCTCAGCTGGGGTTGTAGGTTCGATAACTACAGTTGATAGTTTGCATGTAACTTCAGGGACGCACAACATGGCTCCAGCATGGCAGCTAATACGACGTCAAGGCAGTATAATCACGCGGCGATTAACTTGATTAGGAATGATAACGACGCCGCTGGAACGTTGTTGGGCATCTGTGCACGAATAACGAAGGAACCAGCACGCAATGTAGTGATAATAATAACGTTACATCACAAAGTTTGCGTCCCGCCATGTTGGTGCACCAACGTGGCTCTTTCAGTGACGTCAGTGCAAGTCATCTATATCGTTTCGAGTGGTGCCGTAGTGGAAAACTCCGAATTAATTTCGACCACATTGTGCTTCTTCAGCGTGCACCTGAATAAAAACACGCGGGTGTTCTTTGCATTTCGCCGCTATCGAAATGCGGTCGCTGTGGGCGGGAATCGAACCCGCGCCCTCGAGCTTAGCAGCGCGACATATTACGAGCTACGCTGAGCCGGTTGGCATGTGGGTAAAGTCCTCAGAAGGCGTACGCTCCAGAAACACTTTTCAACACGCCTGCACTACACGCCCGAACCCAAGACCGAGTAATGAATGGATACCGACGTCCCTCTTGCAGTAAGGTACTGAGGCAGCACTAAACTGCGCGAATAGGCAGTATACGAAACCTGCAAAGGCGCTCCTCCACAAGCCTATTTTGACATAACCAATATGGCGGACCATCAGCTAGAATATCCAACAGCGTTTCCACGTGTCGGCTGAAAATGTTCTTCCAGCCATTCTTCACACCGTCAAAGCTTTTAAGATAAGTGCATTAGATACAATGGTGCTTCTATTGGGAAAGTGTTAAGGGCAAATTTTATATGTGGAAAGGCTTGCCTACAGGACTTCGCACGTCATCAATCCTATAGATAATGCGTGGAGCACAGAAAACGTGTATACTGTCAGAAGCTCTCACAGTTGTCTGATAAGACTGGCTATTGAACTGGGCGGCGGCGTAATGATCATCAGGGCATAACTCGGCGGCCAGTGTAATCGTCATTACATTATAAAGTATGTACTTTGTAATACGAATGGCGTCTTGGATTAGAGACCTGCCTCGCGCCTTCTAAGCCCAATTTCTACCTTTAGGTTTCGTAATCTAATCACTCCGGTTAGTGTAATACGTTAGTCATGGCAGGTGACATTGCCTCGGGCCAAAGAGAGTATCTATAAAAATATTCACGCGACGTAACGTAAGTCGTGTTATTGAATTGCACAGGCTTCCGTTGTGCTACTGGGTATAAGGGGGCTGAGATAAAGCGCGGCTTTTCACCTTGGTGCGTGGAAAACAGTATGGTGACCTCGATTACGCCATACCCATTGGTCGATTCAGTACACAAGTGGAGGAGGAGGAGGTGAGAAGGAAATAGATCAGTGGTTATCTATTGTACACACTACGTAAGCTTTGCAACATCATTTATTTATCCCTAGCTTAACAAGAGCGCAAAACACCTGCGTCTGCTGTGCACACCGCTGTGACGTTTCATGTATTACGAAGTAACGCTAATCACTTTCCGAACGACCGTTTGTCGCCAGGACATCGGTTTCCCATGATTCATTTTGCGACCAGCGAAGGTTTTCTTTTCCTCTCTATATATTTTTTTCACCTGGGGTTTTACGTGCCAAAACCACGATATGATTATGAGGCACACCGTAGTGGAGGGCTCCGGAAGCTTTGACAATCTGAGGTTTCTTTAACGTGCATTGACATCGCACAACACGCGAGCGTCTAGCATTTAACCACCATCCAAAAGCGGTTGGAATAGAACCCGGGACTTTCGGGTCAGCAGCCGTGTACCGTAACCACTGTACCACCACGGCGGGCTTGGGAGCCAAGGTTACGTTAGAAATGCCTGAAGTTACTCTGTGTGAAAAAATAATACCAGAGAAAGGTCTGCAGTCATTACGAAATTCGGATGTCAGTTCCAGCAGAGTCCCAGCGTCCTCTTCAATCTGTTTGTCGCATTTTAACGCCGATTTTAACATTTAAAGCACGTCACACATAGACAGGCTAGCTCATGGTTCTTTTGCTTCACAAAAAGTCGACGGTCATTGGTTAATGAAAGAAAACAACAGCGTTCTGACGAAGTCACGCACGGTGATTTGGCGAATGAGAACATCTGGGACGTCGTAGTGAGAAAGGAAAAAGTTGAGGGTACCTGGACCTAAAGGTATGTCTCCTCTAACCGCTTGCCCGGACCGTCTCATGTCACACGACACACCACAAGGGCTGTCCATCGAATACACGCCTAAGCTCTCAAACACCAAAGCTCTTAAGCAAACAAGAACACACCGCGCAAGTGTTTACTTGCTAGCTAAGCCATACATTCGCCACTAAACTTGGCTAACTTCAGCCTGTAAAATCCCGCCGCTAGATTGCGTAAAACCGTTAAGTGGTTGGTTCAAGAGTGGTTGCCGAAAGGAATAAGTGTCAAGGGCAGCTGAAAGCTTAAATCTAGCCACGATATTGGGAAGCACGCAAACATGAGTGGAAGTTATTCATTTAATGCTTGGCAAGAGTGACTATAGGGGCTTTAGAAAGTTCAACGGTGCTTTCCCGACTGTGGATTGGTGTCGCTTTCACCAACTCTTATGCCTTCAGAATCGGGATGGAGAAGACAGTGCTGCTTGCAGCCACTGCGGGAGCGAAGAAATGATAGACCACTTTTTGTGTCGCTGTCCTCGCACAGACTGTCGCTAGCTGCTGTGTTGGCCTGCCTTAACGACAGATCCCTGTCGAAACAGTCAGTGCTAGAATGGCGACCCGAACTCTCGTCGCACCAGATATCAATTAAGGCCTTAATGAACCTTCTTCGGGCCAGTGGCCTAATGAATCGGCTATAGTACTTCCGCTCTTCACCTTCCTTTTCTCTTCTTATTCTTTTTCTCGCCTGCCCGCTTTTCTGTCCACTTTCCTTTGCATCCTTCTTTCCCCTTCCCCTTAGTATGGGGTAGCAAACCGGTTGTTGCAATTCTGATTGAGCTTCCTGCCTTTCTTTCATTCGATTATGTATACCTCTCTCTGCAATGGCCTCTCTTTCTCTCAAGAACGTCTGCAATCCTCCCTGTTGTCGAAGCCATTGTCCGGCACCGAACTTAATTACGACCGCGTAGCGAGCAGTGATAAAGATACCCTCGCCAGCACTGCCAACGCAAACAGCTAGAGCAACGACACTTTCCTGTCTCGCCGTTCTCCGTAAGTCAATAGCGCCCATTGTATATATAGCCAGGCTAACCTAACCAGGGACCGAGACGGCCAGGTTATGAGCGAAGCCATGCACCGGAGGAGTGACCAATTCGTCTCGGTCAAGTGTCCGGTCGTACTCTGTTTCCCCACCTGCAGTGGCCTTTAGCGAGCCTAAAAGGGAAGGATTGATCGGCCATGCGAAAACAGGCCAGAGATCGATATGCAGTTTATTCCTGTCCGGTCGTATCGGCGGCGTCGGCGGGCACTCGCTCGGACCTCCACGCACGGAGGCGGCCCGGCTCACGCATGAAATGCGACACTATTACTCTGGGTGGGAGGGACTGTTTAGACACATTACGAGTCGCCAGTACTCTCGTCATCGTTGTCAGCCTGACTACGCCCACCGCATGGCAAGAACCCCTCTGATGTTTCTCCAATTAACCCGGTCCTATGCTTGCTGTAGCCACGTTAACACGCACAAGCCTCTTAACCTGATCTGCCCAACTCACCATCTCTCTCCCACTCGCGCGCTTGTATTCTAATCCAATTTGTTACTCTCAATGACCAGGGTTATCATGCCTTCTTGCATGCCCATGCCCATTTATTCTTGGTTTCGACTAAGATGACCTTAAGACCCGCTTGTTCGCTTAACCACTTTGCTCTCTTCTTGTGCCTTTAGGTAACACTTATCATTTTCCTCTCCATGGCTCGCTAATTCGTCCTCAGTTTAAGTACAACCCTTTTCGTAAGCCTCCGTGTTCCTGCCCATAGGTAAACACCGGTAAGCTGCAGCTGTTACATACTTTCCTCTTAAGGGTTATTGGTAAACTACCATTGATGATCTGATAATGGCTGCCGAATGCGCTTCACCCAATTCTTGTTCTGCTCATTACTTCACTCTCATGGTTCGCTGATGCGATTCGCTGATGACATTGCCTTGCTGTGTAACTCAGAGGACGATGTGCAAAGCGCGATTACTGAATTGGAGAGGGAAAGCAGAACGATAGGTCTGAAAATTAATGTGCAGAAAGCGAAAGTAATCTTCAACAGTCTCGGCAGAGAAGAACGCTTTGCGATAGGTGGCGGGCACTGGATGGGGTAAAGGAATATGTCAACTTATGGTGGGTAGGGACTGCGGATCCGAACCGGTATTGTCATCACCACCTTAATGTACACTGAATGACTAGGGTCTTTCTCAACGGTATTCCATAAGCAGGAGTCTTTTAGGAGGTTATTCCCTGTTATGCTTGCCGATTTTCTATTCCACCGTACCACCAGCGCTCCCATCCTCGCCATCCTAGGTGCCCATTATGATGGCACTAATACCCTGCCGGCTATCTGCCCCCACGCGTCAGATGGCTACTCCAGCTCTCCATTTCCCTTCAATGTAATCGTGAATATCGACTACTCCCTTCTGCGCTTTAATCGTCACCGCTGTATTCTTGCAGTTTAGCGTTTCGCCCAGCACGTCTTAGTTTCTTCCCTCGTTCCAAGACACAGGAATCCTTCCCAGGCCTTCTCGTTAAGGCCCAAGTTTCTGGTGCCCTTGTTACTATTGCTGGAAAGCAATGATTGCACTTTTGGAAGGGTAGCAATAAGCTGCTGGTAACGACACGGCAACTCCTGCCGCATGCTTTAAAACGCATTTTTCTTATCCCCTTAATTTCCTTTTTTTTATGTGTGTAACAAGCCTGTTTGCTTGAAGGATGCTTAAGCCAGCCTTTACCAATAAAGCTAGACCTGACTTGTGAAGGGAGCGCCTTTTATAACGAAAGAGGGGAAGACACAATGGCCCGGCTCATGCGCAACCTGAAGGTGTTTTAAGGAGCGGAGAGTTTCTTTTATTAGAATTAGAATAGACGATTCCGGTGCTACCACTGTTCCGCAAACATAGGCGCGATGGCTTGAATGGTAACACGATTACTAGCTACTACTTCGCTTTAATTAGTTTTAACGCGATTACGTAAAAAGCTCGTTTCGCAGAAATTCCGGTGTCGGCGTCGTTGGTTGTGTAAAAAATATCAGTGTCGTCCATGAGCGAAAATTCGAGATGGATGAAAATAAAGAAATGACAAAGAAACTTTGTTTCAAGTGGGAATCGAACCCAGGCTATCTGCGTTTCAAGGAGGTGCTCTACCACAGAGGCACGCCGCTGCTTGAAACTGCTTCGGCAAAGAAAAAAAAAAGAAACACCCTACTCGAATGTCATGTAATGCGGGGAGTCTACTTAAAGGGGCCATGACACCCTTTTCGATCATAATCTATGTTATGTGGATTAATCCTTGTGAATTCAGAAATAAGCGGGCGAAATATTGGCGCATTTGATCGAGCACTTAATTTATAATCGAAATTTTTATAAACACGCGAGCGACCCGAGAGTCAGGAAACACTGGTGCACTCGCGAGCCGTGACGTAACAAGCAGCTAGCTGTGCAAACGTCTGCATTGCGGCGAGCGATATTGTTCCGTGGTCAGCTGCACGTGATATCGAGATATTTTAGCTCTCTTCGGCTTGGCACTGAAGTTGAATTATTCGCAGCGGCTGAAACGTTTGTAAAAGACAACGGCTCCGTTCCGTGCTGCACATGACGTGACACGCGCCATGGCAAAATGGCGGTCGCCGGCTGTGGGCGGGGTTTACAGCCGGTGACTTCGAGGGCTTGTTTTTGCACTGAAATAGTCTTTTACGGCCCACTTTTGAAATCTATATAGGCATAATAGACCCTCTACTTCCAGCTTTCGCTGAAAACCACCAATCTTTAAGCGACTTTGTCATGGCCCCTTTAACCCATGTAATGTTGCGTGGCAGAAGCGTAGAATCGCGCCAGGCGTCAAGACTTGTGAGTTGCACAGCGAGTGAGGGGCTCTAAGGCCCACCCAGTACAAAGCGCTCAGACATCATTGATCATCATCAGCAGCAAAAGCATAAGCAATATAACAGGCTGCGCACGTTCGCGTGTTGCCTTAGGGACGCGTAGTGGGCCCTTCGCTGATTCACAAAATGAAGAATGATAGCGTAGTGGGAACTTCGCAACTGTACTTGCTGTAGGCATTCTAGGACAGTTCTAAACGGCCAACGTTACTCGCACAGACGCTCCTTTCCTTGCGGTGTGGTTGAGGTGTCCACCGAAAAGCGACGAGAGGCTACCCATTAAGAGGGCGATGCGAACGGGGCCCGATAATGCTACTGCATTCTACTCTTGAGGCGAAGCTCAAGCGTCCTCCAATTTTTGTTAGTAAATTTGTGCTTTACAAGCCCATGTCCGCCGCGGTGGTACAGTGGCTAAGGTATAGGCTGCTGATCCTACGGTCATGGGTTTGATCCCGGCAGCGGCGGTCGCATTTCCATGGCATCGAAATGTTAGAGTCACAACACGTTAAAGAACGCCGGATCGTCGAATTTTTCAGAGCCCTCCATCGCGGCATTCCTCATAATCATATCGCGGTCTTGTCCCGTAAAACCCCCAAAATTGTTAATATTTACGAGCCTATTACAGCTGTGGCAATGGGTAAAAAGGTGCGTGATGTCGTCAGAGAGCGCATGTCAAACCAGGCCATAGCTGCTGCACACGGGTCATCACCTTACGTCCGAGCCCCATCTTGAGCGCGATTAGAGAAACGCGTTGTAGCGCGCCATATTGGTGAATTATGCGCGAGGAACACGGCATAGGCGCCGTGCAGTCGAGTCTTCGAGTGCGACTGCAGCGCCACAGCGCACAGCCTAGCGGCTAAAAAGAGCAATATTGAGGCGGGCCCGGGCAGGATGCGAACGCGGTGCGTGCGTCTTACGCCGGCATTAGTGGGCGTATACTGCGCCCGGGCTAGAGGGGGGACGCCTGCGCGCGGCTCATTTTATCCGTGCCCATAACGTAAAATGTCAGGGAACTTGGGACGGCCACCGCGAGCAAGGCAGTTCCTTCTGGTCAGCGGACGGTGCCTATATAGCCTTCGTAGCGGTGAGAATCAGCTCAGAGTGGTAAATTATGCCGCCGAGGCGAGTGACTCCGAGCGGTAGATCACGAACGCGATGACGTAGATGCGAAAGGAAAGGTACGCGTTAGCGCTCAGAAATTTTCCGCACCACATCTTCCGGACGTCATTCGTGTTTCGGAAGCGTCAAGCACGATGTACTTCCTATGTTTCTCAGTTTAAAAGATTTAGCTTTTATACCACGCGCTTTGAAGATGAACGACACGTAAAAACGTTCATCTTTCCGAGTGACGTCAAATCCGCGTCCTTGTTAAGATAATTATTTCAGGAAACAAAGCAAAACCTTAACCTTCATTTTCCTCGTTAAGTATATAGCTTCGTCCCGGAACCAGGCCAGTCTCAACGGTGTAGCCTGATTATAGAACGCGCGAAGGGTATTGGATACTAATGGTCATGTTCTCACCTTTCACCAATTTTCGAAGCTGAGCTTACTCCGCCATACAAATCCCTTGCATACAGAGACGGCTGTGAGCGAATGGGAAGCTCAGTAAATGCCGATGAGATATTTTATTTCGATAATAAAGTCAATACGCGTACGGCGCTCCTGCCGACATCGACATTGGCGTGCCGTCAGGCTACAGTAGAGCACTGCACGGGCTCGGGCCTACCCGAAAACCCTGGCCCGGCCCGGCCCGTGGGCCGGGCCGGGCCGGGTAAAGTAGCTTTCACGGCGGGCCCGGGCCGGGCTCGGGCCTGAAGCTCCGGGCTTAGGGCCGGGCCCGGGTTTGAGGTGGCGGGCTCGGGTCGGGCCGGGCTTGGACTTTGCTCCGTTCTTAAAGGGTCACTAAAGTGAAACACTGAATCGGTTTAGACCGATAAAGTGTACTCTGAGAACCCGAACGTCATTAATTTCACCGTCAATGCCTTTATTAATAAAGGAGAAAATCAAGGTCAAAGTTCCACTTTGAATTTTCACGCTGAAATCTCCGCACGTGACGTCATGGATTTTAAAGTGTATTCGTCGAATTTTGGGGACCTTGGCTCAACGAAATTTCCAGAAACTTGGTATATCAATTCTGTTAAGGCCCCTCAGAGGTCAATGTACTTCATTTTTACCCACTATAAGCTACGTAGGGCCCAGTAGATTCCGTCAGAATCTATGACATCGCGGCGTTTGGTGCGTGAATTTCAAGTTGACGTCGTTACTTGCATTTTCCTGCGAGTTTTTTCTCTTACCAAGAGTCTTGTCGCGGCGAGCGTGGTGCTTTTGGATTGGTAAAAGAGTAATTTACTGACAATAGAAAAATTGTTTTGTGCATACATATAAGCCCCACATTTTATCTTGAAAAAACGCTTTTTCTATGTGGGGTAAGCTCTTTGGAGAAGTTTTATGAGGGATAAGTACTGAACTGGTTTTTCTTCTTGCATATGAGCTACTTGATTTATCTGAAACGGGCGAGCTAAAGGTAAATAGACCAATCGCTTATATGTAACATCTCGCTATTCCGTGCTTTATTTGCTTTCGTTATTATTTTATTTCCCAAATGTTACTCTGTAATCGCAGTAATAAATGTAATATATAATTATACTTATGAGATGTCATCGCAAGAGCGATCACAGAGCTACAAAGCGGGGAAACGTTCTTGAAAGTTCAAGAACGTTTCCCCGAAAACTAAAGGACTGCACGGAAGTTCAAGAACGTTTCCCCTAAAACGAAAGGACTGCACGGAGTCTCTCTCCGTGCACATAGAATTCCTCTGCACATAGACTCCCTCTAAAGACACATTCTTTTTCTGTAACTCTGCGACGGCTCCCAGTGGTCATGTGGCGCGAGATGGACATGCACAACCTGCTTTTTGTGGCCACATTGTTAATGTCTGAGCTTTCGTCTTGTTCCGCCATATCAGGGATCTCAAACTCACCTCAGCTAACGGGCCGCATTCACGAAAATTTACTCCCGCAAGGGCTAGGGCAATGACGAAGGTATACGAGCGTGGGAAGAGGAACAGGTTTTAAAGCTACCGTCATTTCACAACAGACCTTTCTCATATCTCATATACGGGATCATTTCTGAAGGGGATTTGACGACAGGACTCCCACAGCATATCGATGCCCATTGTTGCAAAATAGTGCAGAACGGAGCAGCTTGGAGCGTGCCAGACTCTATCGAAGAAGAGGAAACCGAAGGACATCGAGGGCACGTGCACGTGGCCGGCGCAGCAGTTCGCCTTTAGTATTGCCCATTTTTCTTACACCGTGGTATTGCCATTAAACGGACGTCTCTCTTTCACGTCTGGGGAACCAGTCATTTCGTATCACCCATAATGACTAAAATCTGGACGCCGATTCTGAAATATAGCTCTTGTTTCACGGTTATGTATCAACACACGGTGACCATAGGGGGCGCCTCACGAAAAATATCCTTTCGATCTGTGATGCCTGCGTATCTCAAGAACGTACTTATAAAGAAAAAAAAATGGGATCAAGGCAGTCATGTGCGGGCGGCGGGCCGCTAGCGAGAGGTTCGCGAGCCGCGTGTTTGAGGCCCTATATAGTGCGCTATATAGTGCGACAGCTACACGATACTGCCGCAACAGCGTTGGAATGTGCAGGAACAGAATAGGTCCATTAAACAAGGCGTGGGGTGAAGTATATTCGCTTGACAAAATATTGGCTTGAAAAAGGACAATGACAGATTTCGTGCCGGGTGATGTCCCTTTACCTCGAACCATATGCATTTAATGAGTTAGCTTTGAGAAGCTTAGTCGCGTCTTTATTACCAAACTCGAACGAACCCCAAAAATATATCGAAATCGCGTCGTCCACTTCCTGCCAGTCCTAACCGCGTAGTCCAATGACCACCTTCTACCGGTACAACATCGCTGGGAAGGCATAAGCCATTATAATATGAAAAAAAAAAACGAGCACGGTGCAAACCGTGCATAACATACACTGCTGAAAATTGCAAGGAGAAGCCCTCAAAGAGGAGGTTTATAGATGAGAAATAGTTTTTTTTTCTTCCTTTCGGCTGCTTATACGCATACACGTGGTGCACGCGGTTCCATACCTTTACCTAGATTAGTGTATTTCCAACAACGGTCACAAATTTGGTTTTTTCCTTCTGTTTCTCTTGCTGTGGCAAGGCGCTACAATCGTGAAAACAGGTGATACACATCGAGAAGGGTGCACGATTGGCTTTGTGGTTACAGCATGCTAACAATTTCAATAGGCTATAGAGTGCAATAAAAACAAAGTGAAGTGAGCGTTTTGTTCTCTGCCAAGCTAACCTAGAACACATGCTCTGGCGGTGCTCCGTGTTACGTGGCGGCGAAGTCATCACGCGGTCCAAATGGGAGGCTTCTATTACCAGCTCCGCGCTAGAGCAGCTATATGGGCGGTCCAACGGGCCTGCGACGCAGCAGAGAGACTTGGTCTTTCTATCCCGATGTCGGAGCGGCCCGCAACGTGCTAGAGCGCGTTCCGATGGACCATAATAAAGTTTATCCATCTATCAATCCATCCTTTGTTGTTATTGCGCTCGCTATCGAAAGTGAACTCGTGCTGCAAATCACTTTCGTTGCTACAATGTCTTCTACAAAACGCCCTTCATGATCCCCAGTGTATTTGTAGAAAAAATGGGTACGGTATACAACTGCCGAACAAACAATCATTGTATCCAATATTTCCCCTCAACTGTTTGCACCGTGAGCCCCTTTTTACCAGAAATTATGGTATGGTAAAGTATAATTGTTAGCGAAACATACGCCAACAAAGCGTAGATATTGCCACTTTAAACACCTTGCTGTCGATTCCATGTTCGGGCAACACCACCTAGATTACTGGGTCGGGCCTCAGTCGGGCCTCATCTGTAATCGGGCCGGGCCGGGCCGGATAGGCGCAATTTTTTGTCGGGTTCGGGCCGGGCCCGGGTATCATTTTGAGTCACCGGGCCGGGTTCGGGCGGGTAAATTTGAACGAGTTCCGGGCCCGGGCCGGGCCCGGGCCGAGAATTACGGCCCGTGCAGTGCTCTAGGCTACAGTACCAAATCTGTTGACATCACGCACCGGTATGGTTATTTGTGATGACGCCAGGTGCCCATAAGTACAAAATGGCCGCTTGCGCGTCACCAAAACAGCCACGGAGCGGAGAGGCTATGGAAACGTCACGATATCTTGCGCGAACGCGTGACCGGAAGCTCATACCGTGTCGTGTCATCAGCCTACAGCAGGAATGAAAAATTGGGGGACCCTTAAGCTTCGCCTTTCAGAGCTGAGCGTGATAGCGATATCAGCACGCACGCACCCACGCACACTCACACACACAGACA
Organism: Rhipicephalus sanguineus; assembly: GCF_013339695.2. Taxonomy (NCBI): domain Eukaryota; kingdom Metazoa; phylum Arthropoda; class Arachnida; order Ixodida; family Ixodidae; genus Rhipicephalus; species Rhipicephalus sanguineus. The sequence goes on from NC_051186.1 coordinate 93,685,979, forward strand.
CACACCACGCACGCACGCACGCACGCTCACACACACGCACACACACACACACACACGCACACACACGCGCACACACACACACACACACACACACACACACACACACACACACACACACACACACACACACACACACACACACACACACACACACTATCGCCTTCCCAATCGCTAGCCTGCCTTCGCTTCTAAGTGACCGAAACTGTGCCGCAAGGAATGCTAAAGTGCAAAAGTTCTCCGGCTCCTATCTTTATTCTCATCTACCTTGAATTTTCGCTCACGGCCAACGCTGCTTTTCGCTCACAACAAAAGACGCTGCCACCGCCGACACCGTAAAATTCTGCGAAGCGAGCTCTTTAACGCTATGGCGTTAAAAACTGGCTTTTGAAAACTCGTCCTTCAGGCCGCATTGACGCTAACCAGCACGTTTTCTAGGCTTTTGAGGAGTCGGCCTGTCGTTGAACGCAGAAGAACAGGAATGGAAACTTTTCGTGTCAGTAGCCCTTTAAGTGCATATCCACTGGCGCACCTTTAAGTTTAGATCTTTGGAGGGCATTCGCCTTAACCACTGTTGTGGGCGCACACTTCCTAGAGCTGCGAGCAGAGCCAAGCGAATTTCGAAACCGAGATTCGCCGTCGATGACCTCCGATTGCAGGAACCTCCCACGGAGTTCACAACGATATGATTATGAGAGACGCCGTAGTGGAGGGGCTCCGGAAATATGGACCATCTGGGGCTCTTTAACGTGCACCTAAAATCTAAGTACGCGGGACTCGAACATTTTCGTCACCATCGAAAATTGCGGCCGCCGTGGCCGGGATTCGATCCCGCGACCTTCGGGTTAGTAGTCGAGCACAATAACCACTAGATCACAGTTGCGGGTACACTACACTGAAGCCAGTGTGCTTGCGCTGCGCTTGTGAAAGCGACGCTGGTGCCCTATCGCGATATTTTTACTCCCCGAAGGCAGAAACAAACGCTCGAACTAGTCATTTCCGCTGGTGACGTCAGCGCCCGGTACGAACAAAGAAACGTTCGGTTGGGATCAACGCTCTTAAAACCCTGGCATTAGCATATAACTGCTTCCAGAAAAGCCGTACGACGTAAAACTGTCTCAAAACAATGCAATGATCGAAAAGGATCAATTAGGCTGCATCCCTGACAATTCAGTCGGCATGCTTTCGTTGTGAGTAAGCAAAACAACAACAAAAAAAGAATGTTTCGCAGATCTCAGTGAACTTCAGACGTTAGTGAAACGACAGATGTTCGGGCGCCCCCGACGCGCGCTTTGAAAGAGGAAGGAGAGTTTTGAGGTAAAATGCGCTTCCTGGACAATCCCTCGAGCAAATGTAAACTGTCAGCAGCGGTATACTTCCCGAAACATTAAAATTACGGGAGTGCGAGTATTCGAAACTTCGAATATTCGATTCGATTCGCAAGGCACTTCTACTATTCGATATATTCGAACATCACGAAACTTCATAGCAAGTATTGAAATCAGCACAATGAAATACATACCTGTGCTAAATTTCGCAGAACTTGACGCACAAATCGACAAGTTAGCTTCAGGGCCTTTTGTCTGACGTCACTATCGCTCTTTTCCGTGCTGTGCACCTGTGAACACCTACGCTTAGCTGCAGCCGAAAGAAGCGATGGCTACGCAGCTTCGGGATTTCCTTGAAAGAAAAGACAACGCTAATAACCACGGCACCGATTTAACAAGAAAGCGGGCGGAAGCCACACACAAGTAGAAAGGCGTGACGACCTAAACCAGCCCATAAAAACGCAAGGTTGCACCGGTAAAAATGTATATATACGATCAAGGAGGATCTGTTGATGGGCTAGTTGGTATATACGATGCAATGTTGCACGATATCCCGACACTTGTGTAACATCGCCATTATGTTATACGTTTGTTTCGTTGTTAGAGCTTGCATTAACTTTCAAGGCGTTCCTCTTCCTAAATATAAATGAGGTGTTTCTTATTATCAAATGTCTTTAAGGAGACGTTGGTTGCTGGGTACGGCTCCGGCTACTCCCCATTTATTACATAATAATTTGAATCATGAAACTGCTACTAATAATCATAAAGCAATACAAAATTCACACATGAAAATCTCCGTTCACGTCAGCAATGTTCATACGCGACAAACAATGTTCACACGTCCCCAAAGATGTCCACACACAAGAAACGTCCGCGCTTTAAAGAAGGGTTCATCAAGGTGATCACACAACAGTCACTCGGCACTTGCCCGCAATTTGAACACAGCTCTCACGAAACACGAGGAACCCACGAAAACCCGCGAAACATGTGACCAGAAATATCTGTTAATAATTACCAAGGTGAACGATAATTGTTTCTGTTAATCAGTCTTTTTCTCATATTCCTGATTCCTCTCAAAACTGTACTAGTGCGCGTTCTTATGCCATGAACTTGTACCTCATCTCTTGCATAACCTTGGGATTTTTCGGGATCCGTCTGCGAGCGACTCTGCTCAGATGTTGCACCAATCATCATCTTCAGAGAAAGCATAAATAATGATACGCATTTCAATGCATTCCCTTCGCGCGCGTCATACTTTGGCTGAGGGCGCTCGAACGAAGCACCAAGCTGGCGCCCTTCTGGAACCTTCAAAATGCCTTCAAGAAAAAGCAACTTGGTACATGCACAGGGACTAATTTTGGGCGAAATGAAAGAACAGCGCACTTTACGCCAGAATTTTCAAAGTGCGATTTACAATAGACGCTCATTGTATGCGTTCTCCGCTTCAGTCTCCATCACGCCATGGTTAAAAGAAGGAATCGAATATTAACGCGACAGCGTTAAAGAGCCCATGTCACAGAAATCCCGGTGTCAGCATCGGTGTCGTTGACTGTGAGCTAAAAATTGATATAGACGCGAATAAATAATAAAAAAAAACTTGTGTTTGAGTGGGAAATCAACCCAGGCCTTCTGCGAAGCAGCCACTTGTTTTACTACGAAACCACGCCAGTGCATCAGGAAAAAAAAATCCCCTGCAGGTGTCATCTAGTGCAAGGAGTCCCAGTAGCACGTAATATTGCGTGGCAAAAGAGGTGTAGTGGCACCAGCCGTAACGCCATGTGAGTTGCGCAACGAGTTGGTGGTTAAAGGCCCGCCCATTACAAAGTGCTCACGCATATTTCATCATCAGCAGCAGCAACATAAACAAAGTGTGAAGCTACGCGTATGCCTTAAGGACGCGTATTGAACACCTCACTGATTCGCAGTATGAGTTATGGCGTAGTGGGCACTCCGCGACCACACTTGCTGTAGGCATGTATTCCAGGACAGCTTCAAGAGGCCAATGTTACGCTGCCTTTCATTTTCTCGTGGCACGGTTGAGATCTCTATTGAGAAGCAAATCCTGACGAGCGAATGAGAAGACGATGTGAACGGGGCCCGATCACGCTATCGCGTTCTACTCTTGGAGGAGAAGCTCAACCGTCCTCAAGATTTTACCGTGTTTTAAAGCATTGCCTGTAAAAAAAAGAGCCGAATGTAATCTCAATAAAGCGATTTTTCCTATTCTGTACGAACGGTTCTAAGTGCACGTGCATATTATCGCAAGATCTTTCCATTATAGAGCGAAAGATCACGCGGCATTTTCTTCTCGTCGATATCATCGGTAGTCTACATTGCCATGTATTAACGTTTGTTTAGTGGGAGGCCTGTGTTTTTTTTTTGTTCAATTCGTACTCGAGAAGCGGTGAGCTCATATCTATGCCTCGAAGACATCCTGAAAATATGACGTCACTTCCGAAACACTCGTGCACAGAATTCGTTGAAGCGCGTTCATGCATCTTTCACAAGACTACAACAACAGCGAGGCTGTTGCCTTGCTATTAAAAACAACACACCACATTTTGGAGACACAGACGTTGCAAGTGACGCTATATAGTCATTGGATTCGAGGTAAACAGGCATGACGTCACAACTGCTCGCTTTGGCAATTTACGCACATGAAATAATGTTTGAAGGTGCCGAAAAAGACTTACGAAAGCAGCGCAAAGCATTCATGATGATTCATTTGTGTGTCTGTATGCTGTGTGGTTTGCTTTGAACACGCACGATCATGCGCAAAAGATAGGTAAACCCCCCACCCTCCTGAAAAAAAAAAAATTCTGACAATACACTCCTGATATTACTGCTGCATTTTCTGGTTCCTGCGGTGGTCGATGATTAATTAATAATATCTGGGGTTTAACGTCCCAAAACCACCACATGATTATGAGAGACGCCGTAGTGGAGGGCTCCGGAAATTTCGACCACCTGGGGTTCTTTAACGTGCACCTAAATCTAAGCACACGGGCCTCAAACATTTTCGCCTCCATCGAAAATTCAGCCGCCGCGGCCGGGATTCGATCCCGCGACCTTCGGGTCAGCAGCCGAGCGCCATAACCACTAGACAACCGTGGCGGGGCGTGGTCGATGACACTACAGATCTTTGGGGTAAATAGTGTGTTTTTCATCGTGAAGGAAACTCAGGAGCGGAAACACGGACACAAGAGAAGAGAACCAACGCCGACTATCAACTAAAATGGTGCAGCGTGGCGAGAAAGAAAGTAGACACAAAACACATATATGCGCATGTTCAGGAACGGTAGAGCTGCCCTTCGAGCAGGCACACTTCCTTTCATAAGGAGTGCCCACCAACCAGCTCAACTTTCTTAACAGCGTATAGTAAGCATTTCGATCAAAGACAGCGTAGCCCTTGCGTTTTTGCTGAAGAGTCTATACGTCACAACCGCTCAGAAGTGAGCTGAAAGAATGGATCGGGTGAGACGAGTTGGCGACGAAACGTTGTTGAGGAACAATAAGTGTTCATCGCTCTCGAGCTCTCTCTTAATGGCGCACGACTGTTGCTCCAGCTGATTAATACGAGCTTGCTTCTGATTAAAAATAATCTCAAAGTACTGGATCACTGAGAAGCGTAGGCGTATTTACCGGGGTGGGCAAAGGGGGCGCCAGCCCCCTTTGCCCACCCCGGTAAATACGCCTACGCTTCTCAGTGATCCAGTACTTTTATGATCAAATGTTATGGGGGCGGAGCCCCCCCACTTTCGACAGTGGTTATTGTCGGCTGCAGACTGGGAAACTAACAAGTCAGGCAAAGTTTTACTTGAACGAAGCAATAACGTAATAAGTAATAAAATATGTCCTACGATTCTGCTGTGACGGCTGTCCTCCGTGTGTCATGACCACGCACTGTAGGCTACCTGCTGTGCGGGCCGCCTATTCCACGCTTGCGCACCTTGCGCTCGAGCATTGCAGCGGAGGCTATCGCTCCGCAGGCGCTCTATAACATTACAGCAATCTGTCATGATATTATTTTGTTCTGCCTGGCCTTAAATTTACGTAATCTGCAACGCAAATATCGGCCGGAATCAGTAAACGTTTTATAGCCCGATCAAACGCTCTCCTTTTTCAGGAAATTTAGTTTCTTTCTCTGAAAACGAATGGCATTGCCATCGAAAACGAATAGCATCGTCATACGGTAGCCTGATGCGATCGCGGCGGCTTATAACAAGGCAGTGGACTCGAGCACATTGAGAAGCCCAGATTTCAAGTTTGCCCCGTTACTTGATCGACCTCACCAGGGAGAAGATCAGCGTCCACGGTTTTCTGGACTAAGAAGGCTGCCTACCAGCAAAGGATTGTGTCTGTTCCTAATAATAGTTATTTTTCTCTCTACCTCTTTGTCAGCAACGATGAGTTCGCAGAGAGTTGTACACGCGCAAAAACAGCTGAATATCGTTATACTACAACTGAAAGTATCTCTTATACACATATGAATCCATCTCGCCCGCTGCTATAAGCAGCCGCTGCCAATGTGATTGGCGGGCAGCCTTCTTAAATTACACTCAGAAAGAGACACTGTCAGGCTGTTAAAAAAAAAAAAAAAGCCGGCAGATCCCACGCATTGTGGGAACCGACGCATACATTGTCTTGTATGTCATTGAGGAAAACGCGTGTCATAGTTTTCATGTTAACTCCTATTTTTACGTTCGTAATAGAGTAACGTCGCGCAATACCAACTTCGGGGTAAATCAAGCTAGCGAAACGGCCGCCAGCGCACCATGAGCGTGGCATGTAAATCATGCTGCACATGACATGTGTGTCATGACTTTCATGTTAACTCGTGTTATTTAAGTTCGTCACACAGTCACGTCGCAAGATACAAATTTCGGTGTATACAAAGCTAGCGAAACGGCCGCCAGCGCACCATGAGCGTGGCACGTAAGTCATGCTGTGCATGACATGCGTGTCATGATTTTCATGTTAACTCGTGTTATTTATGTTCGTCACACAGTCACGTCACGCAATACCAATTTCGGGGTAGATCAAGCTAGCGAAACGGCCACCAGTGCCCCATGAGCGCGGCACGTAAGTCATGCTGTACATGACATGCGTGTCAAGACTTTCATGTTAACTCGTGTTATTTATGTTCGTCACACAGTCACGTCGCGCAATACCAATTTCGGAGTAGATCAAGCTAGCGAAACGGCCACCAGCGCACCATCAGCGTGGCACGTAAGTCATGCTGTACATGACATGCGTGTCATGACTTTCATGTTAACTCGTGTTATTTATGTTCGTCACACAGTCACGTCGCGCAATACCAATTTCGGGGTAGATCAAGCTAGCGAAACGACCTCGAGGTGACCCGACAGGCAGCTGTATTGTTAATTCATTAAAATTATGCTCGCACAGCCTTTTGTTAAAGCGGCATACGATACGGCTGACGTAATTACTGCCGCACGTGTGACAGATGTTGCCGCGCACCCGGTTTTAGACGCAGTTCCCAGAGGTATCTATGTCGGTTATGTTTGAATGCGTACCGACGTTTTCGGCCACTGGTACAGTGCACAGACGAAACCTTTGACTAGTACTATCTATCTATCTATCTATCTATCTATCTATCTATCTATCTATCTATCTATCTATCTATCTATCTATCTATCTATCTATCTATCTATCTATCTATCTATCTATCTATCTATCTATCTATCTATCTATCTATCTATCTATCTATCTATCTATCTATCTATCTATCTATCTATCTATCTATCTATCTATCTATCTATCTATCTATCTATCTATCTATCTATCTATCTATCTATCTATCTATCTATGCAGATTTCATAAGAAAATTGGGAGAAAGATCGTGTGCCTGGCCGCATACGGCGATAAAACATGCATTGCCAACAAAAGAGTACATTGTCTTTTATTGATGACTACGTGGCAAGACGTAGCATTGCGCTTCTCACTGTTTTGTAACAATTTTGCTTGAATCAAAGCTGACTAAGAGCGTTCTGCAGCATTTTTTTTTTTGGCATCCCATAAGGGGGCCCCTTATGAGTTACCTCCAGTATTCTTTTAACATTTCGAGTAAACAAGCTCATCGATTTCAGAATGCTGTCCCGACAAAAAATGCTAACGTGGCAGCGCTACAAGCCGCGGGCGAGCCACAATGTGGAAAAACAATCCGGTTCTCCTCTCCGGGCCTTTCGGTTTCCCCAGCGTTGATCGTGACGTCAGCACCCGCATCTCGTCACGCCAGCAAGAACAAGAACATGTTTGTGTGCATCAGATATACTCTAGCTGCCTGCTCTTCCTCCTCGCACGGCGAGGAGGAGAGACGAACTTACTAACGGAATGTAGCTGAGAAAAGAGCGAAACGAGCCAGGGCCGCGTTCCGATCGCCAAACGCCTTTAACTCCGCTATTTCGGCATCATTTCGAAAAATTCTCACGGCTACGTGTTTTGTTGCAGGCTCGCGCACAGCTGCAACACCACAACTAAATTTCGATCTCTGGATGATTTAGGGGTCTCTTTAAAGCTGATATGCGGCGTCATGCACAGTAGCAAATGTCAATGACAGATATGCCACCAACATTGCCTCCATTGCTGTCATCCCATAGTGAAACGCGATATTGTTCGAAGGAACATTCGATAGCCGCGTTAGGCGATGATAGGCTGTTGCTTAAGTGGTGCTTTACACTCGTTTAATTTGACGGAGCGGTTTATGACGTTGGTAAATTCAATGCTCGAATTATTCTGTTAGTTTCGGCAGTGGGCCAAGGATATATTGGGAGTGGGCCAGATAAGTGTCGAGAACGCTCCAACCCATTTTCGGGCATGGTCCAAAATAATTCTCATACGAGCCCAACAAGACTTATCACGGGTAAAGTTCGGGTGCGGTCATTGGAAGGGGAAATCTCGGGTGGGTTATGATGTTTCCTAGGCACGCCTAATGTACTACGCTATGCATTGCCATTCATATCCAGCAGGGCAATTGCCAGATTTTGCATTGCTTGTACCGTTGTCATGCCTATCCATTCACCCACTGTGTCCAGCTGAAGCCTCGAGTTTTCCCTCACATCCGCTAAAGCCTACATTTGTCGTTAGCTACACTGTGAAAGAAACCGGCGCTCACTCATGACACAGACAAATAAAGACGACGCCATAGTCTGCGTCGTGATTGTGCCCCGTATCCTTTCAGAATGCTTTCGGAATGCGTGCTTAACTTAACATCGTGGATCGCAGTCTACTTCAAAGACAGTCGAAGCTGAACCGTACTCTGTGACGGTTCGCAGTTGAGAAATCTTTTAGGTATGCGCGCTGAACGCTGCTATGCATGCGGGCGTATTTTTAGTAAAGTTAAACAGAAACGGTATTATGAGTAGAGTTCAATCGACCATAGAAACAAAAGGACAATGATTCATGTTTTGCTCGGTATTAAAGGCACAGATAGGTTGTAAATAAACGAAATAATTATAATAAGTCCAGAGCGCGTGCGTATAGTTTATGCAGAACAAAAATAGTTCTTGCTAGATACAGAGTAATTGTGGTAAAAGCCGAGCCAACAAGTCAGTAGACACACTGAACGTCGGAGCGGCTTTTCCTTGAAGCCGCAGACCAAGTTTGACTAGTCGAATTTACGTAATACCAGTCCATCTTCAGATAGCGAATTCTGGTTGAAGATGAACATCGCAGCTTCATTTTGTTGCTGATCTCTGTTTTTTGTCCACTTCACTTGCGAACACGCGCTGCGCGTCAGAATTAGAAACTCCGGCGGAACATCAGCATGGCTGACGGAAAGCGTGAGCAGCGGGCTACTGTTTGCCAGCATGCGCGAAACTTCGCCACTCCGTCTTTGGAAGTGTGACGCGTGTTGCAGTGGTGTGCCTGCATTCGCACCAGCCTGCTGATGGAGGGATGACGCGAGCGCGCAGTGGCAGACACGAAAGAAAAAGCTCGCAAATAGGGTATTTTATCTGCAAGTAATAAAAAAAATGGCTACTTGATGCGCCAGAACTGAGGTTCAAAAGTAGCCAGAAAGTAGGCCAGGAGCCAACCTGAATATTTCGTCGCCATACGGGGTCGTAAAGTGGCCAATCTGGTGCAAAATAGCCACCAATGGCAACACTGTCGTGACTATTCACCATATGTTGTTCCAGATCATGAGTAGAATAAACCAACGAACGCATGCTCTTCCATCAATCAGTTGGGAGGGCCATCCGTTTTGCAGCATGTATGTTTCTCTTGTCTCGGAGTTGGTGTGCGCTGTTCAGCGGCAATTATGCCTCACAGCGAGCACCAAATGGGCCAAGAACACGTTGTTTCTTAACGAAACGGGAAGTCGTGACGTCGCAGATGGCCGTGACATTACGAGAAGCCGTTATCTTGCAAGAAAGCGTGACGTTACCAGGAACTGTGATGTTGCGCGAAGCTGCGGTGTCACATCAAACTGTGACACCAGAAGAAACGGTGATGTTTCCAGAAGAAACTCTGATTTCACAAGAAACTCTGCTGTTGCAAGAAACTGTGATGTAGCGAGAAGCCGCAATTTTGCGGGAGACCGTAACATTACAAAAATGCGGCATTGTTGCAGAAAGCCATGATGTTACAAGGATCCCTGATGCTACATGGACATCCCACACCTCTCGCGTAAACGCGTGAAGCAGTAAGAAGTATTGAAACGTGTTTGTCTGGAACGCGCATACTGAGTGGTTCTCAGGCGCTGCGCGTCAGAGCGACGTCAACTGGCGACTGGCGGTTTGTTTCATTTCGATTTAATTGGCTGTACTATTTAGAACCGAACTGTGTGGACTGTGAATATCTCTATTCATTAGGCTGTGCAGGACACGAAGTCGTATTTGTTTATTTGTTGTTTGGCGTTTCTTTTACAAGCCGATCTCTCCTGCATTACCCAGGACAATGCCCCAATTCCATGAGTGGCTCAACAGTTCGCGGTACGAGTGAGAGCGGTGAAACCTTCAGCATGCAAACTCCAGTCTTCCTTAATTTCCATTTTGAGTAGTGTTTGCGCGCTTCCATACGCAGAGAACAAGGCATCGTTTTCTCAAACGGATTGTTTGACATAGCGCTTCTTTTGAACATGTCGTGGAACCGGAGTACAAAGTGTATTGAATCAAGCCCTCACCTCTATGTATGTTGCGTGTTGTACAAACAGAGCATCACGTGGCTTCCCGGAGTCAACAAGGTAATCATTTACACCAAAATCGCCGTCTTGCTAATTCGTCCCACTCGTATGACGTAAGGATGTTTTAGTAAGGTTTTAGAATGGTCTAGCTGAACCGGTCGGGAAAGACTAGATTGCTTTACATCATGAGGCAATAGAAGCGCGAACTTAGACAAATCTTTTCAGAAACAAACACAACGCAAGAGGACTAGCTCTATCTTCGAAAAATCGGCTTTTACTTATCTTTGAGCTTTTACAACTATCTGCCACTATTTGTTTTGAACCGTACCGTCTCTCAAAACGAAATGTGAGTGTTGCGTCGTTCTCACATGCCCACACAATAGCCTGCCTTGTTCTTTTCCATAGGTTCTCGTACAGCTCACTCAATCATGCGCCGTACATTACCTAACCCACAAGCGTCAACTACGAGGCGGGAGGGGAGGCAGTAGGGCACGTGCCACCCACGCCGCCCCCTCCTCCGGCCACGGCCGGTATTTCTTGTTTAGAGCTTGACTTGGGTCCGCGCGTCCGTCGAAATAGAACTATTCGTCATCCAGTTTGGCAGATATTTCACAGGGAGCCTTCTTATTGCCGCTTCTATTCCTTTCAGGCTTTTAAAATATGGATCTTGGATCAGTGACGGGTCAAACATACAGTGGAAAATGCCCCTCAAACGAATTTTTATGTGCGAAATATGTTGTCTGAATGGACAACTCAAGTCCCCACTTCAGCTATCACAGCCTAAAAAAAAAAGTCTACGCGACACCTCTTGCTTCTAAGAAAGCAAAAAAAAAAATGCTTCTGAGAATAGAAAGCATCCCCGACACAGTGAGTCAGTGAATAAACTTTCTCACAGACTTGCTCGCCAAGAAAAAAGTGTAATTTCATGGACACCTACAACTGGGTGCCCTTTCGACCTGTCCATAGAAGAGCCCAGAAAAGAAGATGGTACGCATTTTCAATTCGTCAGTTCTGCCACCGAACAGCGGCACGAATACTCACGCTGAAAACAACTTTTGGCGGAAAAATTCATCACCCCGGCTTCGCACAATGCGTGTAGCGCCAAATAGTGTTTGCTACCATCTGATAATTATTTTTACCCATGTTAAATTGATTTCACTCGTATAATTAAAGCTTCCTGTGCCAGCATCACCCCACTCTCGCCTGGCGTTGTTTAACAAATTAAACAAAGGATGACAATAAAAAAACACCCAAAACGCCAAATAGCAGCATCGCAAAACGTAACAAAAAAATAAAGGACACCGCTTCGAAACAAAAGCCCTGTTTCGAAGAGAGCGGTTGGCCCGTTGGATGATGCGCCACTCCTGTGCGCTATCCTTCATGCGTGGAACAAGTAACCTCCAGGTCACCAAAAAAAATCGAAGGACGCTTGAGCTTTGCCTCAAGAGTAGAACGTGACAGCGTAATAGGGCCCCGTTCGCATCGCTTCCTCAATCGGCAGACTCACTGCTCTTCTCGCTGGCCGCCTCAACCACGCCCCACGGAGTCTGTGCGAGCAACATCAGCCGTTTCAAAGTATTCTAGAATGCCCACTGCAAGAGCACTTGCGAAGTGCCCACCACGCTATCATTCTTCCTTTCGCGAATCAGCGAAGTATCCACTACGCGTCCGATTAAGGCAACACGCGAATCTGCTCAGCTGCTCGCATTGTTGATGCTTTTGCTGCTGACGATTATTAGATATCTGGAAGCGCTTTGTAATGGGTAGGCCTTTAAACTCCTCAGTCGCTATGCAAATCACAAGTCTCGACGCCTGGCGCAATTCTAAACTTGTGCGACGCAACAATACATGGGTTGAGGAGACTCGTCGCATAACATAAAAATAGTATAAGGTTTTTTTTTTTTTTTTTCAGAGGAAGCTCCAAGCAATGGCATCGCTTTGTTGTAGAGCCAGGGCCGTAGCCAAGGAGGTCCCTAAAGGCCCGGGCCTTCCCCCCCCCCCCCCCCGAAATTTTGATGGAGGGGGGTGTTTTCTCGTTTTATCGTACATAAATAATCAAAATAATTGTTTTTCTCGAATAGTCAAGGCCTTCAGCCAGTGCTCCTCCTCCGCGAAAGAAATTCCTGGCTACGGGCATGGCTTTGAAGTAGAGCACCTGGATTCGATTCCCACTCGAACCGAAGTTTATTATTATTGATTTGAATTCGCATTTATCTAGAATTTTAGCTCGCGTAGAACGCTGAGTTTTCGCTCCCACCCAACCATGCCGACACACGCACCGGTGCCGGAACTTCTCAGTGAAACAAGCTCTTTAACGCTTTCTCGTTAAAAATCTGGAGTCTCCCACTAGATCGCAGCATCCCGAGATTGTGGTGCCGGCACGTAAGAGACTAAAGTTTTGCTAAAACTTTGATTTTGGAGGCTGGCCTTCCCGAAAAATTGTGTATATCCCATTGCCTGTTCTACAACCCGGCTGCTCAGCAATCGACTCGCTACCCTCATCCTTCCCTCTCCATCACCATCTGGATAGGCTTCATGTGACGACCCTGATAAAGGGTATTTTGAGGAAATGAACTAGGCTGATTTACCTCATTTGTATCTTAAATACCAATGAAATTCATAGCTGACCGAATTCCTAAGATTATTTGATAGGTGTCTTTCAAGATATGTGTGTGGAATGCCTCAGTGAATATTTTTTGGCTAAACTGCGAGATTAGACAGGGCTTTGCTTGATATTATTTAAATGACAGGGTGCAGGAAAGAGTTTGTTTCTGGAGAACTTTGTGAAGAATCGGACGTGTCGTGAAATTATATGAAACTTTTGCAGTTTATTCCTACGGAAACTCCATTAACATGTATAACAAAAATTAGATGTATCGGGTATGTGACACTGTACAGAAATTTTTCTCTTTGTGGATATGTCTTCGCCTTGCATTGACCTATGCGACGTCACTGAAAGACACTGCCCACTTTATGAAGAGCATGGATAACATTTTCGCTATCTCACGCGAGGAGCTTGATTGAGTGATGCAGCTACGACGAGTACTAGGATATTTTGAAATGGTTTTCCAAAAATTAGCAGGCAAGCCGTCGATTCTAGTAGAGCGTACAAGCAGGCGCAGACGCAGAAAGACAGGAAAAGCGCTGGTTCTTGAGTTGAATGTTTCATCACAAAAAATAAAATAAAATAAACAAGGGGAAACAAAAACCACGGACTTGAATCACATGACCTGATATAACACCAGTTCCGTGCACCCAATGACAGCAATCTCGTTCAAAAACAGGTAAAGATACGGCGTACTTACATAAATGTTCCTGTTCCGCAACGCCACGGGATTCACGCCTTTGTGTTTAACCTTCTTATTGCTTTCCAATAAAACACTCAACTTAAAGAAACAGAGCGTGTTCTGTTTTTATGTGTCTGAGTCCGTGCGTTACTCTGGAACAGGTCTCTTGAGCATTATTTTCTTTAGAGTCGTCTAGAGCCCACCTTCGTTCACTTTAAACACGTCCAATCTTTATATAGATTATCCCCGAGTGTATATAATGTTTTCTTTATCAAACTCGTATGCAGCTTTTCCAGTGACGGCAGCACAAGTAGACGTCGCTAAGCTAAAACTGTCACGGCGCCACATTTGAACTACCCGCCTTTATCCTTCACTGTCCTCTCCACTGCGTCTCGTTTTCTGACCATTGCGTCTCTTCCATATGCTGGAGGCAGGTATGCATTGCAAGTTGAGAAAAAGACGCAGCTGGACATCCAGGCACATGCGAGCAGCGTGCGATGTGTAAGTTTTGCTTTTGCCCTTCTGGCTAAGCTGCAAAAAGGCCAGAGGCTATGGTGCTGCGGGTTACCGCGTTAGAGAAGAAGAGATTTGAAGTGTTTCCGGCCGAATTTCCAGAGTTCCTTAGGTTTAGTCGGCTGAGTTCTTGTTCCGCACCAGTTCTCTCTCGTCGCCTCCTCTGTTTTGTCTGGACTGAGCGTCGGCGCTCTTGTTTTGGAGCGGAAGGAGCGCCGCTGTCTGGAGTTTGGCGCTACCTTCGATTGACGTGTTGATACTGGACGTTTGCTGTTCGCCAATTGCATCTATGATTGCGGAGATTTCCATTATGCTTCTTCTGCACAGTCACGGTAAGTTTCAAATGCCCATTCTCCGTGGAAAGCTTCGAAACTACGAAATAAACAAGACTTGCATCAGCGCTCCTCTGAATCACATGCAGATATAGTTCGTTTGAGCCGTCGCCTCCGGCAGGTTACCGGGGCAACGGCAGGTTACCGGGGCTAATTGCGAAGGCAATGTTCTAGCTTTGCCGAAGTATCTTCGCGCAGACACTCAGATGCCATTGAGGAAGGTAAAGTCCGAGAGCGAGCAGGACACCCTGAAGGTATAGCCTCGGCAAGCCAGTCTCCTCCCTTTGAAGGCACCAGCCAGCGGTACACTAAATCTATGCTCAGTGGCCTATCTGTGCGACGACAGTTGATGAGAAAGTCCTCCACAGATGTCGAACAGATTTAAACTTTCAACTCCATGTGGTGCCTTCGTCCAAATAGACATTCATCACGGGCTGTGTGACACACTCGATCCCACACAATCTACATGATTAGCAAGTCGCTAGAATGTGCTGCTTGCGCATCACGTGGTTGTGGTGTATTTCCTAGGAGGTTTTCTGCTTCGTAAAGCTCTGAGTGGGATTCAAAATAGTCAGGTGGCTCTCCCTTTTAGCTTTAACCTCATGCCGTGCTTGGTGGTTGCGTAGAGCTCGCGTAACAGTAAGCATTAGTGCCAATAGTGTCGGGCGGGAGCAGCGCACCCGCACTTATGGCCATGTAACCCGCCTCGGTGGTCCAGTGGTTATGGTGCTCGACTGCTGACCCGATGGTCGCGGGATCGAATCCCGGCCGTGGAGGCCGTGTATTCCAAGGAGGCGAAAATGCTTGAGGCCCGTGTACTTAGGTTTAGGTGCGCGTTAAAGAACACCAGGCGGTCAAAATTTCCGGAGCCCTCCACTACGGCGTCTCTCATAATCATATCGTCGTTTTGGGACGGCAAAGCCCAAAAATTAATATTATTACTTATGGCCATGTAATATCGTAGACAAAGCTACTGTCTATTCGTTACACTCACCACGACTGTACGGAATTCTAGTCGCCTAGCGCAACCTAAGACAACTTAAAAAGCAAGACAGTGGCGCTTGTGAGCTGCCGTATAGCTAATTGTGGGTCACGAGTGGAACTACGTAATTCCTCTCTTTTTGTTTTGTTTTATGCGCACAACTTGAGCAGAGTTAACTTTCGTGTACGAGGCGGGCCATCATATCCAGAAAGAAAAGGCCGAGTTGTGTTCTGAGCTGGAGTCACTCAAATAAGAGCGCTCACCGATGAAACTCGAACGGCCGCATCGCAAGCGCATCCCGCGACCACCGAAACGCGTGTTTGGCATAAAATTTTCGCGAAACTTGAATTTGCCTGATTTGTGCAGTCATCCACGTCGGCTTCACATCTGGTCCTGCATAGGGATTTTATTCCACTTCCACGAAATTCAGCGAAGCCTTCACAAAGAATTCTCTTTCTGCATTTTGATGTAATCAGGGTTCTGCCCAGAGGACCGGAGCCAGCCAGAGTCCTGGGGAGATGTCGAGGAGAGGAGCCCGGTGCTGTTAACAGTAACGTTTATTACATTATTTACAGGTAGCGTTGCTACATGATGGGGTTAGCATCATGGAAGCTCTCGAGCTTGTCGGGAGCGCATCGGCGCTCGCCTTTTATGTCCTGGCCTTCCCAGGGTTCCCTGTAGGAAAAAACAACGGAGGCCAGGACAGTCCAATGAAAATTTCCATCTTCACCTCCGCCCCCAAAAGCGGAAGATGAAACGCCGTCTCCTTCCCAACCCACGAAAGGAGAAAGAGGCACGTCCAGTTCGTCACATGGCGAGGGAAAAACACTGCCGACCGCGCACTACACGGCACAGCACGAAGACGTTGAGTCTTACGTGGAAGTTAATTTCGTAGTCTGTTGCAGTGATGGGTATGCGGCGCCAGGCAGACCACGAATTGGGGAAACAGCGGCACCAAGGCGCCACGGAGAACGTGGGAAATGCATCCGCAGAGACGGTTCCCAGGCGCTGGGCCCATTGTCCAGGGCATCTTGACGACAAAGCAAGCCGCCTCGACGGCCAACAACTCTTCCTAATCTGTCAGTCGGTCAGGCGTGCCCAAAGGGTTTTACGAGGGGCGCAGACAACCTGAGATAATTAGACGAACGACTTTCGTGTTGAACATGAAACAGCGCGCTTAGACAGGACAGAAAGTTACAAGAAGCACACACACACAGCGCTGTGTCTGTGTGCTTCTTGTAACTTTCTGTCCTGTCTAAGCGCGCTGTTTCATGTTCAAGATGTACCAACTGGCCCGCGAACAATCATTGTTACAGACTTTCGTGTTGTCGCCGCTCTTGGTGCATCTCTGGAACCGCTGACCCGAAAGAAATCAGGGTAGTCTTAGCCGCAACGTGTCATGCGTCAAAGCGGGGCCAAGCCAGGCAGGCCGATCATAACAATTTGTAAAGGGTAAAGCTTCAGTTGAAAGCGTCCAACGGCAGCATTGCTGCGTCAATGCCGCATTCCACCGGTTCCTGTGACCTGAGTGTTGATGTCATAGTTGACGTCAAGTACCGCTTGCGTCACTCACTACTGTGCATATTTTGCAGAAATAAAAAAAACGAAAAGAAAAGATATGGTACGAAGAAAAAATCAGAAAAATCGCACTGCGTTCAAAGCGAAACACGTGCCGCTACACGGAAAGGCTTCCTCTACAGGCCTACTGCATGTGCCGCGGAAGGATCCTGGTCGATATGGTAGCAGTATTTCACTTGCGAAACGAGCAGTAATATGCTGTATAGCATGCGTAGCCAGGTGCAAGTTTCTCTTATGAAGACACTTGCTTTATAAGCTGAATGGCGCTGACCGATCTCTTCGTCGAACTCATTAGCAAATATGTTACCTGCCTTAAAAATGTGCACTTCTTCAATCAAGAAATAAGTTTACTGCGGTTACGTAATTGAGCTCGAAAGTACTGGATAGTGAATAAGTGTGACCTCATTATAGGACGAAATGCAGACATCAAACAAGGAATTAACATACGTGGTGAAATGTTTCACGAACTTGTACTGCACGATCATTTCAAATCATTAACATCGATACTTACTGCTTGAAGCCTCTTATTTCAGGCTTCAGACCCATGTAACCGATTTTTAAACTATTCTCTAAACTTTTTAAGCTTGTCTCTTACGTTCCGAAAGTGTCTGCTTCATTAACTTGATCCTTGTTCAATGTGGCAGATACCACCGGAAATTTCTCGTCGTTCTTATGTCCAATGCAATAATATTATGTAGCCTATAGACAGAGAGAGCGCCTGGGGGGTGCGGGGGGGACAGCCCCTCCAAAAGATATCGCCCCCACCCCCTCCCCCCTCGGCCCCGTTCCTATCTTTCTGTAGGGGGGTTCCATTCACGAAGGCGCCCCTGTTCGGCATAAAAATGGCTGACGCATATGCCGCGTGCTACACTCCTGCGGTACAGGAGAAACCAAAGAGAACACGTCCTCTGCTTTTGGGTTCGTTGTGACGTCCAGCGCCACTCTCTCCAAACCGCATTGAACCGGTTCGACAGAAGATTGTTTTGAGAATCCAGTATTCTTAAGCCATGGCCGAGTGCACCGATGACGGAGACGGCAGCAAAGGCGTTGCTAGTGGACTTAAGAACGACAGCTCTCAGCGACTGTTTATACACTTGACGTCCACCTACATTAATTGTTCTTTCTGTTGCCTTCTTCCTTCTCACCCCTTTACGCTGTTCTCTCCGTGCAGGATAAGAAAGAGGACATGCATCTGGTTGACCTAGATGCATTTTCTTGCCTTTCTTGTTAAACTACAGACCCAGCTATAGAGCGCCGTCGAACTGACGACAAAGTTCACTGTGAATCAGCACTTTGGCTTTTCGTGGAAACAACGTTTACATTTCCTAGTATTTAAGCTATAAGGGCAGAATAAAGCTATATATCTACTACAGGAAAACATTCAAAGATATTATGTTGAAAATGTCAAAGGAATAGACATCCTATAAAAACGTATAAAACGTACCACTAGCTAGTACTGAACGCCAGGTGACACTGCACACAGTTCGCTTCTGTGTTTAAGAGAATAAGCTCTCTGTAAGCTCTCTTAGTTGCCATTTTCGCCTCAATGTCTTTCAAGTCGGGTACTGCTCACCCGGGCCCAAATTTATGTATACATCTTACGAAAAAAACTTTCGTATGAGAATACTTGAGGGTGTGTCCAGATAAGATCCAACACCAAGTCCCGGTCAGCACTCCCGATTTTGATGAAATTTACTGTAGGCTTAGGCATTAGAGCCAGAAAATTGGGTTCGAGGTTAGTTTAGGGAAAAAAAATTGTTCGCCTGAAAAACAAAAAAATCTTTTTGGCCGCAAAAAACGCCTTTCCGCCAATGGCGCGATTTCTAAGCTTTGAGCGCAGCTATACGGAAGACACGGCGTACTTCTTGGTAACAATATTGATTCCTCTCAAAGAACAAGTGAAATACAATCTTACGAGCCTATTACCTTTTTTTACCGGTCTAAGCGCTTTAGAGGGTGAAAATCGCAAACCTGACAAACCGCACAAAATACCCGTATTTCAGGAATTTATTGCTGCAAACAAGTTAAACTGAGGATAATAAAACTCCGTACACATTAGCTTCGATATTTGCGCTCGCTTTAAAAACAAGTTTCGCGGCTTTATCACATCAATCGAGTAGTAACTGCAAACATTGATCATAAAAGCGCGGTCGCGAGAGCTGGCGCGTGCTATCTCGACAGACATCAGTAGACGGCTCGTATATGGGCTGTACTCTCACCGTTTGCAATTGTTCAAGCCAGGCGGAAAGCGGTGTCCATCTTTGCGATGATCTTGCGAAGAGCCATTCCGTTCCCGCCTTTGAATTCGACAAATATGCCCATGACGCGAATGACGCCCAAACTACAGCAATACACGCTGTACACTGATAGCGGCGAACAGGGCGTCGGCCGTTGATAAAACTGCTCCATGGCTGGGACGCGCCGTCTTTTGTACATCACGCATCGAACTTTCCAGCCTTATTACTGGTGGTCGCGCAAGCTCTGGAATAATCTACACTATTCGCGTCCTGCACGCAATCTTAACAAACAATCTACAATCGCGAAGCTTCTCGAACTCTACGCCGCGGTCAGCTTCGAGCGTTGATAACCGTCCTTGCTGGTCAAACCCGAATACATCAAAATACAATAAGAAATGTGTGTGGCACGGCGCAAGCCGTTTCTCTTAGGCTCTTACAGACCGGCACATATTCGCGTCTCACTCTTCTACACGAGTACACCGGGACGTTTATCGCGGCGAGACCACTGTAGCACACATGCTCTGGAAATGCTGGTCGAGGTACCCCAAGTTCAGTAAGGAGGAGTGGGACTCGCTTCTACGTAGCCCCACTCTGGATAAGCAAATGCTGGCTCTCCGGCATGCCCGCTGCCGGGCCGGTGGGCTAGACTTGCGGGTACTGACGTAGGACTCGCCGGGTGTGCGACGAGTTAGTGTCCTCGCTGAACTTCGTAATAAAGTTATTTCACTCACTTACTTAATGACTAGCCGCTGTCTTGACTTCCCCCTACCTTACCTGCCCAAGCCTACTTCTTTTATTTCGACTAGGATCTCAATAACACGCGTTTGTCCTCTGACTAGGCAGGGCCTATATATATATAAATACCCACCACGGTGGCCTAGTGGTTATTGTGCTTGACTGTGGACCCGAAAGTCGCGGGATAGAATACCGGCCGTGACGGCCGAATTTTTGAGGGAGGCGAAAATGCTAGAGGCTCGTCTACTTAGATTTAGGTGCACGCTAAAGTACCCCAGGTGGTCGCAATTTCCGGGGCCCTCCATTACGGCGTCCCTCATAATCATATCGTGGTTTTGGGACGTAAAATCCCAACAATTATTATTAGGGCCTGCAGATACAAAACGTTTATAACTCTAAGTGTAATGCCTGTAGCAATGTAGGCAGCAAGTGTTGTGCTTGAGCCAGAAGTCGTGTGAATGACAGGTGCAGTGAATACATTTATCTTAACTTTGTCGTTATCGCTATATAAATTCATCGTTTAAGTTGTGGTATTGCATCATAAACGGGGCAACTAGATAAAGCTTATTGCCTAAGCTTTGTTAAGAAAAACTATCTTTGCTGGAAGAGATATGAAGTTAATGTAGTTTAAACGTTCGTGTCTAGAATAACAGGTAATAGACGAAGTCACGTACTACGTGCAATTGCCAGAGTAAATGAACAATAGAGACCCTCGTAGTATGAACAGGCTGCCTTCCGTGAACACAACTACGCTACCCCGCATACGTCGTGACGACAGGAAAAATAAACTTGGAACACTATGCCTACAGATAACAATCGATAGTTGTTCACGGGAACTATTTTAGGAAAATAAACTGAACTAAACTGAATGGGCTGCCGTCACTGGCGCAGGTCTACGTGGCTGCAGGTATAGCTGACGCCAGCACACATTGTCTTTCGCACGTGCCAGCTCGCACCTTAAGACGGGACAAGCCCTAAGTTACGTACAGAAACAGCTACGCATTGTCGAGGTATGCTTCGAGATTGACGGGTGAAGTGCGCGAGCAGTTCTCACTCTTTGAGCTCTTCACTACTGGAGATGTCACGCTCAAAAAGATGACTGTGAAGGTCACTGACATTCGCAGACGCAGAAGTTATCATTCGCTTCGATGAATGGATGACAGCATTATTCTTAGAAGACAGGCACTTCTACCGCAATGCAAGTGTAAGGGTCAGTTCAGAATATTGTCGTCGTCGTCGCCTTCTCTATCATCGTTACCACCCTCACCAGCACATGCTTACGTCCACTTCAGGACGAATACCTCTGCCAATGATAATAATAACTACAATATGCGGGGTTTTGCGCGCGAAAACCACGATATGATTATGAGGAACGCCGCAGTGCAGGGATCCGCAAATTTTGACCATCTTGAGTTCTTTAACGTGAACTGACATCGCACAGAACACGGGCCTCTTGCATTCCTCCTCCATCTAAACGCGACCGCCACTTCCGGGATCGAACCCGCGTCTTCCTGGTCAGCAGCCGATCACCGTAACTACTGGACCACCGAGGCGGATGCATCTCCCAATGATCTGTCATTTGCTCGGCCCTGCTCGACCTGATTCCATCTGATAGAATGGAAATGTAAATCCTGTTGTGTTTTTTTTTATATATGTGTTCCTGTGGAAAGGTTCATGCAATTAAGGAGAACCTCGGCAACTCTATTTCTACATGGCTCGCCGCAAAACTGCACAAATTAACAGATGATGACGCTGAAATAAGCGAATGAACAGGTAAGCGAAACAAACAAACAAGAAAAAAACATGACGGTTCACTGATGAAAGTTTTATGTTATGTATGGATATTGGTGTGAATACGTGTGTTTTGTAAACTTTTGTGTTGAGTGGACGCTTTTTTTTATTTTGGAAGATCTAGGACTAAGCGCGTCAGTGTTTTTCTGTTTACCTTTGTACAGTTTGGTGCTTGTACGCTACTTTGCGACGGCAGCTATTACACAAGAGGAGAGTAGCAGGTGCCACCCATTGGCAACAACCTCTCGTAATATGCAGTTAATGAAAAAAAGAAAGTTCACTTTAAGCGTTTTCACACGAATGTCCACAGACATTCCGGTTCAAGTCTAGGAGTCCACAGAGACTCCTGTTGAAGTGACGTTCGCATTTCAAATCACAACAACGCCTCTTCACTGCAAATGCACATGATTGCTTATCACAAACTAATTCTGTGTCCAATAAAAAAAGTATTTTAGGATCCTTTCCTATGTCTAGAAACGACTTGCAAGCCGCGGTTCAGGTCAATTTCGTATTGTAAAAGGACGCTCGTCCGAATTTGCTACATTTGGCAGTAACGCTGTTCTTTCCTTCGCCCATTTTGAGCATTAAAAGAACCGCGGCAAATGATTCCGATCGCATTTCGGTGGGATGAAATGCAGAAGGCCCGTGTAACTTGGATATCGGCGCACGTTATGAAAACCCAGGCGGTCGAAGTTTTCGTATTTTTCGATACGAAAAGCCTCCACTAAGGCATGTCTCCTAATCAAAGGCGTAGCCAGAAATTGTGCTCGCGCGTGCGTTTCTATGTGTGTATGCATATATACAGATGCAAAATTGAAAAATTCCGGGAGAACTTGAACCCCCCTACCCCCCCCCCTTCCTCGTCTACGACAGTGCTCATAATGACATCGTGACTTTGGCACCTGAAACCCTGGCAATTATTATAAAAAGTTACAGTTTCGCCGCAACGGCGAAGCAATGATTGCGATAGTAATAAATTGTAATGTAACGCGAAGAACGGAAAGCAGCTCGAAATTGCCAGCGCATCGCTCGAGCCCAAAGGACGCACGAAAAGAACGCGCACAGGACGAGCGCGAACTAATGCGTCACAGCTCGACACTTGAAGCGCACCACTCAAACATAAAGCAGGACGCACGAAACAAACGAACAGGTACACACAAAACGAGCGCGAACTAATTGTCACATTTGTTACTTATTTCTGTTTGAACAGCGCGCTCCTTTCGCAAATGCGGCCGCTGCAGCGAGCGAAGCGAAGCACCCCACCGGCCGCCCCTTCTTTCCTTGAGATAAGCGCACGAAAGCGACGACGCCCTGTAGAGCGAACAGCAACGGCGTTCGCAGGGGCGGGGCGACGATCTTTAAAGCGCGCAACGCGCGCGCACGTCGCGCCGTCTATGTGGCCACTAAGAAAGCATGCTGTATTACATGGTGTATATAAATAGCTCGCCGTTAGCAGGCTGAGAGATGGTGCTGTCGTGGCGTAACGTCTAACGCGGCGGGCTGCAAAGCGAGAGGTCGCCCGTTCTATTCCGCGCGTCGGAAAGAATTTCCTAATTATTTTTCTTTGTGGCCTTTATATATATATATACATACTTATACATATACGGTGAATGACGGCGACGGGGACGGACTTTTTCCAGCCGAGACTGTCCATATAATTGCTATCGCAATAATATTACGAAATTCTCTATGAAAGGATTGCGATGGTGCAGCCGGTCGCAATTGAGGCATATCAGCGTAGTCTTGCGTCAAACACCGTTCTTACAAGCCTTTTCTATTTGCAGCTACCACGTGGATACTGAGATCCCTGCAAGAAAAGCGAAACAGCGACGCAAAAATAAATTCCATCTATCGAGCGACTGTTGTCACGGAGTTGGGCCTTTCGAGGTCTGTCCCACATCACAACGATGATATATTAAAAACAATAAAGTGGACGTCATTTTCAATCTCTTCGTATTTCGTGTTGACGGCACTCCATCAGTGTTTGTGCAAACCACGACTGCCCACCGAGAACAGACAGGTCGACCAACTCCCCTGAGTCAATCTGCACCGCTCGCTCTTTCGACACATTTAGCCTTTTCCCCGAAAAACAATATATAAAAAAATATTTCGTTCATTGTTATTTGAAACAAAAGAAATTTCATTCTCTTGCGGCAAGCAGGTTTGAGTGACGTTTGCATCATAATTTTGGAGTTCGGGAGTCGTTTCAAAATGGCGTTACCCGGTTTCATGATTATGACACGAAGTGATTGAAGTTTAGCTCTTGGTAGAGCAGCAAAGTTCTGCTGCGCTTATGTGAAATTGGCTAGCTCTGAAGTGAGAGTGATCACCATAGAAGGTAGGGGAACGCCACGAGGGACTATAGCTCGGTACTTTCTTGACTTAAATATTATTTTTATTGTTGAAAACGACGAAATCCTTAACGTCTATCGTCAGGCAAAGCGGTAAGTGGTTATACTTATCTTTGTGCCCTTTTTGCGAGTTAATGTAAATACATGACTCTTTTTATGCATGACCTAACATTTTTAACAACTGGGAGCACTCATTTCGCTATACACAAATATTTAATCGATAGTCATTTGAGAAGTCGCAGTGGGGATGACTCCTCAAAATAACTGCTATCGACGCTTCCGATGACGTGATCAATCAATCAATCAATCAATCAATCAATCAATCAATCAATCAATCAATCAATCAATCAATCAATCAATCAATCAATCAATCAATCAATCAATCAATCAATCAATCAACTCAGTGTCATTCCATTCTGCGAATTTGGGTGACCAGCGAAGCTGACGCGCACAAAATCACTTTCGGGAGTTGTCCGAGAGGTGCGCAAACGTAGAGCTCTATTGTAGATGTCAGCCTTCGCAAAAATGCTTCCGCAGTACCGGCGTCCTCTATTCAACGTTCGCGAACACTGAGAAGCCCCCTAAAAGGCGCATGGCGAAACGCCCGTTTAGCAAGAAATTTTCGCCAAGGAGCAATTTTTCTGATGTGTATACAATTATCCATGTCCGTTACGAAGCCGAAAGGATTATCGAAGCTTATTCGTACACTATTGTTTGTACGCTACTGATCGATTCTAATCGATAGTGTAAGAACACTGAAAAGCTTCAGCAGCTTGAAAACACCAATTCGTCCGGAGGACTCATCTTCTTCGGGGTCTTGAATAGTCCTGTTTGTCGAAACGCCGTGGTGAGCCCGTGGCTCCTACTGGTCATCCAATGTTTATTACACTGTTACACCTAAAGCTTCCATCTTAGTGTTCACCTTTTCTTGAGCTGAGCGTCGTTTGCGTATATCGATGACATCACAAGTGTAACAGCTGAAATGTTCGATTAGGCCGTGCGCAAGATGAATACAAGTTCACTTGGTGTATAGCATTAGCGCGGGCAGTGTACGTGAGCGTAGGCGACGAGCATAATTATACTTACAGGTAATACTCGTAGGAGAACTATATTTACACACGAATAGACGTGCGAAATTCACAGTTGTTTCGCAAGGCTTCTCAACCACCTTGCCTTGAAGCCACGCGTGCGAGCTTGTGGGCGTAGGTTGAGCAAAAACTAAAACCGACGCCGGCTCACTCGTTAATGTCGACAGCAATATAGACGTGGTAATTTAGTCGCTGCAGTATTCGCCGCCCAATGGTAAAGCTCGCATCGGTTAGTATCGTGATCTGTACGAAAGACGAACCGGAGTTGCTATGCAAGCCTCGAAAGACGACGTCATCCAGCAAAGCACCTTGAGATTAACCTTTCGGTACCGTCCGGAAACATGGTGTGTGCAGACCATTTAGAAGGCGTAGGAACAGGAAAAAAAAAAAACAACTAGTAGACATAGTTGCTAGAACTCGCGAATATTCGCTGCTAAATTGCAGTCACATTTAGTTAACGAGCCGAAACTTCATCGCGGGAAGCGTCAGTCGACTCCAAAATGACGTGCTTACAGAGATGGGCAGCAAACGTCTTGTTCTTTTTTGCCCCTTTTTGATTAGTCCCAGCGCACGTCCGACTCGAATTTTCCTTGACGCAGCCGAAATGACCCAACTCGCGCTCTCACCTTTATGACACCCAGCTCTCCATTAATGAATACGACGAACTCGCGATGTTTCATTCCTCGCGAAAGTATATATGCAACAGTATACACCTCGGGGCTGGGTTACAATAGAGCGCGGTTCGCTGCAGCGCGAGCAATTAGTGCTACGAGGAATTCAGACGGGTATTATCTCTCGATATGCTCTAGTGCGCTTTTATTTCGCAACACAACATGCCTCTAAGTCATGCTACATTTCACTCAAACTCTTGGCGCGAATATTGCACAGGGTGTACGCGTGTATGGTTTTAGGAGAAATCGTAAATATTCGCGCTACAACCGTCTCTCATAATTATATCGTGGCTTTTGGCACGTACAGACCCAACAATGATTACTATTATTATTATTATTATTATTATTATTATTATTATTATTATTATTATTATTATTATTATTATTATTATTATTATTATTATTATTATTATTATTATTATTATTATTATTATTGCCTTACCTTTAAGCTTGGAGAAACTTAGCTGGGCCACCCCGTATGCGACATACGGACACTGCGCGTACAGTTATAACATTGGTCTGCATGCTTACTAGTACCATTCACTCTAGTATTGCGGAGTCACCTGATTTTCATCTGTTGCTACCTCTGTGCCTCTCTGGCCAATAAAAACAGTCTAGGAGCATCAGAACAGACACCAATGTCTTCGGCCGACTTTTCTCACTTTCCTGTCATTAAGCTTTCCTATCTTTCCTAATCTTGTTTAAAGTGACATGATCGGAAGGAGAATAGGAAGTCCGCTGTCGACATAGCGGACGCTCCCTTCCCTTGACTACTCTTCAGTGCAGGGTGTCCAGACCGCAGCGAACCCTCAACAACGGGCCACACTAGCGTTACTGCGTGAGAAACGCGACGGACGCCATCACACTTGCGCTGATGGTTCTGTTTCTTCTGCAAGCTCAGCCGGGGCAGTGGTTATTCCCGCGAAGTCCGTCACCACAAAATTCAAGACATCGCACTAGACATCACCGACGGCTGCAGAACCAGCCATCATCTGTGAAGCACGAGAGTTTGCCGTTGAAGAACCGTCGCAAGCTTGGTCCATCTTCTCCGACTCCAAGGAAGCTTTTCAATGTGTTATGTCACCATGTACTTATAGACCTAATGAGCAGTTAGTTGCTGATATAAGGCCTCTTCACCACCATGCAATCGAGAAAGAACACATCATAGTGTATTAGTGGATACCGGGTCACCGTGGTAGATAGGGTAACGACCGCGCAGATGAAGCCGTCCGATCTGCACATGACGGGGCTTACTGCACAGCTCTACCGTTCCCCAGAACCGACGCAGCTACAAGGCTTTCTTCGCTGGCACGTGAATTCACGCTTGCAGAGTGGAACTCCGCAGAAAACACCAATGCTCTTCTACGCAGCTTGGATCCCGATCTCCAGCTCCGTATTCCGTCAGGAATACCGCGAGCTGAGGAGACGCTTCTGTGCCGCCTGTGGCTTGGAGTTGGCCTTCACGAATGCCTACTCCTTTCTGATTGTGAAAGCCAACGACTCCACATGCAATAAATGCAGCTGCGAAGAAACTATCTCCAATCTTCTGCGTGAGACTGGCTGCGGGAGACTGGTCGAGTCCGTCCTCAGCACAGAAGGCTTTCAAAGCGCTATTGCGTTTTGTGCGGACAACTGGTCATAGGGGCAGGCTTGAAGCATTCTCCTTTCCTTTTTCTTCCAATTTTCTTGCTTTTTTTGTAACATCTCTCTTCAACCATCTTTTATCCCCCTTACACCTTACCCCAGTGCAGGGTGGCCAGCCGGTGTTAGAACTTGCCAACCTCCCTGTCTTTCCACTTCTTCCTTCCTTCCTTCCTTCTCTACCTTCTTTCTTTCTCTATCTCTTAAAGTCTTTGGCGTTTCTACGAGCCTCACTCGCGTGAATGGCAAATGCGCTCTTCGAGCTAGCGTTATCTGCGTTTTATCTGCGTTATTTGTGTTATCTGCGTTTCGCGCGACAGAAGCATTTCGCAGACCATGTTCCCCTTGCAGCCCGGTTCGCATCACGTGTCGGCCACGAGCGAGTGATTGATCTGTTGTGTATGCAACAGGGTATCCTACCATGTATGCACCCATGGCCGTTGTACACTGATTGGAGCAGAGGACTTGTTACCACTGCGCAGTAGCTGCTGCGCGTTTGGTTGATAAAAACATGTTTTGCGTTTGAACGACGTACAGAGCACGCGAGCTGACGTCCGTTCGGTGTAACTTAACGCGAAATACTTTTGTTTCCTGCAGGTGCAAAAGTCACGTTTTTTAATGTTAAAAGTAAAAATCACTGAATATAAAGGTTTTAGTTGCGGTACATTCTTCACTGACATTTCTTGTCATTTCCTTTCTTTCTTTGCTGGACGTAAGTGCGCATGCGTCACTTACAAGAGAGGGAGAATAAGAATAAAAGAAAGGCGGGTAGGCTAACCAGGGCTCAGCCCGGTAGGCTACCCTGCACTGGGGAAAGGGGGAGGAAAGTTAGAGAGGAGGAGGAGAGAAAACTCACTCTTTCAGTCGACGTAATAGTTCCGCGTTTGACATCACAAACGGCGAATCAGTCCGGTATCCTCGAGAAAAAGCCACAGCGCTTTCGTTGCCTTTCGGAACTGTGATGGGCAGCCCCATGGTCACAATATTTTCGCGACAGTGAACGCGCTTTCGTCCATTCGATTTAGTGCAGTGCTAAGGCGAAGCCTCTCGTTTGCATATGTCGGGCAGTAACACAAAAGGTGCTCAATAGTTTCCTCAACGGCACAGTCGTTGCACTCGGCGTTGTCGGCCACCTCTATCTTAAATGAGTAGGCGTAGGTGAATGCTACACCCAGACGCAGACGGCACAGCGCCGTATCTTCCTCCCGGGAAAGACCAGGTAGTAGCCACAGTCGTAGAGATGGGTCGTCACTTACAAAGTCTGTGCTCCACAGTACAAGCTAGAAAGCATGCAAGGACAAGATGACAATGAGAAAAAAAAAACACGAAACCATGCCATGCTGCCGTTCTATGTACATTATTCAGAAAATATTTATAGAAAACGCTTTATTTTACTGTTGCAATAAAGTAGGTCCATTGAAATATATTGAAATACTGAATGACGAAGGATAATATAAAGGCAGAGGTCTAACAATAATAATAATATCTGAGCATTAACGTCCCAAAACCACGATATGATTATGAGGGAGGCCGTAGTGGAGGGCTCCGGAAATTTCGACCACCTGGGGTTCTTTAATGTGCACCTAAATATACGTACACGGGCCTCAAACAATTTCGCCTCCATCGAAAATGCAGCCGCCGCGGCCGGGATTCGATCCCGCGACCTTTGAGTCAGCGGTCGAGCGCCATAAGCAATATAGACCAACGTGGCGGGGCTAGGCAGAGGTCTCACTGGTGGTGCTGCCGTATCAGAACATAAAGAACATAGATGTTTAAAGTTGACGTTTTTCCTTCACACAAAAAGTGATGGTATTGAAAAGTGGTGTATATATATATATATATATATATATATATATATATATATATATATATATATATATATATATATATATATATATATATATATACACACTCGATCCCTCGCCCGGGATCGAACCGCAACCTCCGGCGTGTCGCCACACAAACGTTGCTTGGCAAGAGTGCCTTGAATCATACACCCCTGAAAAAAACAACACCAAAAACGCGCACCTTTTCCCTTTCTTCGGCATTCCAATTCGTCTTTCCACTGCATCCTCTATCGCACTGAGTCTTACCGACCCAAGTCCATCGCCTACCTTACTCGTAGTTTCAACCAATGCTGTTATATTCAAGGACGACAAGCCACGGCGTACTGCCAGTGAACCCCTTTGGCAGTAGTGTTTTCTCCGAACCAAAGCTTCCACTCAGACGGGCAGCCCGGACATCAGCACCGAGTGGGCGTCGTTTTAACAGTTACAGAAGCCAGTCTCCTTTTGAAATCGAAGAAACCAGCCTCGAAGGACGTGTACACAGGAGGAGAAAATGTGACGAGCACACCGAGCACCGAGTCGTCGACCACTGAGCAAACGCAGGTGAAACGGGATGCCACCACGCCGCACCTCGACGCAGTGGCGTAGCCAGGGGGGGGGGGGGGGGAGGGCACACCGGGCCCGTGCCCCCCCCCCCCCGAATTTTTTTGATATGGCATACAGCGCCAAAATGACACGTGACTACATCTGCCTGCCCGGCCCCCATTTCAAATCAAGAAGGTGCCCCCCCCCCCCCCCCGAAAGAAATTTCTGCCTACGCCCCTGCCTCGACGTCGCAACGGCAGATCTTACATGGCTTGACACGCGCTCTATATGTAGCAGCGAGTGCGTGTGTACGCGGGCGTGAACCCCGTGTCCCAACTCCCTATCGTGAATGGCCATCGGGAATGCTGGCCGTGACGCATCCCTTCACGCCTATACGAGAAAGGATTGGCACTAAAAGAAAGAAATACGAGGTGCGGGTGGTTGGGTGGCGATCGGTGTCTTTCGGCGATATACGATAGACGATAGGCGTAACGTTGGCGTGCGACTCGTTGGTGTTACGCAAGTACGGAACGGGTGAGATGGGGGCAAACGAAACAGTGCGAGCAGCAGGTGCTCCCGGACTGCTATATAGGGACAACGTGGGCTTCAATGGGATCTCGATGGTGCTGACAGGTGCTGCCTGTATGCTAGGCCTAGACATATAGCGCGCACACACGCAACTTACTCAAAGAAAAGAGCGGAAAGTTTTGGGTGATGGAAATAGGTGATAGACGTGGATCTCTTCTTGGAGGAGAGCGAGAAAGGACACGGAATAGCAACAGTGTCGAGCGTCGTGTCGAGACGGAAACTTGGAAAGTGATTGAGTAGGCGGTACGGTGAGCCACAAAGAGAGCCTGATAAGGAATGCATGGACGATACGGAGCCGAGGTTTGCGTGCCACGTAGCGTGGCGTAATCGTTATCAATATCTGTCGTCCAATCTACCCTGGGGAAAAGAACAGGTGCGCGGAGTTGCGTAGTGGACGAGGTCTAGTCGGGAAGGTTTCCGATAGTCCTCCGTTCAATGCCGAAGGAACGCGTCTCGCTGATCTCCAAATCTTTCCTGTCTCTCACCTTTCTCGCGAGTGTGAGCGAGGATACGCGCTGCAGTGTACCATTGCTGGATGACTATATATAGCGCCGAAGATAGAATTATGTATGTGTCGGTGTTTGTGTTAGAGTGCTAGCACTATAACACAAACGAGATTTAACACAAAGCGAGATCGAAAATCCTTAAAGGGACACTAAGGACAAAAGCGATTTTTCTACTGTGAGTAAATTACTCTTTCACAATTCCAAAATCACCAGGCTTGCCGCGAGAAGGCGCGCAAAAAGGAAATGCGAGTGGCGACGGCACCTGGAAATTTCCGCACCAAACGTCGTGACGTCATGGATTTTGACGGCATCTACTAGGTCCTACATCGTTCCTAATCAGTAAAAATGAACTATACACTGTCCTCTGAGGGGGCCACAGTTTCAACATACCAAGTTCCCGAAAATTTCGTTGACCCAATTGCGCCAAAACAGGAAAAATACATATTGAAATCCATGCACGGAAGTTGCGGTGCGATATTTAAGAATGAAACTTTGACCCTCATTTTCTTTTATATTAATAAACCTATGATGGTGAAATTAATGACATTAGAGCTCTCAGAGTACAACGTATCAATATAAACCGATTCACTGTTTCACTCTGGCGTCCCGTTAAAGAGCGGGCTTCACTGGCGATGCTCTGTTCAAGGATTTTTCGTCTCTTCAAGCCTCTACCACCTCGCAAACTTAGGCCTAGTTTGCTTAGTGTGGCACAATAGAATGTCTAATGAATGGCCTCATTTAGTACACTGGCCTTTAAGCTCCGCATCAATATTTGAATGTGGCAGCTTTTAGCTGCTCAGACAGAGGGATAAAAAGTGAACACCTTGCCGCGTTTGTTAAAGAGTGAGAGAGTAGCGAACAGCCCCATATAGCGTCGTTGTAAAATCGGCATGTCCTGCAAGCACATTTTTTTCAATCGATCCGACTTTACCAGAGTGAAGCACCGGTAACTAAAAAAGCTAACAATACGAGCAACTATTATTACACTATCATAATGAAATATATCCGAGTAATTCGACACCACCGATTCTTGGTTGTAAATATCGCCCTCGTTCATACGGTTCCCGAAGGTTAGAAAAAATTGTCACATTTTTCTTCATCCATCGGCAAATATTTTAGTAAACTCGCAGCGTCTATACAATTTAAAAGATCGCTAAGTGTATATGATGACATTTTTAAGCTCGAAAATGCTCTAATTCCCATTTATATTATCTTCTTCTCTTCTTTTTCGGAATCGCTTCCCGATATCTCGCTTACAAATGAATTGGAAAATTATCTGAAAGAATGCCTCCCTGAAGTCAGCGTTGTCACCGCAGCGACAGAAGTGACTCAGTCTCCGAGCCTAATTTGCTAAAGAAAGTGCGTCACAAACCAGTGTAGCAGCACTTCGTTTCTTATATAATAGCGATTTCCCTCACTGCCAAGAAATGTGACTCGAAATCCGGTGATACTATAGAAGTTGCATTGCAATCCTGTCAATTCGCTCATAAACTTGAACTTTTCCCTTTAAATTACGAATATACACTTACTTTTCTTTCCCACCTGAGCTTATAGTCCGTACATTTTATTTTCTCTGGGTGTACCTTTGAGCCGACGTGCTGGTTAATTCCTCGCTAAGATCTTTTTTTTTCTTTTTTATGTTAGGTATGTTTAGGGAGAGGTGGGTGCCTAGGTGTGGTTTCGGCTAGTCCTCTTACATATAATAGTTTTCATCGTGAAGCTGTCAATATTCACAAACCAGTACGATATCGACACGTGAGTGGACATTCACAAATCTAATCCCAGTGCTACCACATGTACACATAACTGGACATTCATATTCCTAATACCATTAACGCAATATAATTGTTCACGCAACAGCATGTCCGCACGTCATAAATGACCACACACACGAAACGTTCACGCTTTACGGAAGAGTTCACCAAGGGGATCACGCAGCAACCACTTGGCACTTGCCCGCACTTTAGACACAACTGTCATGATCGCAGAAACGAGTACAGATCGGCGCGAAAACAGGAAAAGCACAAGAAAAGACGAGAAACATGTGACCAGGTGCATCTGGCAATAATTAACAATGCAAACGAATAATGTTTTATCTGATTTCCTATCTTTCTGATACTTCTGATTCCTCTAAAAGTTGTACTAACGCGCGCTACGCGATTGTTTGAAAATCCGAGGCCCAAAATTTTGATCTCAATGTAGATATTGTGCTGGGAAAACTACTTCTAAAGAGCGGTAAGTCATGTCAGCATGGTAAGCCATAGCACTGGGTGAAGAAAATCGTCAAGATCCAATTTAAGTTCAAATATCATATTATATAGGATTTAAATGTCGATACTTTTCAGAATAACTGTTCATATTAGGTGTACATTCTCGGCCAGAGCCCTGCTTCTCTGAAGAAGCAAATTCTCTGCCGACAACTATGGGGACAGCTGTGCTGCGATCTCTTGAATTCGAGATAGCTGCGCACCTCAGACGGCACGCCGCTCGTGACTCAGCTCAAGAACATAAGTAGATGGCTGACTCACAGAAACGGATGATTTGTTCATTAAAAGAAATCATACAGGTGAAGGAAGTCCAGAGTCCAAACAGAGTGTTTATAGACGTGCGTCAATAGTGAAGAAAGCAGGTGTAAGGCAGCTGGCGCCGCAGATCCATTTCTAGGGAATAGCACTTGTCGTACGATACTTTAAGGTTGTGCCCTCAACTATGGCTAAGTTTTCGTGTTACAACGAAGAGGCATATGACTAAGTTCTGGCGTATCACGTCCGTGGAAAAAAAGGACGCGTAGGACAACAATTTTCGGCGAACCGATTAACTCGACTTGTCTACAGAGTTTTCGTGTTGAAAAATGCACGTGGCACATCAAGTAAACGGCGCAAAAGTAAACATAAGCGTATAAAGATTTCGCCGACGTAGCAGAATGGCG
This sequence comes from Rhipicephalus sanguineus, assembly GCF_013339695.2. Classification (NCBI taxonomy): domain Eukaryota; kingdom Metazoa; phylum Arthropoda; class Arachnida; order Ixodida; family Ixodidae; genus Rhipicephalus; species Rhipicephalus sanguineus. The sequence goes on from NC_051186.1 coordinate 93,720,050, forward strand.
CGACTAATTTTGCCTCAAAGACAAGATGACTTGCATAAGAAACTAAGCATAGTACGTAAAGAGTCCGAGTCTCGGGGTAGAGTCCGAGAACGGAGTTCGACGGTGAAGAAACCAGCACGCTCCACCAATTGATAGTATGCGTTTAACGGTCTCGGTAAGGTGAACTTTTTATAGACGGGGCAGCAACGAGACAGCAGTCAATTCCCAAAAACGGAGCCAGCACGAGCACGAGCACCAACCACAACAACCGACTTCTTCGTCGTTTCCATACGGGTAACCGTATTTACCCCTACACTAGTACCATGCCATTTTCGCACTTTCGTACACACCACACATACTAGACAAATGGCAGCAAGGTACCGGACCCTCGAGTCAAAATACTTCTACGCGATGCACGCACTGTCAGACGCTGTGCCGAGCAGATTTAGAACATTTAGAAAGGCAGAGGGCACATTGAACATCTGCTGCACGCCGACATGACAGCTCTTACGTAATTAATATAGTCTGACCATGAAGCCCAAAAAGCTCTCGCAACGTACGGTAGTCAAAGTGGCCTGTTTCGAGTGGTGTAGGAGAGGTCGACTGACTCATGCGAAGGCGTGACGTGAAGATGCTCATCACCCTTTAATCCCCTTATCCCCTTTCCCACCTTATCCCCAACAGCGACCAAGAGTCGTCCTTTTACTTCAATAAAGCTCCCATTCATTCATTCATTCATTCATTCATTCATTCATTCATTCATTCATTCATTCGAAAGAACGGGGTTTATTATGTGCTACAGGGTTTCGTTTCGAGACCGCCGTTGGCCGCTGTTGATGAGACAATATGCGTCATGCGCAAGAAGAACAACGGGATATGTGCCTTTATTCGCTCAATGTAGTCAGTAATGATAATAAATATATTCACTGTATACCAATTATTCACCATACCAGACCCACCATAGCCACAGCTGGGCTGCCTTGAATCTTTGCAGTAATAGAAGGACTGTGAATTTTTAGTTCACTATCAAATCATGAATGGTAGTCTACCACTATCTCTCAAGAGGAAGGTATATAACAGCTGCATCTTACCGGTACTTACCTACGGAGCAGAAACCTGGAGACTTACAAAGAGGGTTCAACTTAAATTGAGGACGACGCAGCGAGCGATGGAAAGGAAAATGATAGGTGTAACCTTAAGAGACAGGAAGAGAGCAGAGTGGGTCAGGGAACAAACGGGGGTTAAGGATATCATAGTTGAAATTAAGAAGAAGAAATGGATATGGGCCGGCCACGTAGCACGTCGGCAGGATAACCGGTGGTCATTAAGGGTAACTGACTGGATTCCAAGAGATGGCAAACGCGTGAGGGGGAGACAAAAAATTAGGTGGGTAGATGAGATTAAGAAGTTTGCAGGTATAACGTGGCAGCAGAAAGCACAGGACCGAGTTGATTGGCGGAACATGGGAGAGGCCTTTGCCCTGCAGTGGGCGTAGACAGGCTGATGATGATGATGATGATGATGAATTTTTAGATGTGAAGCATCTTATAGCGGAGTTCAATCCGGTGGTGGTGGTGGTGGTGTGCGGCGTGACCACCCTTACTACGCCTGCGCAAACCTTCTCCACTTCCCCTTTCCACTCCCTCTCTCCCCTTTCCCTCGCCGCTCCTCCTCTCCCCTTCCCGTTCCCCTCTCATTTCCCTTTCACATCCTCCTCTCCACTCCTCCACACCCCTCCCCTTTCCCCTCTCCCCTTTCCCTCTCCCATCCTCATCTACATTCCTCCTTTCCCCTCCCCTTTCCCTTTCTCACCCCTCTCCACTCCTCCTCTCCCCTTTCCCTTTCCTTTTCCCCTCCCCCTCTCCACTTCCCCTCTCCCCTTTCCCCTCACCACTCCACCTCTGAAACGCGGGATCTACATGCCGAAACACTGCTTCGCATCGCCTCATGGTCCCCTTTAGCGGGAGATGGTGTGATTTTTTTCTTCATTGCGAACATGTGATTTAAAGCGTCAATAGAATTCGCGCGTCTAAGCGAGCGACAACTTTTTTTTTCTTTATGTCTGCGTCCGTTATCGAGCTCTTTATGCGTTGTGTCTGGCATCGGGGGTGGTACCGGCTGTGCCATTTGCTGGCACAAACAGCTCATATCGAAGTACTGTGGGTAAAGCGAATAAATAACTACAATTGATCCGGAACGTGCAATCGATTTCAGTGAAATTCATCTCGACACAACTGGGAGCCAACGAGAAAAAAAAATCTATCGCTGAAGCTCGTTTTTTCAAGTGCTAGTCATAGCTTCAACACGGTTCGCTTTACTTATGCTGCTGTTGGGCCGAGGGCGAAGGTAAATACGGTAAAAGCTTAGTCTGTTATTCCTAATAAAAGTCTTTAGGTTGTTTTGTTTCCATCTTTTTTGTTCTCGCAACCAAGGCACTTTGAGAGCAGGATCTGTCATAGCAGTAATATGTGACTCCGTGTCCATACACTGCGTATATGTAAACTCTTTTTCAATTATTGGACCAAGCGAAATTTCTTTACGTTATCGTGCTACAATATGCTTAAATGCTTACTCCGTAGAAAATTTGCCGGTCATTCATTACCATAATCCAGCCCAATGACGTTGCGTCTTCCATTACAAGGGTGGATATTATAGTCAACATGGTGGAGGCAAGGTGGGTGATGTTGCGTCCCCCTTCTAGCAAGAAAGAAACCTTAAATTGCCTCTTCGTCCAGCTGACTACTCTGAACCGGAACTGAGAATGAGCGGTTATTCACATCAACAGATGCTCATGGTAGGCGTCTCGCGCCGCCCATAGAAAACGCTTAAGGCCGAGACAGACGGTACGATTTTCCATGCGATGCGGCGTCCGACACGGCGGTGGGAAAACCGGAATGGTGACCTTTCATAGCATCGGACAGCCACCATTCCCTCTCCCCCACCGCCGTGTCGGACGCCGCATCGCACGGAAAATCGTACCGTCTGTCTCGGCCTTTACCGTATGCAGCTGTTAAAGTCCCTTGGTATTTTTCCCCACAAATCTAGGGACTTCAGCAGTTGTTACTGTGAACTGCTGCTCTCTTTCGATCCCTGTTTGGAGTAGCGGACTGCCCACAGACGCATAGGTTTCTCCATTTGCTGAGGGGAGCGGGTGGGAGGGCTTAAGCCCGATGAATTGGGCATTTACTGAGACACACAAGAGCACACACATTGTCTCCACCATGTCCGCTACAATATCCACCATTACGATGGAACCCACTCCATCATTACGGCGTATTAAGGTTGGAGTAACACACTGGACTTAAAGAGAAGGCAAGCGCGCGAGGGGACGCAGAATGTTAGGTGAGCGGATGAGAGTAAGACGTTTGCGGGGATAACTTGGTCGCAGCAAGCACATGACCGGGTTGATTCGCGAAACATTGGAGAGGCCTTTGCCCTGCAGTGGGCGTAGTCAGGCGGATGATGGCGGTAATGGATGATGAACGAATCTTCAACAGGGAAAAAAGAAATGTCTTGTCTTTGTACTCACGCAAGACTTCTGAGCTTTGTTCATGAACGTGGTTAGAAAAAAAAAAGAAAAAAAAGAACTGTGCTCTTTGCCTCAGTTTGTCCTGTCCCATTTCCCATTCTTGTATGCGCTGTTGAGAACCTTGATTGCTGCCAAAAGCTCAATATTACGTTGAGAGGAATCTGTCGATGCGAAACTGGAACAATGACATATACGTGATAATGCAGAACGCAGCCTATCATTTGGAGCTGTCGGAACGTCGATACAGGACCGGAAGTGCAGAGCGGAACGATTCGTTCTCAAGATGGGCGGCACGGTCACGGCCGCACGCTCACGCAAGTGTGCAGCTTGCTTCGGATGAGCGAACTTCCGGTTCCGCCAAGCAGCAGCTCCTCGCTTCCCACACGGAAATGATAAGAAGCTTTTTGTTAGGTTATCTGCGCTAGTCTTAGTAGCATGGAGATGGGACATCTGCATGCACCGAGGCTGCAGACTGACAATGCGAAAGTAGACGGCACCATCATTGCTAGCGGAAGTAGACTCTTCCGTCTAACTTCCTGTTGCCTTGTTTCGACCGATTGCCACGTCCCGCGCTCACATTTTATTGGCGCAGGACATAGTTGCGTCACTGAAGAGGCAGGTATGTGGAAAGGATGCAAGAAAGAAGAAATTAGGGCGGAAATTGACAGCTGTCAATCACCACTGTCCTGCTGACCCTAAGGTCGCGGGATCGAATCAGCCACGGCGTCCTGCATTTCACTATGGAGACGAAAATGCTTGAGGCCCATGTGCTTAGATTTAGGTGCACGTTAAAGAACACCAAGTGATCGAAATTTCAGGCGCCCTCCACTACGGCGTCAGTCTTAATCATATCTTGCTTTTGGCACGTAAAATTCCAAACAGTTTTAATTCATTATTGTCGACTCCAACACCAGGAAGTCAACTTAGGTCCGTATTCACAAACCAACATTAGCCTTATCTGTCGTTTCCATTGTCGTTTTCGTGCCCTTAGCGTGCGTTAAGTGCATAAACACAGTAAGCAGGGCAAATTATAACTGAGGTTGCTTTGTGAATACTGGCTTCATATTTGCTTATGAAGCACTCCTAGAGGCACAGAAACGGTAAAGAACACGAGAAATAAGGATAAGGTTGGCTTGTCTTGTCGTTTTAGCGATAAGGTTTTTTTGTGCTTGTGATAAGGTTGGCTTTCGTTAAGCTTGCCGTTAAATGCTTGAGTAAACCATGGGCGCTGTGCAAAACGCGCCAGGCGTCTGAACGCGCTTGTTTGCGCGCGGAAGAGTCTTAAAAGGCTTCTATTCCGTCGGATCACGCCTATACGCCTGCGGCGTAGTAGCGACGATTTTTTCGTGCGCGCCGCCATGTTGCTTAGCGGGCGGCTCTGCCTCTAATCTGGCAAGCTAGTGGCTTGCGCAAATGCGCAAACACTCGCCTTTGCATGGCCACGTGCACTCTGAGGCAGTTTGCGCACACCGGCACGTGCACTTTGAGCTGTTTCCACACACCAGAAAGGAGGAAAACGCGTGTTGCCAGACCACTCATCCTTGCCCTGTGGAAATGGTCTATACAGCGTCGGGTTTCGCCACTAGAGGCCCAGAGTTCAACTGTCACCGTCGGAATATCGTTTATGTTTATCCAATGTAATTATGCGCTGCGCTGATGTCACTGATTAAGCGCGCACGTGTACCTGGATGACGTCACCCCGGAAAGTCGATCGTCCAGCGATCCGGAATTCTTTGTGCAGTCAAAGAAATGCTGCCTGCAATGAAGAAAACCTAAACGAAGAAAGCGACCCTTTCCAGCGCATTTTTGATCTAGCAATGAAGAAAAACAAAGAAGAAACGCCGTCGCGCAGGCAATAATATAAAACAATACCTGGTATTTTACGTGCCAAAACCAAGATTTGATGATTAGCAGAGGGTCCGCAGATTTCGACGATCTGGGGTTCTTTAACGTGCACTGACGTCGCAGAGTACACGGGTTTCAAGCGTTTTGCCTCCGTCGAAATGCGACCGACGGTGCCGGGATCGAACCCGCGACCTTCGGGTAGGCAGACAAGAACCGTAACCACTGTACCACCGAGGCGGACCGCCGCGCCGGCAATGCAGCTTCAACAGTACACTGGTACACTTAAACATTCAGTTGACGTTTGTAGACGCGATTCGTGAGTAAACAGTTCGTTAAAATGTCAGAGTACGTGGGCTGCAGCAGCGTGCTTTCTTGGTTTACTACGTATTTTTAATACTGTAATGAATAAAGCCATTGTGTCCTATCTCATGACGGGGCAATAAAGCTGTGGTTGGTCTCCTTTACAGTGGGCTTCGGTATGTTCGCTTCAATAGACTGCATTCGAAAGCAAGGCGAGTTGACAGCTCACAAACGTGAGTTAGTGAATAACTTTATTAAGTTCCTGCAGGTTTCCGGGCTGCGTTCCCGCCTAGGAGCCGGCCGAGAGATCGTGTCTCAGCAGCTTCCTCGGCCTGCTGGATCGCCCAGAGTTGATTGTCTAGTCCTGAGCTAAGCAGCGCGGCCCGCCAAAGCACCCGAAGGTCCGCATTGGAAGCCGCGTCCCTAGTTTTGCCAATTAGTGCTGGACACTCCCAGAGAGTATGCGCCAATAGGCCCCACACTAGCTGACAAACAAGGCCACACTAGCTGGCAAACTTCGTAAATCAGTTTAAGCAGTGACTTCCTCATACTTACCCCCACAGACACGAAAGTCCTTTCACGCTTACTGAATTTTATTGCTGTACGAATAAAAATAGCAGGAAAAAGAGAGATCACAATGAGGCTGCAAGCATCGCTTATTTTTCTCGGCGATGATTAAGTGATTTACTGAATAATGCCACAAAGCAATACCGCAGCTTTGAGATACGCCACAAAGTTTCAGGTTTTTCGATTTTACACATGTTTCTACTCGCAGGCCATATTTCATTGTTACGCCTACAAGTTGAACGACGATGTTGGTGTATCTGAATTTGGCGTACAATATTAAGAACCTGAGGGAGTCATAAATATTCCTTAACCTTGTATTGTGGAAAGGCTCAGAATATCCACTCACTGTGTCAGCCTACATGCCGTATTCATACGTTGCCGACGACCGAAGCTTGAACTACGTGTAATGCGTTGCCTAGGGTAACCCTTATGGGTAGCAGCGTCCGCGCAGAACTTTCAGTAGGTGCACTGGCAAAAATAGCTGGCAAACACTGTCTAATGAGGATGTTCGTGAAACACGATAATTGCAAAATAAAATAAATAAAATAAAACGTTAAAAAACGTGTTTACTTTTCACCCCACCGGAAATGTCATGCTTGACTGAGAATGTTGGGAACAAGTACACCTCCTTGTCAAGACGTCTGAGATCAGGTGGTGATCGCGGCTTGCTCATAAATATCTGAGCCCACGTGCATGAAATTTTAATGCCGCATGCTCTAATTACTAAGTTAGCGCATCGTCATGCCTTAGTTTTAACCACAGAGTTTCCTAAAATAACTAGAGGGGACTCTGGCGCTGCGATCGTTCAGCTACCATGGGAATGATGGGTAGTACACAAATTTGCCTAGTCTTCGTGCTTGCAGCTTCAAACGTACTTGTGGCTTTGTTTATTGCCGTGTTTTGGCGTTCGTTTCGGAAAAAAGAATAGACCGTTGTGAATTCGTGACCAGGTTTGATTTGGTGGGCCTAAAAAAGTTAAGTGGTGAAGTGGAACTGCTGACTTTCGCTGAACATCGTTTTGCGACAAAGCGTATGCAGGCGACTAGCAGCCAAACGGAGCCGAAAGAACGAAGTTTAGACAAATTTGTGTACTACCCATCATTCCCATGCTGACTGAAGCGTCGTGCTTTGCAGCTCCCATAGACACCAGCGCCAGAGTTCTCTCTAGTAAGTATTGTAGGTAACTCTATGGTTTTAACGTCTTTAGTTTTGCCAAGAGAATGACGAAATGTGTTTTGCTTGTTTCAAGACAGAGAGCAAGATTCAAAGAAAAAGCAGAGAGGTTAAGCAGAAGAAGATTCAAAACCCCTAACCAGTTTAACGCCTTCATCTTATTAAAGTCCGCACCTCTATCTTTCACTTGAGAAAATATTTCTGTAGGATACAATCAAAAGTAGCAAAAAAAATCAGCACGTGCTCCCCGCGTCACTAAATGTTGAATTTATCTATCTCGAACATTTTTCTAACTTCTACACCTGCTCTTTTTTTTGTCGTTGATTTGAGGCCGCATCTGAGTCACTTGTCCCACAAAACAAAACGGCAAGCACTGATCAGCGGCATGTCACCTAATGCCGTGTGCTGCTGCAGATACCTCGCACGTACGAGCGGCGACCATCAATATAATGCCACAGTGAAATGCCAGACATTCTGACGCACCCACAGTGAAATTGCTGACAGGAACACCGCTATAGACCACGTGAGCAAAGGAGATGCGGAATTTAAATGACGCATGCAGAGCGAAATAGCGCTCGACATGCGCACAAGGAGGGAAGGAAACGGCGCCCAACTTTACTGACATCAAGCATTGTATTTTAATGTTTCGAAACTTGGTTGTGTTTTCCGTATTTATCACCGATATATTGCGCAGAGAGAGAGAGAGAGTGAAGAGGAAAATCAGAGCGGTTAACCAAACGAGAGTCCACTTTTCTATAGCCTGCACTGGGGTTAACGGAATGGGAAATAAAAAGAAAAAAATCAATATTTTGCAGGAGTTAGTGCAATTAATTAAGAGGTGTTAGTGGGCGGGGGCGCCAACAACTAGTGTTCAAGCATTGCCCTCAGTATCCTGCAATCTGAAGTACCAATGCCCATAGCGGTTAACTCGGAACGTAACTGGACCCACGTTTGTGTATCCCTTTGGTCTGCGGCTCAGCGACACAGCACCCTCGGACCTTGCGCACACCGAGCGAAACAAAAGCGGTTACCAGCATCAGTGAAATGGAGTGCAATACACGCACATGAGCATGTTCATATGCTTAATAACTCGGACTGGTAATTAAGCTCGAGCGCCCTACGCATTAGTGGACGGCACTGTGCACATACTCGAAATTGCAGTCAAGTTAGAAGGGCGTGATAGCGAGTTTCAGCGCAAATGGACACTCGAATGAGCTTGAATGACGTTCAGGACAGCGACCTTGGGTTTGCAAACAAATGAACGCTACGAATTAAAAATAAAGCAAAACAATAAAATGACTCCGATGAGAGGCTGACGTTGACACGATCCGAGTGCGGAACGTTGCGCAACGGCATGGGCGTGCCGCACTAGGGAATGTCTTAACGCTCGTGTTCGACTTCAAAGCGGCTTAGCTGGAGCGGTTCTCAAAACACAATGACCCTCGCAGGAGTGCGAGGCCCGAAGGGCGATTGAGTTTGCGAGAAACAAAGGCGCTTGTCGAATTATCAGCGCGCCTTTCGTAAGGACGTCGGCCCGACGCACGCAGAGGCTTATAAAGTCATCGCTGGATGTTGACACCGCCAGTTCCACTTTCAAGCGGCCGCGGGATCGAATCCCGGCCGCGGCGGCTGCATTTTCGATGGAGGCGAAAATGTTTGAGGCCCGTGTACTTAGATTTAGGTGCACGTTAAAGAACCCCAGGTGGTCGAAATTTCCGGAGCCCTCCACTACGGCGTCTCTCATAATCATATGGTGGTTTTGGGACGTTAAACCCCAGATATTATTATTACTTTCAAGCGGCGGCGAAGCGACAAATACGAAACTGCTTCTAAGATACGTTAGCCTTCTCTTTCACGCGCCGTTCACGTGTTCGCTTTCACTGAACTACCAGTAGCTTCGAAAGGCGCCAAGGGTTTATTGCTACTAGACTCTTGCTATCGTATAGCCACGCTAGCGGCAAAAAACGTACGCGTCGTGCCGCGCGCGTCACGTTTTCGCGCGTCAGTTCCTTGCCGCGAAAGCCACGTACCGTGGCAAGTTTCTCGCCGAGTGCCAGCACGACTAGATCATAACGTGCGAGCAGCGCCGCAAACGCCCGTTTGTTTTCTAGAAAAGGTGGCGCTTCGGTCACCATGGCTCCGTGACGTCACCCTCTTCGATCTTGATTGGTCATTCACCTCGCGGCACGTGGCATTTGCCGCAGAATTGGTTTCGACCTCTTTCAGGTGGCACGCCAACAAGTCGCTTCGATAAGCTATCAGATTGCCATATCAGAAACGGCTAATCGCCGGCAAGCCTACCATCGAGAGGGCATCATTTACTGGAACACAGCATCTATAACTACGCAGGTGACTAGCGCATGGGGGGCCGCCTTTGGTCACCGCACGCCGGGTCTTCCGCAATGCCGCCGCCTCCACCGTCGCCACCGAAATCTCTATATCGTAACACGCTGCGCTTGAAAAACAAAACCAAAAGAAAGAAAAAAAGACCAAACACGCGAAGTGATTGAGCATGCCGCTAAAAGAAAGCCACGTAAGTCATCTTTCACTGGTTATTGAGGCAGCGTCAGTCACAATTTCGATCAGCATACCTGCCCTGGGTTGCCCACCTCAAAACACCCACGGACTTCCTGTTCGATAAGGAAGCGCACGGACAGGTAACTCATTCACCTTGCTGATAGAACGACACAATTTTCCTGGTATTTTCCGGGCTTCACTGCCGTAGCTGACTTCATAACCTGGACAATTTGCTACAACGGCCAACAATAGCTTGTCCCTCCCCGATGCAACATCAACTGAGCTATTGTCTATGACTGGTAGTGGGGTTCATGAACGTTCACTCTTTCCGCACTGGAACGGCCTGCATATGAGGACGCGTGACTCTTGTGAAAGGGATTGGAAGGAAGGAATGCAAAAGGGAGAAGGCAGGGAGGTTAACCAGACAGCACTCCGGTTGGCTACCCTACGACGGGGGAAAGGGAAGGGGAGTGGAAAGATGGGCGAGACAGAGAGAGAGAGAGATGAGCGAAATCGAGTAAATTATAGTAAACCTCTAGAGTTCCTGTCCGCAAGACAACGCCTACAGTCTAAGACAAAAAAAGAGTCATTTGACTCTTGTTTTGCGAGCCCTGAGTTGCCACGTCTATGACTCTTTTTAAAGAGACACGTTAACTCTCTTGGAAGATCGTAATACTCTCGTCGGAGAGTCGTGGGAACCAAAACGGAGTTAACCTTTCTCTTCAAAGAAAGTAAAATACGTGGCAAGCCAGGGCTCGCGAAAAAAAGGAACACATACTTTTTTTGTTTGCTTAGAGTGTAGCTATGCTCTCGTCGGACAGTCGTTGAACCCAAAAGGGAGTTAATGTGTCCCTTTAAAGGGAGTAAAGTACGTTGCAAGCCAGGAATCACCGAAAATAGTAACAGATACTTTTTGTCCACTCCGATTGTAGCTATACTCTCGTCGGACAGTCGTTGAACCGAAAACGGAGTTAAACTGCCCGTTCAAAGGGAGTAAAATATGTTGAAAACCAGGACTCACGGAAAAAAGGAACACATACCTTTTTATTTGCTTAGAGTGCAGCACCTCTCTCTAACTAGGCCTAAATTTCTGATACCAATGGCACCCCACAACATTTCGTTACTGCACATCGGTTAGTACAATATTTAGTCTCACGCGACAGCTGGCGCAATGAGACTGATTGGAAGGCTTAGCGAAGCAGAATGAATGCACTGTTAGAGGCTTAGCGCTGCGTTGGGTCGCCTCTAATATACGTGGTTTCGGCATGTTATCGAGGCACACGACGCAGCGCAACTGCGTCTGGGTCGGAGGAACAGCGCCCCGGCAGCTGCCAGTGTGCATATCCGAATGGTCGCTTTGTGAGGAGCGTAACCAGTGCCTTTGTAGCCATCGCAGCTTGACGGGGCAAGAGATGCGACCCACAGGAAACCGACGGAATAAGTCAGTGCCCAATGAATCATTACATAGTGTTAAGCTGCCATTTACGATGCTCCCATTTAGGCAGTGCGTACGACTCAGCACGTCAGCATGGGAACTGGTGCCCTCGTTAGCTGTTTCTATGCAACGTTTGCAGTGAACCCGAGTTCTGTGTTTACTCGTGTATGCTCCTGACAATGTTGACTGTTCCGAGATAAATCATGGAATGTCAAACTGTACACAGGAAAGCCGATTCCATTATCATACCTTTCAGACTGGAGCTCCGGCTACCTCATTTGTAAGAGATAAAAGAAAAAGAAAACTTCTCTTCCAGGGCTAGCACTCACAAGGCCGATTCCAGCAGAGGAAGCTCCAACTGTGTGCTAGCTGAATGAATATTCCCATGCAGTGCCGTTTCAACGGCGTTCATGAAACGCAGTTTCAACTGCGTCTCGTGAACGCAAGCACGGCAGCGTTTTTCTGGAACACCTTTATATGAATATGAACAGCACGACTAGGAATCGAACCCACAGCCTCGTTATTTCTGCACAAGTAGGCGACAAACTGTAGCCGTGTTAACAGCTTACGCAAACTTGAAAATACTGCTTCATTACCGGTGTCCTTGCCCTCCCATAATTCAGTGTTATGATCATGTGATCATCTACCAGCTCATTTATATGTTGCTGAGGCCGCTGATGAATCGCACCACAATAACAGATGGAGCAGACTGCATGTTCCACTTAATGCATGCGAATGTGCCTAGAGTGTCCCACATGCTAGAGGAATGTCACTGAAGATATCGCAGGCAACGCAGCTACGAGGAACATATATGCCCAGCCGAGTGCATTGCCTCTTCGCTACACTTTGACACTTCGTATTTATCACGAAAGGAACCATTAACAACAACACGAAAGGGTCAAATATAGAATGAAAGGTGTATTGATTGCAAAAAAAAAAGAAAAAAAGAAATGCGTAGGTGCACTCGTAAACGTCGGCAGCGCATGTCGTATATTGCAGTGCACGTTTTGCGCTCAGGACAAGAACATTGTACAAAAGCACTGTTATATATCTGAAAACAAATGGCTAAGCTAACGGGTGACGTCGGTAGCTATAGGGCTGACGTAGTGGGACGCTTGCAAAATAAGGCAGAAAGGCGCGAGCAGCGCAACGTAAAACATGTGAAAGAGAAATTTATGTTGCATAACGTGCTGGCAAAACGCGTCGAGGTGTCAGCGATAGTCGCTCGGCTACTTCGCTTTGTACTAGATGTTACAGAGGCAGAAAGTTATGACAACTAAGGGCATCCGTAACAGCTGAAACGGTTTGGTTGGGACAGCGGCACAAAAGCCTATAATGAGTTCGCTGTTCTCATGCACAGAATAGAAAGTTGCACCACTTCAACGGACACAAGTGAGCAGCAACGAATAAGAAGCAAAAAAAAAATCCGGCTGATACCGCGCATACTGTGAATCGATGTTACGCGACGACTACAGCGAGTAGCCGGCTATGACGCCTGTTTGACGTTGAAGCCAGCGTTACAAGGCCGACTTCTCTTGTAAATCGTTTGTATGCTTTTTGTGTGTAACGCGAGAGCACCGTGTGCGCTGAGAATGCCATTACGCTTAAAGGTTAGCCTATATTCCTGCGTATTGTCGGCGTGTGAGTTCACGCGCCAGTTACATCACGAGCTCTGGTTCCTGAGTAGAGATGAAGGCTTTGGTGCGCGGGCGGTGTCTGTCTTATTTAAAGACCGTCAGCGTGTTCCGGTAGAGTCAAGCCAAGTCAAAATGTATTGACTGATGATGTTGATGATGATAATGGGGATCACGATATTTACTGGTATACTCTCTGAAACAGGGCGGTATCAAGAAGTCAGCCGTTCTGTTCCACCAATATTGTTGTAAACTTAATTGTGAACAAGGCCCCCGTAGTGTGGCCGAAACGTCTTTTTATTATTTTTTTTCTCAATGCTTGGTCGGCGCTCGCTATTTCCCACCAATATTCTAAGTGTCTTTCGCTCACATCAGCCGCTTACCACTCAATACTTTAATCCCCGTTGAAAATTACATCGCCTGACAGACGTGCGACATCCACGGGTCTTGTTGGTTGAATATCCCGGCATTCCAGTACAAGGATGTGAGTGGTTTCCGTTCCGTTCTTGACACAAACGCAGGCCTCCTCACGTTATTACTATTTACTCCGGTGTGCTTTAAGACTAATCGACAATGGCGTCAGTGCTGACGCAGTCTTCGCTCTTCGACGGTGCTTAGCGCATCCGACTTCTATAATGGACTTCCCGAGTTCAAATCGAGCCATAGGAACATATTTATTTTTGTTTACTTATTTACTTGCTCATAGTGTCGTCAGGACATAAAAGATAGATAGATAGATAGATAGATAGATAGATAGATAGATAGATAGATAGATAGATAGATAGATAGATAGATAGATAGATAGATAGATAGATAGATAGATAGATAGATAGATAGATAGATAGATAGATAGATAGATAGATAGATGAGAGACAGACAGACAGACAGACAGACAGATAGATAGATAGATAGATAGATAGATAGATAGATAGATAGATAGATAGATAGATAGATAGATAGATAGATAGATAGATAGATAGATAGATAGATAGATAGATAGATAGATAGATAGATAGATAGATAGATCCCACTCTGAGCTCAAAGACGTACAGGATGGGGCCACCGATTGATTGTGTCTGTGCCTTTGCGCGTAGCGATACCACCCTTAAATTTCTTAAGACACATCGATATTAAGTACTTAGTTTAATTACACTGCTTCTTGTGTGCAGTGTCTTTTGCGCGGCACACGTAATTTTCGCTTATAATACCTACATTTGTGTACAGGTGTTGAGTCTGCGCACGGTGTTCATTATTCATCATCGTTCTCATCAACTATATGTACATTTCCTTGTGGCGCTATGTCCACATATGTGGGCGCAACTTGTGTTTGCCAGTTCTTTGGACTAATCGCTAAGAAACAGCAATATACATTGCACATAGGATGAATTGGACCTTCTGCATATTCAGTGTGTCTTGACCTCCCCTCAATATGCAGCGCATGACTGTAGCCAATTACTTTGGTGTAGGCACTAGGATGTTCGACGGGCCATTCGACGTGGTTATTTCCAGCAGCGATGTCAAAAGTGTTGTTTTTCGTTGCTAGCAATTATTACAACTGAAAGCAAATTTCACAGGCATTTTCAGGCTATATTTCGAGCGTTCTTATGCAAAAATGGAACGATCGACTGTAGAACAAATAAATATTCAATTACACTCTGACAACGGTTAATTGCCGAAGCTCGCACGAAATAGTACATTCTTGCACTTTCTTCGAATGTAATATCGAGCGCCTTAGAATTATGTTGCGCGGATTCTGCAGATTACAGGCACTTCATCGGAATTCGTGCTCGAAGGGGATACAACAATAAGCAAATCGCCAGACAGCCCGTCCTGTTTTAAATAAACACCTCCGATCTTCATCTTCAACAAAATGCAACTATGAAAGTTTTGCCTGCGCTCGTACCGATACTACACCAATGTTCGCAATACGAAGAGAGCCTACTGAAGCACTTCGGTATTGCCAGTTGAAGTGCTGCTGGCACAAACGAGACACTGGACCGGCGCGGCTCGTAATATAGCTGGGGCATATGTTCGGGGTGAGTAGGGCTCTATTTGCAGACTCAAGAGCGGGACGGGCAGAGCTCGGCGGAGCGGCCCCCTCTTCATCCGGCGCCGCCGGACGAGGTGCCAGGAGATGTATCGCAGCTGGCCACCGACTCTTCAAAAACCACACGCCGCTCCTCCACGGACTGTTCCTGTCGGACTGTGTGTGAGCCGGCAGTGCAGGGCACTTCTCCTCTCTTTTCTCTTTTATTTCTTTTAGGGGCGAAGCTCCTTAAAGCGGCACCCGTTCGTCCCTCGTAGTCGTAGTAGTCGTAGTGCGTAACCAGTCGTAACGCTAGTACCAGATCTTGACCTCTAAGGTGGTGCCGGTGGGAGATTTTTCCTGTGCGTTGTTGAACAATAAAAATTCGCAGCGTGCGCGTTAACTAAAAGCCGAATTCTTCTGTCTCTCATTCCCCATTAGCAGCCATTGGCATGTTCCAGTAGGAAACGTTAGTAGAAGTAGAAGTGTAAGTGTTAGCTAAAAGCCGACTTCTTCTGTCTCTCATTCCCATTAGCAGCCATTGTTTACCTCCAAGGTAGTGCCTGGTGAGATTTCTCCTGTGCGTGATTAAACAATAAAAATTTTGTTCAAAACGCCGTTGATTGATGAAATAAACCAACGAAAGACGCCAGATGTTTTCTAAAAGCAAAACGAAAGAACGCCAGATGTTTCTAAAGCAAAACGAAAAGACGCCAGCTGCTTAACGAAAGACGCCAGATGTTTTCTAAAGCAATGGTTTACTAAACAATGAAAATTCACAGCGTACATGTAAAATTAAAGTGAGCTGCAAGTCGTCATAACTCATCGAACCTTTAGTAAAAACGCGGCCGATCACACGTCGGTGATGATGTACTGGGCAGAATTCACGGAAGATTCACGGTTTACCGATGAACCTCCGCAGTTTCGCCTACTCATCATCATTCACTCCGTGGATATGCTGTGATTTTTTTTTCTTTAATTTGCTCTTCAATGTTCCGTGTTTAGAGGCGCCCACGCCTTCATTCTTCCACTTGTTCCTGATCATTACTATCATGATTTAACACAATGCGCTGACGGGATAGTCGGTGCTTATCCGCAGTAACTTTTAGCGTAACGAAACGACACAAGAAGGACGGCAGGGCACAGCGCTACTATCAACTCAGTTGAGAGTATAGCGCCGTGTCCTGTTGCCTTTCTTGTGTCGTTTTGTTGCGCTAAGAGTTACTATGTCGATATATCGGTTTTAATGGCGCAGGGCCAAAACGCGTCGAAAAAGCTACTGTGGATCATCATGATTTTGTTGTTCTTGATTTGGCAGGAAGGGTAGGAAGATTGGACACTGAAAACGTCGTCTATGCCCAAATCTTTCCGAGGAGACCGCAACTAACTGTTTCATTATATAGCACATCGGTTTCCTAAAGAAAAACAACGGTAGAGAGAGATATAGAGATAGACAGGCGCCAATAGAAGAACGTCAACTCTCCGAGAATAGAGCTGAAATGGGGGCCAGGTGTTTAGCCATTGTGTCGGATTATTTCCCTTTAACGCAGAAACATGAATTTATGACAACACAAAACCAAACAGTGTTTGAACTAACAACTATTTAAATAGTGGAATAGTTCACTCCTTGTGTTGCCGTCTTATCACGTAAATGCGTTCCTGTACGTTGCAGCGTTATCGTATAATAATCAGCCGCCTAACTCTGGAAATATAGTTGGAGACCTAGGAGCAAAAAAAAAAAAGGATAAAATCAAACACTATGTCGCACTACGACTAATCCCCCCAATATCTACATTTGTTTTTTTGTTTTTGTTTTTCGTATGGGGTCACTTTAGCAGCTCCTGCCTGTTACATATAGATTGCCGCTTGCTTGACAGCCAGCAAAAAAACTACTTAGAGGTTGCATTCGTCAAAAAGAATGCTAGTAGGCTCACCACAGTCTACCTACGCGTGACATTCCAACGAAAACTCGCGAAATGTAATCAACTACAAATTCCCATGAAGTTATCTCGGCAGCAGTGCAATATAAAGTCACTGAACTGACCCGTTTAATACTGCAAACAGATTTTCTGTCAGGCGGAGTTCTTTCAGCAAATTCCTCTTTCTTGAAAAGAGGAATGACTCACTTTCCGACGGACGGGTGAAAAGATGAGTTATTATTATTTTTTTTATGACTTCCATGGCGAGCGTGGTCCGCGCACTTGCAAGGTTGCGTGCGGAGACCCCGCAGTTTTATGCTCAATAAAAAAAAGTCACCATTTCTACCTCAGGTGTTGGAAATGTTATTGATCGCTTCGAAGGGTCCAGTCTTTTCAGCTGAGTCATTGCCATTGTTCGCATTGGACCAGTAAATGTCTACGGGACAAAAAGGAAGCGGCGCTATGACGTCACTCGATGGACGGAGTGACGCCTGCTCGAAGAAAGCCTTTATTTTTTTTTTCGCCCGATCTCACCTTCCAATGAATGACCCGCAGGACGATGACTTGAAACTTCTCCGTAATGTCGCAGTCCTTCCTTCAAAAAAGCTCGAAAGCTCTCGTCGAGGAGGAGTGGCCGTCATAAAAGAAAGGCGTTCCGAGGTGCCACGCTCAAAGGCGAGCTCTCGCTTCTTTAGAACATTAAAAAGTCTTCATATAAAGCCGCAGAGTCATAGGCAACGAAATGGGGTTCGAAAGCTGGTTCAATATAGCGGGCATCACTGGCCTTTTCAGGTCATCGAGTTCTTTAGAAACGGGCTTTTAGAACGCAGGGAAATGCAGGAACGCTTACAAGGCTTCCTCGGTCCGATAACCGGGGAAGATTGCGATACGTGTTCGCTGCAAAAGTTGCCGCTGGGTACTCGGTTGAAAAACCTCTGCCTTGTTTCCAGAAAGGACTGCGAATGGCTTCAGTTTGAAGTCTCCATAATGTCAATTTTTTTTCTTTTTCATCAGCCACTGTCATAGGTCGGCATACTCACTCATGAGTCGACACACTCAGACTCAGATCGGGCCATGAGTCTGAGTCTGGGTGAGTCCGGGTGAGTAATATTTTGTTGAATTTGAATCCGAGTGAGTCCGGCTGAGGAAAATTTTAGTGAGTATGAGTCCGAGTGAGTCCATTTGAGGGAAATATTCATGAGTCTGAGTCCGAGTGATCCCTAAGCGCAAAATATATTTCTTGAGTGAATTTGAGTGAGGTCCAATTTTTCTGCGGACCTATGGCCACGGTGGTCTAGTGGTTATAGTGCTAGAATGCTGACACAAATGTCGCGGGATCGAATCTCGGCTGTGGCGGCCGTATTTCGATGGAGGCAAAATGCTAGAGGCACGTGTGCTTAGATTTAGGTGCACGCTAAAGAGTGGTCGAAATTTCCGGAGCCCTCCGCTACGGCGTCTCTCATAATAATCACATCCTGGTTTTTGGACGTAAATCCCCAGCAATTATTATTGCTTTCCTGTTTTGTTTTGCGTTTCGTAAGAGGAGGTAAGAAACCACGTTGAAGAATAATAATAACAATAACAATAATAAAATAAAAAAGGTGGCAGTGATAACGGCGATACGTGCGCACCTTCCTTCAGTCAGATTTCCATTCGAACCAGCTTAATCTTTTAAATATAGTTCTTACATCTGTTGCATTATATTTAAATGTACGGCCCTTGGCCAGTACTCTAGAGTAAGAAGGGAGCACTGGATATAAGGGTCTACATATACATGTGCCCACCTGAATAGGGTCTGTGCAGTAGACTAACAGTCCCTACTTTTGACGCACTTACTCAAAGTGCCACCTTCTGCACGTGGAATCTCCCTCATATTCAAAACATTGGGGCCGAACCTGCGAACTTCAAAGGTGGGCAGGTTCGGCCCCTGCCCACGGCAAGCTATCTTTTCGTCCACTTTTCTTTCTTCACATTTACATTACATTTACTACTAAGGACGTCCCCTATACTTTCCTTGGCATTATTGTCTGTCAGTGCTCATTAACATTTCTCATAGTGTAATGAGCGACAGCGCCATGAGTGGTGACTGTGATCGTGAGGATACCCCTTGACTGTGCTGTCTAACTGTCCTAGACTTAATGCACAGAGACGATGGCTCGCAATAGCGCTCGTTCGCTTTCTCGAAAGGTTCATAAGGGGATGATGATGAAATAAACTTTTATTTGCCAAAACAGGGTCCCCGAGCTCTTAAGCTTGGGGTCACTCTAGGTGGGAGGGTTCCTTAGTCCAGGAATCCTCTGGCCGCGATCGCCTCCCGGGCCCTGGCGACGAGTCCACGTTGGTCGTCAAGGTCCCGTGCGGAGATCTTGGCCTCCCACATCTCGGCGAGGAGGTTGTTGCGTGCGGTCGTTGCGGCCTTGTTATCGGCATCTTGGGGGCGCCACGGGCACTCGAGTATGAGGTGTGCCAGTGTGTCGGGAACTCATAAGGGGAAACCTTTGCAAAATGTTGACCTTATAAGTATAGACCGGATTTTAGGCAAGTGCCTACTTTGTTTCTTGCGCTCCTATCGCGCCACTTTGATATATGAGCATGAGTTAGAGGTTAAGAAGGGCGTTTGTAGTGTTTTCATAGTGCCTATAAATGCCTATGTTTGGCGATTGTGCCTAAATGCTTACAAATGCCTATTTTGAGAAATTTAGAAAGGCGCTTATATAAACACTGTTTAGCCCCAAGTTTCGCTCCCAAGTGCAGTTTGAGACCGTTACTCATGTTATCGCACAACACTGACAGTTCGGACTCTATGGGGTTTCAAACCTAGTTCTCTAAGTTCAACAACCTTCCGGAAACAACCGCTAGCAGCAGTGAAGTGGGGACACGCCGGCGAGGCTTTCGCCGCCGCACTGACATGGCGCCGAGCGGTTGGCGAATGCGAGACCGTGGAGAGCCGTCAGCGGAAAAGAAGAGTCAAGAGCAAACAGAAAAAAAATTTGATGTGCAATGGGCTTTTTATTTTTCTTTGTGTTTTACTTTGTAAGGTCTGTCACTGCAGTAGCAATAACCAGAAATTTCTTTCGAGGGGGGGGGGTTCAGCCATACTTTATGTATGTTCGTGCGTGTGTTTGTTTGTATGTGTTGCTGTGCTTGTGATATACACATGCAACCTGAAAAGTCGGCGACTCCCCTAACGCCACACCCCCCCCCCCAACCTTACCGCCCCTGCTACGCCAGTGGTTCACAGGACAGGGGAGGAATCGGCGCTACGCTATTCGACCCAGCGAATAGGAGGAATCACTCCCTTCTGGTATTTAGCGACTGGCTATTTGATCCCAGCTCTGCCCTTCTCAGTCATGCCCGAAAGGACACCAAGGAGTGTGTTGATTAGAGAGTGGAGACTTCACTCACCGTGCACAACAAGTGAGAGACCGTGTTCTGCGAACAGTGCGGTACAAAGCACAGTTGCACGCTATGTTAAACTGCTGGCGTCTTCTGCCATCTTAAAGCAGTTGCATTTTTGTTTTCCTGTCGTAGACAGAGGTCGGCGCACGCCTTCGTTTGAAATTATTTGCATTTATGTGAAAATTTATTGTGCCTAAATTTACGATTTTGTAAGCCTAAAATTTTGCTCTGCATGCCTATTTTTGGCGCCTAAAACGAGCATTTTTAATGCCTAAAAATCCGGCCTCTACTTATAAGTCATATCAGCTCATAACAGAGGCCAGAGCACGCTGCTCCATCGGTGTTTGAAACAGACGTCTCTTAGCACGCACTGACAGTCAACTCTAACAGTTGCCGGTAGCGTGAAGTGCTTCTACTTTCTTTACTACCTAACTTTTCAAGTTCCCCATCCTAAGACATCCAGTTTTGGGAACATCACGGACTTTCCCTTGTGGTTAGCATCTCTGCATTCTAGTTTTCTTCTGTCTGTACCGTTCTCTCTCTCTCTTTTTGTATGGTGCGCTTAAATTATTACAGGCTTTGCGCTCAAAGATACACTCCCTAGCATTGGAAACACTTCGGTTGTCCTTTACGGGAGCCTCTTGCCAGCAGCATTCTGATGATCTATAATTACATCTTGTTCCTTTCTTTTGTGCCTCTAGTCACCAGGCTTTTCTGGCAATTTTCGTGGTCGTCGTACACACGCGTGCCCAACAACGTTCTGGCCACAGGCAACTCAAACGAAAAGCGGCTTCGCAGGAGAGCGCGGGGTACATGTCAAAACAAAGCAGCTGGTCTGAGATGCAGCGCACGTCTCACTCTCATCTCCACCCCACAAAGGACAACACTTCGTGTTGTCCTTTGCGGGTCTCTTGCCCAGCAGCATTTTGATGATCTATCTTTGTGGACATACGTGCGTACGCTCGGCATGGCCAGGCCCGCACAAAATGTCGGCGACGGTCGATTCACGGGTCTCTCTCTGCCGCCTATCTTTCGGACGGCACGCAATCTCAGCCCTCACGTTAAGACGGGAGCTTCATTCGGCCACAGTGGACATATTGACGGATCGATTTCTCCATGAAATGACACGGCTCGGCCCGGGATCCGGCAAGGTGATAGAATAAACATTGCTACGCGTTGAATAAGTAACAAACGTAAGTCACAATCCTGGTGAAAGATGCACTGGCCTCCAATGACAACAACAAGGGGAATAAGAAAAGAACGAAAGTCTTGGAGTTTCGCTCGTCATGCGAAGCACTGAGGCAAGAGCTTGCACCATATAACGCGCAGAAGACTTTCAGTGCTTTAGTGCTACATGCGTCGCAGGAAATGCACGCAAATGCGCGCGGAAATTCTGCTGCGCGTATCAAGAGTATTCGCTTATAGTTATACTCGCTTATAGCCTGAGTCACCTTCCTATTCATTTTATTTATTTTATTCACAGCATACTTCGGTCGAAATACCAAGCAGTATGCAGTATTGTGCATGTAGCGCTCCTGCAGCAATGAACACTTAATTCTCGCTCATTATTACTCTCCAGCCTTCTCCTCTTTCAGTTACCTCGTCACTGGTTCTCAGATTACCTGCGGAGTGTGCATCGGGTAATAGTTTAAACTGGTGTTTGAGAGAGGAGCTTCAGTATTCCACTTTAACTTCATTGACCGAGTGAAAGGTGTAATCTGCGATAGCGTTGCTGAGTCCGGGGATGCGAGACTTGACGGGTCACTGGGGAATCCTTTTTTCCTTTACATTTTGGTGGATTCTAACAATACGTTCTGTGGTTGAACCGACAGGCACTTTGGCGGGCATGAATATTAATAACGGAGCAAACGCCGTGAAGTATATTGCTATGAAATAGCAAAAGCGATAATATACAATCGACACGTTTTCTACGGCAATGTACGGCGCGATCTGCCTGATCACGTAACAGGCCTACACGTATGTGTCGCGAAATGAATGTTGCAAATAGTGGGCTGGCCTTCATATAGGTCATGCTGTTGGACATCGAACATGCGACAAAGGGCACGGGAGACGAAAGCTGCTCCACTCAGCCGAAAAATCTACTGAGCAATAGTCCAACGAGAGAAAGGGGGTAGCGAGCGTTCGACAGAAAGTTTCGTTTCTTTTTTTTCCTTCTTTTATTTTCTTTTTTTTTTCTGTGTGCCGGTTATAATATATGGCTTACACAGGGGGAAATGATGCACTGCTCGTTGCTCAGTGCCGTTATTTTCCAGCGCCGTCGTGTAGCGTCGACAATACGACAGGGGGGGTTCCCAGCAACACTTCCTCAGCGCTACGTAAATATTACGAGACAAAAATACGCTGCGTCTCAAATGCATTATTACCATTACCCTGAGTACATTTCGGGGTGACTCTGAACGTCCTCGCTGAAGTACCAGAAAAATGTGCATGTTTTCGCCCTGTACAAAGCTATGGTGACTACGAAACCGTCAACCTGTACACACTTTACGGAGTGCTTGTACACAAGTAGTAGTTGGGCAAAAAAGAAACATCTAGGTAATAAAACCAGACATGAAGGCCCTGCGGCGAACGCAAGCTGTAGCGTAGACTTAACAGCCGAGTAAGATGACCAAAGAGAAACACGACTGCCGACTCTTTCTGTCTCTCCCTCTCTCTGTGCGTGCGTACGTACGTGTGTGCATGTGTGTGTGTGCGCGCGCGCGCGCCTGTGTGTGTGTGTGTGTGTGTGTGTGTTGCGCGCGCGCGCGCGCGTGTGTGTGTGTGTGTGTGTGTGTGTGTGTGTGTGTGTGTGTGTGTGTGTGTGTGTGTGTGTGTGTGTGTTGACCGATGACCGGGTCACGTGGGAAAGAAGATAGAGGAAGAGGCGCTTTTATGTGTCAAGGCCATGTTCTCAGAAAACGTTTCTAAGCGCATCAAGGTCATCAATAGGAAGTCCAGTGATCTGAGCACAAAGGTAACGATGTGCGGACACGCGACAGCTGCACATACGGCCAGCCATAAACGCCCATGAGACACAGTGGCAACAATGTAAAGCCGCACGCAACGACCGGCAGAAACGGAAGGAGAGTCCACAAAGGTCATCGGTTGGCTTTCGGTTGCAGGTACCACTAACGACTTTTCTTTGCAATTCGTGTCTTGTAACAGTGTCACGCAACTTGTGCCCCGGTTGTGGACGTCGTGACAAAGCGAGCGTCAGCGAGTGCCGAAGCAGGAAGCAAACAAAAAGGATGCACGAACAGGTTTATGGGCGGTGTAAGGGTTGTTCAGTCGTGTAGAGTGCATGCTCGCATGAATATCGCGACAGCCACCGTATTGTTGTTGTTGCTGCAGTGAGCTGTAAGAGTCTCCCACCACTTCGCTAAGGGGCTTTATTCTTGTTTAGATTAACCGTCAAGGGCAATCGATATGAACAAGGGCAGGAAGTAAGGTCCCCGGGCTACCTGAATAACCACCCAGGTCACAGAAGCTATAATTTTTGCAGTGGGCTACAGAGACTTCAGCGGGAGTCCCTTACAGAGGCGCTCCTGCATCTCCTAAAAGGCATAGGATTGAAACGTACCTTACGAGTGAGTGCGGGTATAGCATTTTTAAGGTGAATGCCCTAAATGTTCATTGGACAATAAATAGTGATCGTCGGTGGCGGCGGCGTCAGCACGAGTGACGCAAAAAAAGCATTACATTGTGATGACATCACTCTAGGACATGATCGTGACTGCCACAAGGACAGTCACATAACGTGACGTCAGTCAACCGTCGATGGTGGCGTCTTCACACATCATCACTTGGTCAAAGGTATAGCCCATCTTGGGAGGAACAGCACAACCATATTGGGTGCAGAGAGCATTGGAGGGGGATCAATGCATCGACTAAGAAGAACAATAAGATGGCTTTCACCTTCCAGTCGTCTTAGGCAAATACATAAGGGACCGCGAGCATATGTTGTTATCTAGACGGTGACTTTATTATAATGATTTCACGGCCCCATCACAGACTTCTCTCCTCTTTCAGTGTCCTTTTGTTGTACCTCCTTTCCTGCTCCAAGCACAGCGTAGCCATATGAACATCTCCTACGATTATTCCCCCCTGCCTCCTTTTTAACGTGAAAGTGTTTTATGCCGGGGTCCACCAAGACTTCAGTGACGTATTTCCGTCACGGAAATGACGTCGAAAAAAATTACGCCATCAGATGGCAAAGAAAAAAAACGCCAGGCCTGCGCTGAAATCGCAGCACAGTCACAGCGAAAGCTGGAAGAGCGGCGTTTCTAGAGCCCGTTTTAAGCTCTCTTGGGGGGTGACAATACAAGTACACTAGAAAGGTACCCAACTACGCCATAAATCACAATTTTTCTGAAGTTGGGAAGCACCTACTAAGCCATTATTCGTCATTCTGCGGAGAAGCGAGGCACCAGCTACACGTCTGTAAGGCATTATGTGCACTTTGTTGACGCGACGACTGATGACGATGAAGAATTATGGCTCACCCTTTGTAATGGGTTGGAAGCTTTAAACGGCCACCAGTTATGTAATTGCATTGGGTGACGCCCGGTCGCTATTTCTTCTCCCGTCATGCTGTATACCATACGTTGACGTGGGAGAGAGACGGCGGGGGGGGGGGGGGGCGAAGAACTTCACTGAGACCGAGGAAATAGATCATGCGCTATGGGCTTCCTTGGCAACCAATACAAGTTCACTTGCGAGGAACCCATTACGCTATAAATCATTGTAATTTTACTGAGACGAGGAAATGGACCATGCGTATGGGCTTCCTTGGCAAACCAATACAAGATGCACTTGCGAGGAACCCACTAAGCTATAAATCATTGAATTTTTGAGAAGAAGTAGGGCAGCAGGCACTGTGCCATTTTTCGTCATTCTACGGAGAGCATTGGTACCTGCACTAAAGCAATGTAAGGCATTATGCGCACTTTGTTGATGCTGTGCCTGATGACGATGAAGAATATGGCCTAGCCCTTTGTAATGGGTTGGAAGCATTCAACAACCTACTCGGTTGCGCCAATTCGCATTGTGTGACGCCTGGTTACAGAATTCGCGTTGTGCGACGCTTGGTGCTTATTTACTATTCAACCCACGCTATATTGCATATGCTAGTGTGGTTCCTTCCCGAATGAAGCCTGTATAGGACTTCTTACAAAGCAGTTTCAGCCCGGCATGGCTCAGAGGTTGAATATGGGGCTCCCACGCAGAGGACCCAGGTTCGAACCTCGTTCCATCCTGGAAATTTTTTCTTATTTCCTTTTTTTTCCTGTTTCGAGCGATACTGGTTACGGACACCGGCGGCGGCGGCGGCGGCGGCGGCGGCGGACCAACTACGGCGCCAAAAACGGCCGGTGAAATGATCTCATAACAGCTTTCGCTATAAAACGGTTCCGTCAACGGGCATCGAACCCACGACCGCTCGGTCCGCAACAACATATGCCGGGCATGCTATCACGTGCCACGGTCTTTTTTTTTTCTTTATTGGACTACGCCACGGTCACAGACCCTAGAAGCTTTACAAACACGCCTTTTATATCTACCACTCTCCCGGTCGGCGGGTTGGTGTTGACCTCTGGGAGAGGTAAAGTAAAGTAATTCGTCAAAATGTGGCCTCCGCGATTAGCACCTGCAAACGCGTTACAGTCATCTCATTCGGCGCGTTTCAATAGAAGTCAATTTTGTCACTGCCTTAACACACCGCGAGGTGGCGATTTTAGCCCAAGCGTCGTAAAAATGTCGGCCTCGCTCATAGGCATCACGCTAATCCAAAACCAAAAATAGCTTGCGACGCGCGCCTGCCTACCTTCTAACACCGCGTTCCCGCTCACGCGTTCGCCCGAAGAAAAATCGCGGCCGGGTAACGGGCGGCGGCCCCAAGCGCTTTGCGTTTCTCTGTAGTCCGGCCCTGGTTCAATCACATTTTAAACGCCGGCGGGATGGCGACCAAGAGAAGAAATAATAGAGAAGAAAGGCAGGGAGGTAACCAGTATAGGACAAACCGGTTTGCTACCCTAACATGGGGACAGGGTGGGGAGATTTAAAGATGGAGAGGGAGAGGAGAGAGAGAGAGAGAGAAAGGTAGAAAGATAGCACGACACGCACGCACAGAATCAGCGGTCACTCTTGCGTGGTACGCGACATTTCTGTCACAGCCGCTTGTGCAAGTCGCCTCTCTTAAACATCCAGCAGTGCCTTCGTCGCCTTCAGTTCTGCGTCCAATATGCGATGCTCTTCTGGCTATCCAACCTCGTTGTTGATAACGCTTTCACCGTTAGTACTACAGCACCACAAGGGTTTGTTTAATCATTTAACACGGACGTAGTCGTCGGGATGGAGATGTACCACCAGTCATGAAAGTGGGTGCATCCACGTTAAACGGTGCTATAGCTGCCAGAATCAATATACATTGTACGAACTATGTTATATCATGGAAAGTAAACATACAGTTACCCCTGTAAGGGCACGCTTTCGTGTTATTTCGGTCTTATGACGGAGGGTAACCATCTTTTTTTTCTTAGATTTGCCTTTCCACTCTCTTCTATCTCTTGCTTCCCCTTGTCCACGCAGTTTGCACGCAGATGTTCGTCGGCGTAGTAAAGATCGGTTGTTTCAAAAATGCATTCGCCACATTTCGCCCAGCGGTTGTCACTCACGTAAGGAACATTTTCCGCGTAACGAAAGACGAAGGAAGAAAAAGAAAGAACTCATGAGTGCTTTCGGCAGCCGGGAACGCACAGGTGCTCGCACAGGTGGAACGCACATTCTTTAATCACGCGAGCTAGGTTTCATAATAATACACTAGAGAGAAGTTTGGCGCTAGTGTATACGAGAGCTGCAATGCATGGCTCTTTAGCCAGCATGGATATGACGGGAAGTACATGGATTTGCCTAAGCTTCTGCTTTCAGCCGTGTGGCTTTTACAGCGAAAACTTTATGAAATCACAACAGCCGAATTCAGACATAGTTGTCTGCTGCCGCCACCGCCGGTGTCCGTAACCGCTATCACGCGCAATGAAAAAAAAAAAAGAGTAGGATCGAGCGGGGTTTGAACCCAGGCCCTCTGCGAGGCAGTCGAGTATCCTACCACAGAGCCACGCCGGAGCTTAAAACTCCTTCGGAAAAAGACTTCATACAGACGTCATATCGGGCAAAGAATCGCGTTTAAGAGATGTAATATAGCGTAGTATAAGAGTTAAGTAGCACCAATAATAAAAATTAATAATTGTGGGGATTTTACGTCCCAAAATCACGACATCAAAGAGGGACGCCGCAGCGAAGGGCTCCGTAAAACTTAGACCATATGGTGTAATTTAAACGGCACCTAAATCAAGTGCAACGGGATATTAGCATTCGCCTCCATTGAAAATGCGGCCGCAGCGGCTGGGATTCGACCGCGGCCTTCGTGTCAGCAGTCAAAGCGCCATGACTACCAGACCACCGTGGCGGGTGTTAAAAATAACACAAGACATTACGCAATGCGAGTTGCGTACGAGGGGTAGTTAAAGCTTTCCATCCAATACAAAGGGCTCAAACCACAGTTTTAATTGTCATCAGCCACAGCATCACAAAAGTGCGCTAACGCCTTGCATATATGTAGCAGGTAAACTCGCTTTTCCACAGAATGTTGAATAAGTGGCATGTGGGTGCTTCCCTAATTCGCAGAGATTAGGATGATTATGGCGTAGTGGGTATACCTCGCATGTGTACCTGTATTGATCGCCTCAATACAGTCTAAACAATTAGATTTTAAAAACTATCCGGTTCTTGGCCAATCCCCCAGCGGGGTGTGTGCCAAATTAGAGGATTACTCTACTCTACTCTACTTACCTACAACGAACGCCAGGAGGCTGCTCCCACAGCTATCGCTGACTGGGCTGCGTGTTTTACGCAGCTCTGGCGTTCTTGATTTTGGTACTGCTAATATTTAAAAATTCACCCGAACTTACATCTCTTAATGCGAATTGGCGCGCAGCTTCGTTCTGGGGCAACGCCAACTGTGTTTGAAGTTTGGCTATGCCCAGTTGTAGCAATTCGTTATAGTGCCACAGAACGGCCCTGCAATAAAGTTTTTCGATCGACCGCTCAAGTGCTACGATACCACTCTGTACATTGCAGGCATCGCGAACCAAGCGAAACGCAGACAGCCCCGCCAGGACAAGCGAAGCATGTGCCGCAGTGCACGTGCCAGCCCTGCAGAAACGCACGAGCTCGGCTGTGGGGCCAGCGCGCGGGGGCCGAACATGCGAACTTCAAAGGTCGCAGGTTCGGCCCCTGACGACGGCAAGCTATCTTTTCGTCCACTTTTCTTTCTTCACATTTACATTACATTTACTACTAAGGACGTCCCCTATACTTTCCTTGGCATTATTGTGTGTCAGTGCTCATTAACATTTCTCATAGTGTAATGAGCGACAGCGTCATGAGTGGTGACTGTGATCGTGAGGATACCCCTTGACCGTGCTGTCTAACTGTCCTAGACTTAATGCACAGAGACGATGGCTCGCAATAGCGCTCGTTCGCTTTCTCGAAAGGTTCATAAGGGGATGATGATGAAATAAACTTTTAATTTGCCAAAACAGTGTCCCCGAGCTTGGGGTCACTCTAGGTGGGAGGGTCCCTTAGTCCAGGAATCCTCTGGCCGCGATCGCCTCCCGGGCCCTGGCGACGAGTCCACGTTGGTCGTCTAGGTCCCGTGCGGAGATCTTGGCCTCCCACGTCTCGGCGAGGAGGTTGTTGCGTGCGGTCATTGCGGGCTTGTTATCGGCATCTTGGGGGCGTCACGGGCACTCGAGTATGAGGTGTGCCAGTTTGTCGGGAACTCATAAGGGGAAACCTTTGCAAAATGTTGACCTTATAAGTATAGACCGGATTTTAGGCAAGTGCCTACTTTGTTGCTTGCGCTCCTATCGCGCCACTTTGATATATGAGCATGAGTTAGAGGTTAAGAAGGGCGTTTGTAGTGTTTTCATAGTGCCTATAAATGCCTATTTTTGGCGATTGTGCCTAAATGCTTACAAATGCCTATAAATGCCTATTTTAGAAATTTAGAAAAGGCGCTTATATAAACACTGTTTAGCCTCAAGTTTCGCTCCCAAGTGCAGTTTGAGACCGTTACTCATGTTATCGCACAACACTGACAGTTCGGAACTCTATGGGGTTCAACCTAGTTCTCTAGTTCAACCAACTTGCGGAAACAACCGCTATCAGCGGTGAAGTGGGACACGCCGGCGAGCATTCGCCGCCGCACTGACATGGCGCGAGCGGTTGGCGAATGCGAGACCGTGGAGAGCCGTCAGCCGAAAGGATAGTCAAGAGCAAAACAGAAAAAAAATTTGATGTGCATGCTGCTTTTATTTTGTTTGTGTTTTACTTTGTAAGGTTGTCACTGCAGTAGCATAACCAGAAATTTCTTTCGAGGGGGGGGGGGGGTTCAGCCATATTTTATGTATGTTCGTGCGTGTGTTTGTTTGTATGTGTGCTGTGCTTGTGATATACACATGCAAACCTGAAAAGTTGGCGAGTTCCCCTAACGCCGCCCCCCCCCCCCCCTTACCGCCCCTGGCTACGCCAGTGGTTCACAGACAGGGGAGGAATCGGCTCTACGGTATTCGACCCAGCGAATAGGAGGAATCACTCCCTTCTGGTCTTTTAGCGAACTGGCTATTTGATCCCACTCTGCCCTTCTCAGTCATGCCCGAAAGGACACCAAGGAGTGTGTTGATTAGAGAGTGGAGACTTCACTCACCGTGCACAACAAGTGAGAGACCGTGTTCTGCGAACCGTGCGGGACAAAGCACAGTTGCACGGCTATGTTAAACTGCTGGCGTCTTTCTGCCATCTTAAGCAGTTGCATTTTTGTTTTCCTGTCGTAGACAGAGGTCGCGCACGCCTTCGTTTGAAATTATTTGCATTTATGTGAAAATTTATTGTGCCTAAATTTACGATTTTGTAAGCCTAAAACTTTGTTCTGCATGCCTATTTTTGGCGCCTAAAACGAGCATTTTTAAGGCCTAAAAATCCGGCCTCTACTTATAAGTCATAACAGCTCGTAGCAGAGGCCAGAGCACGCTGCTCTATCGGTGTTCGCAACAGACGTCTCTTAGCACGCATTGACAGTCAACTCTAACGGTTGCCGGTAGTGTGAAGTGCTTCTACTTTCTTTACCACCTAACTTTTCAAGTTCCCCATCCTAAGACATCCAGTTTTGGGAACATCACGGACTTTCCCTTGTGGTTAGCATCTCTGCATTCTAGTTTTCTTCTGTCTGTACCGTTCTCTCTCTTTTTGTCTGGTGCGCTTAAATTATTACAGGCTTTGCGCTCAAAGATACACTCCCTAGCATTGGAAACACTTCGTGTTGTCCTTTACGGGAGCCTCTTGCCAGCAGCATTCTGATGATCTATCATTACATCTTGTCCCTTTCTTTTGTGCCTCTAGTCAACCAGGCTTTTCTGGCAATTTTGCTGGTCGTCGTACACACGCGTGCCCAACAACGTTCCTGGCCACAGGCGACCTCAAACGAAAAGCGGCTTCGCAGGAGAGCGCGGGGTACATGTCAAAACAAAGCAGCTGGTCTGAGATGCAGCGCACGTCTCCACTCTCATCTCCACCCCACAAAGAACAACACTTCGTGTTGTCCTTTGCGGGTCTCTTGCCAGCAGCATTTTGATGATCTATCTTTGTGGACATACGTGCGCACGCTCGGCATGGCCAGGCCCGCACAAAATGTCGGCGACGGTCGATTCACCGGGTCTCTCTCTGCCGCCTATCTTTCGGACGGCACGCAATCTCAGCCCTCACGTTTAAGACGGGAGCTTCATTCGGCCACAGTGGACATATTGACGGATCGATTCTCCATGAAATGGCACGGCTCGGCCCGGGATCCGGCAAGGTGATAGAATAAACATTGCTACGCGTTGAATAAGTAACAAACGTAAGTCACAATCCTGGTGAAAAGATGCACTGGCCTCCAATGACAACAACAAGGGGAATAAGAAAAGAACGAAAGTCTTGGAGTTTCGCTCGTCGTGCGAAGCACTGAGGCAAGAGCTTGCACCATATAACGCGCAGAAGACTTTCAGTGCTTTAGTGCTACATGCGTCGCAGGAAATGCACGCAAATGCGCGCGGAAATTCTGCTGCGCGTATCAAGAGTATTCGCTTATAGTTATACTCGCTTATAGCCTGAGTCACCTTCCTATTCATTTATTTATTTTATTCACAGCATACTTCGGTCGAAATACCAAGCAGTATGCAGTATTGTGCATGTAGCGCTCCTGCAGCAATGAACATTTAATTCTCGCTCATTATTACTCTCCAGCCTTCTCCTCTTTCAGTTACCTCGTCACTGGTTCTCAGATTACCTGCGGAGTGTGCATCGGGTAATAGTATAAACTGGTGTTTGAGAGAGGAGCTTCAGTATTCCACTTTAACTTCATTGACCGAGTGAAAGGTGTAATCTGCGATAGCGTTGCTGAGTCCGGGGATGCGAGACTTGACGGGTCACTGGGGAATCCTTTTTCCTTTACATTTTGGTGGATTCTAACAATACGTTCTGTGGTTGAACCGACAGGCACTTTGGCGGGCATGAATATTAATAACGGAGCAACGCCGTGAAGTATATTGCTATGAAATAGCAAAAGCGATAATATTACAACGACACGTTTCTACGGCATGTACGCGCGATCTGCCTGATCACGTACAGCCTAACGTATGTCACGAAATGGATTGCAAATATGGGCTGGCCTTCAAAGGTATGCTGTTGGACATCGAACGCGACAAAGGGCGGAGACGAAAGCTGCTCCAACTCAGCCGAACAATCTACTGGCAATAGTCCAACGAGAGAAACGGGGGTAGCGAGCGTTCGACAGAAAGTTTCGGTTTCTTTTTTTCCTTCTTTTTATTTTCTTTTTTTTCTGTTGCCGTTATAATATATGGCTTACACAGGGGGAAATGATGCACTGCGTCGTTGCTCAGTGCCGTTATTTTCCACCGCCGTCGTGTAGCTGTCGACAATACGACAGCGTGGGTTCCCAGCAACACTTCCTCAGCGCTACGTAAATATTACGAGAGAAAAATACGCTGCGTCACAAATGCATTATTACCATTACCCTGAGTACATTTCGGGGTGACTCTGAACGTCCTCGCTGAAGTGCCAGAAAAATGTGCATGTTTTCGCCCTGTACAAAGTTATGGTGACTACGAAAACGTCAACCTGTACACTTTACGGAGTGCTTGTACACAAGTAGCAGTTGGGCAAAAAAGAAACATCTAGGTAATAAAACCAGACATGAAGGCCCTGCGGCGAAAGGAAGCTGTAGCGTAGACTTAACAGCCGAGTAAGATGACCAAAGAGAAACACGATTGCCGACTCTTTCTGTCTCTCCCTCTCTCTCTGTGTGCGTACGTACGTGTGTGCATATGTGTGTGTGCGCGCGCGCCTGTGTGTGTGTGTGTGTGTGTGTGTGTGTGTGTGTGTGTGTGTGTGTGTGTGTGTGTGTGTGTGGTGTGTGTGTGTGTGTGTGTGTGTGTGTGTGTGGTGTGTGTGTGTGTGTGTGTTGACGATGACCGGGTCACGTGGGAAAGAAGACAGAGGAAGAGGCGCTTTTATTGTCAAGGCCATGTTCTCAGAAAACGTTTCTAAGCGCATCAAGGTCATCAATAGGAAGTCCAGTGATCTGAGCACAAAGGTAACGATGTGCGGACACGCGACAGCTGCAGATACGGCCAGCCATAACGCCCATGAGACACAGTGGCAACAATGTAAAGCCGCACGCAACGACCGGCAGAAACGGAAGGAGAGTCCACAAAGGTCATCGGTTGGCTTTCGGTTGCAGGTACCACTAACGACTTTTCTTTGCAATTCGTGTCTTGTAACAGAGTCACGCAACTTGTGCCCCGGTTGTGGACGTCGTGACAAAGCGAGCGTCAGCGAGTGCCGAAGCAGGAAGGCAAAACAAAAAGGATGCACGAACAGGTTTATGGGCGGGTAAGGGTTGTTCAGTCGTGTAGAGTGCATGCTCGGCATGAATATCGCGACAGCCACCGTATTGTTGTTGTTGCTGCAGTGAGCTGTAAGAGTCTCCCACCACTTCGCTAAGGGGCTTTATTCTTGTTTAGATTAACCGTCAAGGGCAATCGATGTGAACAAGGGTAGGAAGTAAGGTCCCCGGGCTACCTGAATAACCACCCAGTCACAGAAGCTATAATTTTTGCAGTGGGCTACAGAGACTTCAGCGGGAGTCCCTTACAGAGGCGCTCCTGCATCTCCTAAAAGGCATAGGATTGAACGATACATTACGAGTGAGTGCGGTATAGCATTTTTAAGGTGAATGCCCTAAATGTTTCATTGGACAAGAAAAAGTGATCGTCGGTGGCGGCGGCGTCAGCACGAGTGACGCAAAAAAACATTACATTGTGATGACATCACTCTATGACATTATCGTGACGCCACAAGGACGTCACATAACGTGACGTCGTCACGTCGCATGGTGGCGTCTTCACACATCATCACTTGGTCAAAGGTATAGTCCATCTTGGAGGAACAGCACAACCATGTTGGGTGCAGAGAGCATTGGAGGGGGATCAATGCATCGACTAAGAAGAACAATATGATGGCTTTCGCCTTCCAGTCGTCTTAGGCAAATACATAAGGGACCGTGAGCTTATGTCTTATCTAGACGGTGACCTTATTATAATGATTTCACGGCCCCATCACAGATTTCTCTCCTCTTTCAGTGTCTTTTGTTTACTCCCTTTCCCTTCTCCGAGCACAGCGTAGCCATATGAACATCTCCTACGATTATCCCCCCCCCCTCCTTTTTAACACGAAAGTGTTTTATGCCGGGGTCCACCAAGACTTCAGTGACGTATTTCCGTCACGGAAATGACGTCGAAAAAATTTACGCGATCAGATGGCAAAGAAAAACGGTTTTGTCAACGGGCATCGAACCCACGACCGCTCGGTCCGCAACAACATATGCCGGGCATGCTATCCACGGCGCCACGGTCTTTTTTTTCTTTATTGCACTGCGCCATGGTCACAGACCCTAGAAGCCTTACAAACGCGCCTTTTTTGGGATGGTGTTGCTCTCTTGGAGAGGTAAAGTAATTCGTCATAACTGTGGCCTCCGCGATTAGCATCTGCAACGCGTTACACGTCCGTCCCATTTGGCGCGTTTACTAACACAGGCCCTGGACCTCTTCCGGTTTCCTGCGCTGGCGTAGGATAGCAGGATTGGCGGGGGAATAAAAGCCTTGGCGAGTAGCCCGTAAAGTTTCAACACTTTTCTCTCTGTGTCTCGCAAAATATTTGAATTAAATATTCTTCTAAGCTACACACAACACTAAAACAGTTAGTCTTTACCTATAAGCGCCTTTCTTTTATGTGAAACTGGAAAAAGAGTATTCCCTTACTCTGACAAATCTTAAAAAAACGCTTTTCGCTTCGGTGTTGCAGAATAATAAATGAGGTGACCGGAAGTTTCTTGGGGTACACCACGTGCTCCTACACACCGCGAGGTGGCGATCTTAGCCCAAGCGTCGTAAAAGCGTCGGCCTCGCTCATAGCATCACGCTAATCCAAACCAAAAACATCTCTGCGACGCGCGCCTGCCTTACCTGGCTCTAACACCGCGTTCCCCGCTCACAGGGCCGTTAGGCTAGACCTGCCGGTCCCGACATGGGAGTAGCCGAGTGGCGCGGGGCAACCTCTGCGTCTGCACTGGACTCTTAATAAAGTGGTACTCTCTCTCTCACGCGTTCGCCTCGAGAAAAATCGCGGCTGGGCTACCGGGCGGCGGCCCGACGCGCTTTGCGTTTCCCTGTAGTCCGGCCGTGGTGTTCAATTACATTTTAACACGCCGCGGGATGGCGACCAAGAGAAGAAATAATAGAGAAGGAAAGGCAGGGAGGTTAACCAGTTTAGGACAACCGGTTTGCTACCCTACACATGGGGACAGGGTGGGGGAGATTTAAAGATGGAGAGGAAAGAGAGAGAAAGATAGAAAGATAGCACATGACACTGCACGCACAGAATCAGTCGGTCACTCTTGCGTGGTACGCGACATTTCTGTCACAGCCGCTTGTCCAAGTTCGCCTCTCTTAAAAATCTCAGCAGTGCCTTCGTCGCCTTCAGTTCTGCGTCCAATATGCGATGCTCTTCTGGCTATCACACCTCGTTGTCTGATAACGCTTTCACCGTTAGCTACTACAGCTACCACAAGGGTTTGTTTAATCATTTAACACGGACGTTAGTCGTCGGGATGGAGATGTACCACCAGTCATGAAAGTGGGTGCATCCACGTTAAACGGTGCTATAGCTGCCAGACATCAATATACATTGTACGAACTATGTTATATCAATGGAAAGTAAACATACAGTTACCCCTGTAAGGGCACGCTTTCGTGTTATTTCGGTTCTTATGACGGAGGGTAAACCATCTTTTTTTTTCTTAGATTTGCCTTTCCACTCTCTCTCTCCTCTCTTGCTCTCCCTCCTTGTCCACGCAGTTTGCACGCAGATGTTCGTCGGCGTAGTAAAGATCGGTTGTTCAAAAATGCATTCGCCACATTTCGCCCAGCGGTTGTCACTCACGTAAGGAACATTTTCCGCGTAACCGAAAGACGAAGAAAAAGAAAGAACGTCATGAGTGCTTTCGGCAGCCTCGGGAACGCACAGGTGCTCGCACAGGTGGAACGCACATCTTTCTTTACTACGGCGAGCTTAGAGTTTCATAATAATACACTAGAGAGAAGTTTGGCGCTAGTGTATACGAGAGCTGCAATGCATGGCTCTTTAGCCAAGATGGATATGACGGGAAGTACATGGATTTGCCTAAGCTTCCTGCTTTCAGCTCCGTGTGGCTTTTACAGCGAAAACTGTTATGAAATCACAACAGCAGAATTCACTGACATAGTTGTCTGCCGCCGCCGCCACCGCCGGTGTCCGTAACCGCTATCACGCGCAATACAAAAAAAAAAAGAGTAGGATCGAGCGGGGTTTGAACCCAGGCCCTCTGCGAGGAAGTCGAGTGTCCTACCACAGAGCCACGCCGGAGCTTAAAACTCCTTCGGAAAAAGAGCTCATACAGACGTCATATCGGGCAAAGAATCGCGATAATAGATGTAATATAGCGTAGTATAAGAGTTAAGTAGCACCAATAATAAAAATTAATAATTGTTGGGATTTTACGTCCCAAAATCACGACATCAATATGAGGGACGCCGTAGCGAAGGGCTCCGGAAACTTAGACCATATGGTGTAATTTAACGTGCACCTAAATCTAAGTGCACGGGCCTATATAGCATTTCGCCTCCATCGAAATGCGGCCGCAGCGGCTGGGATTCGATCCCGCGACCTTCGTGTCAGCAGTCAAGCGCCATGACTACTAGACCACCGTGGCGGGTGTAAAATAACACAAGACATTACGCAATGCGAGTTGCGTAACGAGTGGGTAGTTTAAAGCTTTCCATCCAATACAAAGGGCTCAACCACAAGTTCTTAATTGTCATCAGCCACAGCATCAACAAAGTGCGCATAACGCCTTGCATATATGTAGCAGGTAACTCGCTTTTCCACAGAATGTTGAATAATGGCATAGTGGGTGCTTCCCTAATTCGCAGAGATTAGGATGATTTATGGCGTAGTGGGTATACCTCGCATGTGTACCTGTATTGATCGCCTCAATACAGTCTAAACAATTAGATTTTAAAAACTATCCGGTTCTTGGCCAATCCCCCAGCGTGGGTGTGTGCCAAAATTAGAGGATCTACTCTACTCTACTCTACTCTACTCTACAACGAACTCCAGAGAGGCTGCTCCCACAGCTATCGCTGTCACTGGGCTGCGTGTTTTACGCAGCTCTGGCGTTCTTGATTTTGGTACTGCTAATTATTTTAAAAATTCACCGACTAATTACGATCTTCCTTAATGCGAATTCGGAGCGCAGCTTCGTCTTGGGGCAACGCCAACTGTGTTTGAAGTTTTGGCTATGCCCAGTTGTAGCAATTCGTTATATGCTGCCACAGAAACGGCCCTTGCAATAAAGTTTTTTCGACTCGACCGCTCAAGTGCTACGCATACCACTCTGTACACTTGCAGGCATCGCGAACCAAGCGAAACGCCGACAGCCCCGCCAGGACAAGCGAAGCCTGCCGCAGTGCACGTGCCAGCCCTGCAGACGCACGAGCTCTGGCTGTGGGGCCAGCGCGCGTGACGGAGGAAGAAAGCGAGATTCACTTGCTCGTGGCTCGTGGTATCGACAGACTCCGAGTTCGCTCTCTTTCGTCCTCGTTCGCTCTGTCGGTTACGCCAACGCCTGCAACGCCAACGGCGACGACGCCCAACTGCAGGAACGAGCTGCGCTCAAAAAAGTTCAGCAGTCCCACTTCACCACCTTGGCCCTTTTAGGCCCACCAGTTCAAATCGGCTCACGAGGTTCACAACGAGCCGTTCTTTTATCCCCAACAAAGGCCAAAACACAACAATAAACAAAGTGACAAGTGCGTTCGAAGCCGCAAGCACGAAGACTAGGCAAATCCATGTACTACCCATCATGCCCATGGTGACTGAACTATCGCAGCGCCACAATTCCCTTTCGCAAATATTGTAGGAAAGTCTATGAGGGTGTGTCTCAGCATTAGATCGGGATTTTCGTAGGTAGTAGCCCGCAATGTACGAGTATTTATTAAACAGATAGCAAGAGCATTGACGACAACGGTACTCTTGATAAAAAGAGAAAAAAACATTATCGCCGCTTCGCACGAGTGGTGCGAAGAAAGAGCACAGCTGGGTGGTCTTCCTTGTTTCCGTTAATTTTTTTTATTTATTTCTTCTTTGTCTTCGTTTCTTGTACCTCTTTTCTTTATCTGCTTCTTCTATTTCTTTCTTTCTCTCTCTATGTATTTATTTCTCTTTCTCGCTTTTTTTTATCTTTATTCCTCTTTCTTACCTTTATTTCTCTCTCTCCTTTTCACGTGTTCGTTTCTGTTTGGCACTCGCGCCTGATGTACACGGTAGCGGCGCTTGCCCATTTCCTATGGCGCATAACCACCTGAGGATCCTTGAACGACGAAGCACAAGTTACCGATAGCTTAAACAGCTTGGCCGTTCAAAGCAGGTCAACGCACTGCGGCACGCAAAGCAACGTACATACATGTAGCCGAAGCATTATACGGGCAGCTGGCTCACCAGCACCGTTTCGTTACCAGGTTGACTGACGTGTTTCTCATAAGACGAAGCGCTCTGTGGCTGACGCAAGACGGCAGCAGCAAGACGGCGGAGACGACGATCGTCTGACGCATGACGGCATTATTTCAGCTCCGGCGGACCGAACTGAGCTTACGACATGCCTATTGTTGGAATCCACATAGGGATTAGAGGCGCGTGAGCGACAGAAACACCATTGTTTTGTCATCTTCCGTCGGCTGCGTGTTATGCAATCGTACTCAACAGTGGCCGCGCGATGTGGCGTATATTGAAACGGCGTCGATATTTTCCACTCTAGGAATGAAGCGTGAAACCCTGTTCGTATTCGGCCGATAATGAAGGCGATCTAGCGTCGCAGAGTTTTGCTCGCAGGCTTCGGCGCTCGGTCGACGGAGGCTGCAGACGAGCGCACGTGCGCCCCCGCACGTTGTTTCAATTCTTCTATCCCTGCATTCGTTTAACGTCTATTAATTTATTTCCTACTTTGTTCTCCGTAGCACTAACGTGTGTTTTCTTATGGGCTGCGGTAGAGTTATATAGCCACCACTTTTTCCTAACAATAAGCACTCCTGCGCACTCTGACACAGCACTGCCTGCTGCATTGAAAGTAATGAAGAATGTAGGCTGATCCTGGGGACGATACATTTTTTTGAAGAGTGTCTCAGGGTTCGAGCTTTCAGGAATGTATAAACCACATCCTAACACGTATAACACGTGCTGAGCCTCCCAGAGCGCTAGTAGGGTTGAAAAACCAGTGGTGTATGGAACGTTATCGTGGCTTGCTGCTGTCGATTGGTGCACGTCTGCAAATCACACGGGTGAAATGCCATATACGACTTATAACGCTTGAGCACCGCTACAGCTTGTGCAAAACAGCGACGAAGGTGGGGCCCGTAGATGAAAGTATGCGATCGTATCATGATCCAGCTTAGCAGACAACATGACATTTGCGAGCAAACACTGATGCACACTTTCGAGAGTCACTCGAGCGGGTCAGCACAGTTTGCGATTTGGTTATTAAGTGATTGCAGTCTTTTGCTAACTATACAAACGACTAATTAAAGTTTGTATTGGTATAGTTGTGTGTTGTATCGATTTAAAGGGCCACGATGCAGTGAGGATAAGTTATGTGATCTCCGCATGGTCCGGGCATTTATCTTCAGTAATGAAAGATAGAGGTCACATTCAACTTAATTTAGTAGAAGAAAAGCCCTGCATGGCGAAGGAAGAAACGTCTACCGACTTCCCCCAAAGTAAAGGAGCGAAGCATGGTATTATTTATAACAGATGAAGTAAACAAAACCGAAACACTACATCGCATAGCGACATGTACTGCGAACCCTTACAAAAGTAGATGTGGACAGTCTATAGACAGTCTAAAAATGGGTTTAGACAGTCTATACACTGTCTAAATGTACTTTTGTAAGGGAAGCGCACACTTTGATCCATCGGCGCTTTCAGCTGCAGCCGACGATCCACATCCGCGTATGCAAATGACGTCTGTCGCGACTGTGTACTAGGAACCGAGGTGACGTCAATAGCACTGCGTCTGACGTGTTCGTTTATCGGAGCGTTTCGACGACGAGCCACACGTGCCGCCACTGCATGCTCAACTTAGTCGTAGTCGCGACGGAGGATTTGTTACGGAGCGCTGGGTTGAGTCTCGGCATCTCGTTGGTCACGCTGCGATGGGCAGCTTTGGCGACGCCGCCGCTGTATCGCGCAGAGGTCTGTGTAAACGTTGGCGCGAATACGCGCGCCGCGCATTTTCAAGCGTGACAAAAGGCAGGGGCTTCGGAATTCTTTATAGTTGTCACCTGCAGCTTAGTCAGTGTGGAATGCAGACACTCGTGCGCCACTCGAGCTATGTTACACGGCATACAGAGTACAGAACCAGAGTTATCCATGGGCACAGGCGCTACTAGAACACCGTCCTCATGTCTCGTGGGCTCGGAAGGCAGAGAGCGACAGCAGGGAATTTTAGGGGGTCGTTTCTTTGTTGATACAGCCTTAATAAAAACTAACAAACAGTAAAGCAGAGGAAGGTATAGAGGACGTTAGCTGTGCCGTTTTAAATGCATTCTGTCAATTACGATATAAATGTGATGAAAGCAAAG
Organism: Rhipicephalus sanguineus; assembly: GCF_013339695.2. Taxonomy (NCBI): domain Eukaryota; kingdom Metazoa; phylum Arthropoda; class Arachnida; order Ixodida; family Ixodidae; genus Rhipicephalus; species Rhipicephalus sanguineus. The sequence goes on from NC_051186.1 coordinate 93,760,715, forward strand.
TGGACGAAAAGACCAAACTTCACGCCGGCAGGGACCAAACATGCAACCTTCGAATAAGGCGCGCCCGATGCTCTACCAATTGAGCACACGGCAGTAAAGGCACTATTGTGCTATTTTGAGGACGACAGGCTGGTGCGAACGCCTCTGACCTGTGGAGCAGCCTCGCACTCTGCAGGGAATGCACTGCCACTTTCTTTCTCTCTCTAATCTTCCTAATCCCCTTCCCTAACCTTCCGTGTAGGATAGCCAACCGGAAGCTTTTCTGGTTAATCCCCGCCTTCTGCCTTTCTGATTCCTTCCTTCCTTCCTTCCTTCCTTCCTTCCTTCCTTCCTTCCTTCCTTCCTTCCTTCCTTTCCTTCCTCCTTCCTTCCTTCCTTCCTCCTTCCTTCCTTCCTTCCTTCCTTCCTTCCTTCCTTCCTTCCTTCTTTCCTTCCTTCTTTCCTTCCTTCCTGCAGTGTGTGATGTACCTCTGGCGTTGCGATAGTCCAGATCCATTGCCATAGTAACGCAACGCATAATACACGTAGACGGCTTGAAGTTACTGAAACCGCCATGTTGGCATACCGGCATGGCGAGGCGTGGTGTTTGTGATGCCACTTTAGTGTTATCGGAACACCACATGCACGTTTTTCGTTATTCATGTACGTGGTCAATAACGTTCCGAACGCGTCTTTATCACATTGAAGCAGGATGACCGCAGCCTCGACGTCATCAAAGGCGCCATGTTGGAGCGTCAATACAGTTATAGGAAGCTGCATCCATGACGTCAGAGGCCAGCTATCAATAGATTTGTTCAGTATTCTTGAACATTCGGCCTTGTTACTGCAATTTCTTTCTCATGACACTGCTGAGCTAGTTCACACCCCGAAGGACTGAAATAAAGTTATTGCATTCCATTCCAATGATCATTGCCGGTTTTCCTTACGAATTTCCAAGCATCATGATGGCCGACGTTATGCTGTGGGAGCAAGTTTTGTGATATCATAATATCGTTTAATCTTAGAATAACAGAGCTGAGCTAGTTGGTAAGTATTCATTCTAAAAAGACAGGGCGTGCAAACACGGACACAGGGAAGAAGTCAGGACACCACAAACGCCGTAAATTCGGCATTTGTGGTGGTGTCCTGACTTCTTACTTGTGTCCGTATTTCCACGCCCTGTCTTTTTAGAATCGTTTAATCCTTCGCCGTACTCACGTGCATTTGCCGTGCCCTCGATAAAATAGGGAAAATAGTACAAATCAAGTTTTACCCTTAAGTGGCAAAAGATTAAGATGCCAACTGCCTTCGTTTCCACGGCGCACGAGTCTCCTACATCGACCTGCATGAGACACGCTCTGCTCAGGACAAATTTCGGTGCGGTTGTGGACTCAGCCGCTGTCTATGCTCGATGGCGGAGCCTCCCCTGGGTCGTGGAAGTTGACGAACAAAATGTACACAAAACAACAAAGACCCATTCCGCTTAACAGCACATTCATTTTCATCTAAGTGCAATTTGAATTGCCTGTCAGTCATGATAGACGAGTAGTAATAAACTGTTCCTTTTCTCGCACGTTCTTGCGTTTTCCATTGCATAGTATATCAGAAATACCCCACGTTAGCGGGGAAGCTAGAGCAATGGTTACCGTTCACGTTAACAAAGAGGGCAACAAATCAAGCGAGCCCTCTACTCTATCAGGAGAAGCTTACGCGTGCGCATAGCCTCCGGCTTTACGAAAGAAAATACCTTAGCTCTTAGCGGAATAACCAGAAGCGCCCCGAGACAGCTATTTCTCGTGAAGAGAAGAAAGGAAAATAACTTGAGCACTTCCTAAAGCCCGTTCAGGGGGCACTGTCACTTTCATTGGATGGCGAACTCTGCTTTCGTTCCGGGAAAATGTTCTCGTAATACAAAAAAGCACTGCACGCAGTCGATCACCTTCAAGTTGGCATGCAGTGACGGTACCCTACTTAGCAAAAACAGTCTGACTTTTTGCTCTCTGTGCGACGGGAAGCATCCCAGTGTTATTGCTAGGCTAACCTCGACTGTTATTATGGCGCTAGCCCCTAGCGACATTATGTTTTTTGAGGACATAACGCAAATCACCCCCAGTCAACAGGAAGTTGAGCGTGACTCGAATGGGACGAAGCCACACAAAAAAATATAATAAATAAATAAAAACCCATATAAAACAAACGGAATGTTTCTACTTAAAAATGTGTATAGGATAAATATGATATCGGAGAGCATAAGTTTATTTAGGATGAGGGCCAATTAACTGTCGGGACAAATAATGAAAATAATTGAATGAATTCACTTAAACAGCCGGTTTTCTTGTGGAAAAATTTTCGCCTGTCCCCTTCCTGCCAGGTGCCCCCACCTCCTCCATTAAAAATGTCCTCAAATCCTGCTGCCGTTATTGGTAAACAACCGAGCCGACACGGTGACCGTTTGTAATCGTTTGGGAGCGTGTGTACGTGTGAGTGTGAGAGAGAGAGAGAGAGAGAGTGTGTGTGTGTGTGTGTGTGTGTGTGTGGTGTGTGTGTGTGTGTGTGTGTGTGTGTGTGAAGCAGCAGCGTTTGGGAGCAACTGCTTTCGCGTTATTTCAATGAGTCACCGGTGCGACTTCTGCGACATGTGTACATGTAGAAGTATACTTTTGAAGAATAGAGTATCATATCTCAAGATGCCTGCGAGCGCTTAGCTACTGCGCCGTGACAGCTGCTGCGCGTCAGGAATCCAGACGCAAGCCCCGTGCCTGTCATTCTCAAGCGTCGACGCGTGACGTGCAGTCGAGCTGCTAACGGCGAGACAGAGCTTCACTAATGTAGATGCGGGTTCATAGCCTATTACTAAGGCATGCTTCCAGTAAAACCCCAATAAAGCTCGGCAACGGCTTCCCCACGAGGAGTAAACGTTACTACATTGTTTTTCAATGCCGTATTATCGCGAAAAAACTGAAATAAAGAAATGCAGGTGCCCTTGCCCTGTCGGGAATGATAAATGGGGGCAAGCGAAGCTTTGCGTCTGCGTGCCTGACGTACTAATCTATCTATCTATCTATCTATCTATCTATCTATCTATCTATCTATCTATCTATCTATCTATCTATCTATCTATCTATCTATCTATCTATCTATCTATCTATCTATCTATCTATCTATCTATCTATCTATCTATCTCATTGGGCGATTCTCCCTCCTAACTGTAGCCTTCCTCAATGCCGAAAATGAGGCCTTGAGTAGCGACACACTTAAGTCGCTACAGGCAACAACGACGGTAGTGCGTAGATATCCAGGCAACAGCGAAATATGGCAACGTGAAATGACAAGTCACCTCGATAAAAGTTCAGATTGCCGCATCAGAAACGGCTAACCGCCGAGAAGCCCACGCTCGAGGGAGCATCAGTTTTAGATGCAAAGTAGCAGCTCTTTGACTAGCCCGTGTAACGCTGTCCCTCCGTCCGCACAAACGCGAGGCAACGCGCTTCCCTCGGCGCAGGTGTTGGAGCGGTGCCAAGTAGGTCACGCCGCAGCTGGGCGTTGATGTCACGCTCCCCTCGCACGCTTCTCTCGCAGGTGCGCGCGTACGTCACTCTCTCCCTCACCCGCCGGAGCGCCCACAGCTGCCGGCTCCAACGCCCGCTCGCCTCCCGTGTCTGCGTTTCAAACAAACGTTTACACCAGTAAACACTACACCGAGTTTCGCTTCAAACGAATCTTCCAGCACTCACCGCAGCACCCCCGTTAGCGCCGTTCAACCCGCGACGCCACCCGTGCGCAACTCTAATGCTTCGCATTCCATCGGGGTTCCCTTCGGGAGATGGTCCAATTTTTTTTGGAAGCCGGCGAATGCTGCTGCAGTATAACCGCTGGTCAATAAGAGTAACTGACTGGATTCCAGAAGAAGGCAAACTCGTGAGGGAGAGACAGGAAGTTAGGTGGGCAGATGAGATTGAGCAATTTGAGGGTATAATGTGGCAACAGCGAGCACGGAACCCGGTTGGTTGGTGGAAAGTGGGAGAGGCCTTTGCTCTGCAGTGGGTGGAGTTCGGCTGACGATGATGATGATGATAATGAATGCAAAAACGCATGCGACAGACGCACCTTCGAGGGCCGCATTTATGTACGCTCGCCGGCGCCGGGTTTTTCGCGTACAACGCCGCCATTGATACCTGCGAGTTATAAAACCTTCGTGTAAGGCCGCATATGGTCGTGCGCCCTGAGGATGCCGACGTGTTTACGTTTTCAGGGGAGAAGGCCGTGCCTCATTCGCTCGCCGACGGCGGCCGCTCAGCTCTTCTTTTTGTGTTGAGTGCTCGGGGCGAGAGCGGTTTCGCACCAAGGGGCGAACCGCGAGGTCGCAGAATGCCAAGAGGGGTTGGATGTCGGAGCGGCGACCGGTGCCGGACACCTCCCGCTGTGCTTGGAGTGCATTGCGGGCAGTTGTGTCGGCTGCGATGGCGCCACGCGGGCAGTTGCGTGCCGCCTCCCCTCTGGTGTGAGATCTTGTCTTGTTTTTAAACTCCGGGAAGGCACCGCTTCCGGCCAGTAGACAGACCACACTGCGGGTGTCTGAAGCGCAGGCGGCGCTGTTTGATGACACCGGCCAGCGACGGGAACACGCTGCAGAGGCGAAACCCCAGTAGCCTGGTTTGCGACAAGTTGGAGGCGACGGCGCTTTTACTGGCCGAAAATGCCGCTGCTGCGCGGAATGTGTGAGCAATAAATTCCGCACGTGGTCTCGGCTCCTGACATTGTGCGTGACCACGTGTCGACGAGAAAGAAGGAAGGCCGTTGGTTTTCGTAATGTCTTGGTTTTTCGTTTAAGCCCTGCCCGGTGGGCTGTGGCCTACGAGTACTTACGATCTGGTTGGCCGCCGTGGTCAAGGGAGGGATAAAGGAATGCCACCGCCCTTTTTCTTTGTTTGTGGCAGTAGATATTGATCTGCACGTGAGTGGCATGTCAGTCTGTGCTGTAATCTGCGTTGCTGATAGATCGGTGAGGCTCCGTACCATGTACGTAAAAATAGTCTGGACTGTAATCAGCGTTGCTGATAGATCGGTGAGGCTCCGTACAATGTACGTAAAAATAGTCTGGACTGTAATCAGCGTTGCTGATAGATCGGTGAGGCTCCGTACAATGTACGTAAAAATAGTCTGGACTGTAATCAGCGTTGCTGATAGATCGGTGAGGCTCCGTACAATGTACGTAAAAATAGTCTGGACTGTAATCAGCGTTGCTGATAGATCGGTGAGGCTCCGTACAATGTACGTAAAAATAGTCTGGACTGTAATCAGCGTTGCTGATAGATCGGTGAGGCTCCGTACAATGTACGTAAAAATAGTCTGGACTGTAATCAGCGTTGCTAATAGATCGGTGAGGCTCCGTACAATGTACGTAAAAATAGTCTGGACTGTAATCAGCGTTGCTGATAGATCGGTGAGGCTCCGTACAATGTACGTAAAAATAGTCTGGACTGTAATCAGCGTTGCTGATAGATCGGTGAGGCTCCGTACAATGTACGTAAAAATAGTCTGGACTGTAATCAGCGTTGCTGATAGATCGGTGAGGCTCCGTACAATGTACGTAAAAATAGTCTGGACTGTAATCAGCGTTGCTGATAGATCGGTGAGGCTCCGTACAATGTACGTAAAAATAGTCTGGACTGTAATCAGCGTTGCTGATAGAGCAGTGACGCTAGTAGCAATTGCAAGTTAGGACACTCTGGGCTTTAACTTTGTTAGCAAGTAGAACAGTGAGACTGTATATTTGTCCTCTTTTAATCTTTGTATCTTTCTAAGCTCAGTTACATTTATTATTTTGCCTTATCATAAACGACTTCATCCATCTGACTACCGCTGCTGCCTGCGTGTGAGTTCATCATCGCTGCCGATCACCGTACAAGATCTCCGTGATCAACGACGAAGAACCATCGAAAACTTTACTCTTCGCTTAAAAAATTGAATGTCAGTCAAGTTGCTATTTATAAGAGCTGTTGAAGTGCGCGGAATTTCGCAATACCGAAATTAGGCATCAGTTCGTGATTCATTCCAAGAAGCACCTCATGTAGTCTCTGTATGGGTTGTTCGCCTTCTTTCGCAACATAGATGACATATACTAGGCAGACCCCGTTCGTCGACTGCGTTTAGCACCTACTCTGCAATGTGTCTCTCATAATCATGTCGTGGTTTTGGGACGTTAAACCCCAGATATTATTATTACTCTGCAATGTACCCGTTCCTATAACTCTTAGGAAGCAGTTATACAACCAAATGAATGTTTACGCAAGCAACGTGCCAGCTCGTAGCCTTATCGTGAGCACCGCTGTGTGCTCCTCTAATTCCGTGCTCCTGCAAGCGGCTGAATTCGTGCTGACATTTAATATCTTTTCCTAAGTTTTGAGCCTGATCATGGAAGCAACATTTTGTGACGATAATGTCCCGACACCCTTTATTTTTAGACACTCTATCTTAAAACGCCTCAATCAGTCTGCACTACGCATTTCATACTTCATACATACACGGGATGACCTCTGGCGTCGCAAAAAGAGAAAATTTGTCTTAGTAATCAGTTCAATTCGATTCAAGTTTATTTCATATCAAGGTGGAGTGTAATAAATAATAACTGTTCGGGTTTAACGCCGTGTTGGAGGGCTCCGGAAATTTTTACCACTCGGCTTTGTTTAACGTGCACCTATACCTAAGTACACTGGCCTCTAGCATTTGAGTATGAAGGTAGGCTGGTAGAAAAGTGACGTTTGCCACTTGAGGAGAACCCGAGCCTCCCCGATGCATGCGATGCAACTTAGACCATTCAAAAAGTAAAGCCTGCATTATAACTGTTGGGATTGTACACCCGTGAGTGAAAGTATATGGACCATTGCCGTCCGTATACCTTTGCCGTCGGCGCCGTCTAGTGGCGAGCCGTCGGCTGTCGAGATAATTTCTCTGACATATTGCGTCAGGGTAATGCTCTCGACAGCAACTGCGTGAAAGCAGTGCTCTCGACAGCAGACGGCTTACGGCTATAGAAGGCGTAGACATCGATTTCGGCTATCGCTTCCGTGGTACGCATACTTTTGCTCACGGGCGTACCCCCTACCCCCTAAAAATTGATATAAAAATAAAGATAAAAATCAACATGCACTGAGTACCACATTACAACTCCGAGGCTAAAAGCAAATGTACACAATTCTTGAGACTATGGGAAAGACTGTCCATTTGTGACATTCTGAAAGATCTCATCGTCTCTATAGGACAACGTCACATTTGTCCGCGCCTACACTACCGATATTCTCTCGTCAAATCTAGAGCTCTCATGGGACGGCAGATCTGGGCGAAAAAAAAAATATCAATAATTCTATTGCATCACCGACAGCTCGATGGTTCGTTCTTTATTTGTGTATAGTTTTCTCTCTCTTTTTTTTTCGTATCTTTTTGAGAAGTGGTCACAGTCGATCCATAGTCCCAATTTAGCCGCCTACGAAGCACGACAGCGATCTAAATATATGTCCAGCATCGTGCACCTCTGTGGCACCTAGCTCCGATAGCACAGACCAAAATACATAGTGACGTTCCCCCCACTGCGTACTGTGCCGGTACACGTCTACCTGTCTACGAGATCGTCTGTGCGAGGCATAAAACGTGACACGCTTCCCTGAGAACTTCTCCATCGTCACACGCGATAATGACGTCATTGGCGACATTCTGGGTCAACGGAGAGGGAAGGGGTGACATTTAGTGGCGTAACATTAGGTAGACAAGGGGCGCGGTCGATACAAAGGACACGGACGTGACTGTGTTCGAGAGACAGGAGTGCAGCTTGTTCTCTCGTGGTCGGACATGGAGCTTGGCACGCCATGAAGAAGTCGTTAACGGAACGATTGACATAGAAAGGGCTACGTCTTTTTTTCTTCTTCTTTTTTTTTAATGGGGAACGGAGGAACGATGGACACCTGTCTTAACTTATATATGGACGGTTACATAACAATACATTGTGGACACGTCGCTCGATTACTGGCCAGAAGGTCACGGGATCGATTCCCGGCCGCGGGTGCCACATTTCGGTGGAGGCAAAATGCAAGAGGCCCATGTGCTTAGATTTAGGAGCATGTTAAAGAGCGAGAGCTGGACGAAATTTCCGCAACCCTCCACTAAGACGTCTCGCATAATCATATCGTGGTTTTTGGATGTAAAACCCCGACAATTATTATTATAACTGCTATCTGGGGTTTTACGCGCCAAAACCACGACATCATTATGAGCGCGCCGAAGGGGAGGGCTCCGGAAATTTCGACCGTCAGGTGTCCTTTCACGTGCGCTGACATCGCACGGTACACGGGTGCCTAGCATTTCGACTCCATCGAAATGCGACCGCAGCGGCCGGGATCGAACCCGCGACCTAAGGGTCAGCAGCCGAGTACCGTAACCACTGTACTACCGCGGTGGAGTGGACAGTTACATGGTTACGTGGCTTCATAGTCACATTGTTCCTCAGTGCAATGCGAAGCTTTAGTAAATAGACAACTTATGTGGGATAGATGGACCACCTTAAAAGGTGGCTATAGCACGTGACATGCGGCAAGGCAAAGACAAGGCAAGCTGCTATGTCGCTTGTGTTGGCCGTTTCTTCTTTGCGTATCGTTCCTTCTTCTTTTCGTGCCCTTTGAATTTCAGGTTCCCGTTGTCCTACTCGCACATATTTCCCGGTTTATTCCTCTATATCAAACGCAGTGTGAAACAGAAGCTAAATGTCATGTTCAGGGTAAGAGACGCTCGCTTTTGTTGACATCGTATGTGCAGGCGCACAAACATTTCAAAGTCAATTTCAGTACACTATATAGACAAGTAGCGCAGATAAATAACATTCAGCTGGCTGTACATATCAATATAAATAAATAAATAAATAAATAAATAAATAAATAAATAAATAAATAAATAAATAAATAAATAAATAAATAAATAAATAAATAAATAAATAAATGTCTAGGGCCCCTGAACTAACGCTAAGACGACTTAAGGCGATAGTGGTTAGGTGTCCAATAAAGCAGATTCGCTGGTATTGTTTTCAAAGCCACCTGTTAACATCACTACTTGTTCCTCATGATACGATAGCACGTTGGAGTGGATGTGGCGAGTCTTGGAACCCCTTAAGGAACATAGGCATGTTCACAGGTGAATCCCTTTTTAAGTGAAACTGATTTTCTTTAAGGCCTAACGCTTATCTCTTGCGCGGATCCCTAAGTGTGCCGGATTGACAGGTGGCGCTACCACACCTGCGCACGCAGAGAAGAGTTTCTGTGTCTGCTTTCTTTTCCCCTGCAGCATGCCGTTTCATTCGATAGCCGGCGTTCGTATCGTTCTTTCGTGTCCGTGTTTGCGCGCCTTGCTTTCTTTTTTTGATGAATACTTACCAACTAGCAACTCTAATTTGTTATTCTAAGGCATCGGACAAAAGAAATGCCCAAGACCTGCATTGCTTTCACTATATGCCGAAAAAGAGAGCGATTAGAGGAGGAAGGACGGCAGAGGAGAGTGGGCCGACGCTGCTAGTGTCCGTTTTGATATTCTAAAACATTTTGTAAGCGAATAGACAAATGGAGGGAGTGAGCGCTGTTTGCAAACTTTAGAATGCGAACATTGTACGGACAGAAGCCAGATGCAGGTCTACTTCCCGACTTCCAATAAAGATTTACGTTGTTTCATCGATCATTCCTGTGCAGAATGATGTAACGCTAAGAAAATGCTACACCCCCCCCCCTAACCCTCCCCTGCACCCTAGCTGCGGCGGGCAAAGTTGCTCGCCAGATGCGCGCAGACAATTTAGTACGCGGGCCCTTAACAAAGCCCGCAGTGTTTCGGAAAGGCAGGTTTCGCGGCCTAAGCACGCCGACATTGTGTTCCACCAAACCAAACGTAATCGCGTTACACAATTACTGTAACGACGGGGACCTCAACGGCCCATGGGCACCATGCGGAACTCTGCGCTCTGTATCTCGTTTTCCCCTCAAGAAAGTTTCGCGCTTGCTCGGAGATTTACCGCAGCCCGTATACACGCAGTGCACCCCTAAACTAATGAAAGGCCGGCAGGGGGAGCAGGGAGCTAGAAACGCGGCTCCGGACTATGTCGGGAGGACACCGGCCGTCTCTCATTGGCAATCAAGGTAATCGCTTTTACATCGACCCGACCACCCACCCACACGCAGTGGCTCAGCCCAAAGGGTCCAGTGGAGAGGCAGAGCAGCCAGGGAAAGGGGGCGAGATACACACCGCTGCAGACTTCAATGATGTACCGCATTTCTCAATAGGTAATTCGCTCCCTCCCCCTTTTTTTGTGTCCTTTTGAGCACATACGTTACGAAGAGAAACGCGTTCACCAACTTCAAAGACAGTATTCGAGAAGCAGTGCGAAAAAAAAAAAAACGATCCCGTTCGTTCTGGTAATTGGACTCCAGTTCCTTCGTTTCGGGCAGATTAACGAGATGTGCGCTACGTTTACATATAGGATACTTTTTTAGATTTTACGCTGCTTTAACTACTGTCTTTCTAATTTATTGATTTCGCATTGACCGATTTTCTGATTCAGAACACGGATACTTCAGTTCAAAAAGAGATGTTCGATATCTTGTCCATGATTCGGCCGCATTTCTCGTTGGCCCGTCCTACATGAGAAAAAAAAAACACAAAAAACTAGAACATCAAAATACTCACTATTACAACTTTTTATTTGATTTATACATGTTTAGATACACAAACAAATGGAAAGAAATCTAATTCCCGTTTTTCTACGGCTTTCAGTCGCATCTACGAATGAAATCCGGGATGATCACTGTAATCGAGTACGCTAGGCACGGTGTGATCAAAATCAACAAACAAGGCTACGTAATCGAAAAAAAAAAAATACATGCTTGAACTTTGCACTAAGTCGCGCAAAGCTTGGCACACCGAAGCACGGGCCTGTCGCCGCTCGCTGGGCGACTCATTTCTCTATAATTCTCGATAGAGCTGGGCGGCCTTCTTTGCTTCTCTTATTTTTCTCTTTCTTTCTATCTCCATATGCTTGTTTTTTGGTACTCCTCTCTGTTTCTTCTGCCTCTGTTTATTTCTTTTTCTTTTTCTCTCTCTTGCTTTCTATGTCTCTCATATTATATCTTTCTCTTTCTTTCCGATGTTTGTTCTCTCCCTTTCTCTCTTTCTTTCTCACTATTTCTCTCCATCTTATTCCTTATATGCTATACTTTACTCTCTCCCTTCCCTCTCGCCCTAACTTCCCTTTTCTACGCCCGTGCTATACGATACTGTACAATGCTATGGTATGTTCTGTCAGCGTGCCTGGATAGCCGAGTGCTCAAGACGCTCACCTTGGGATCGTGGGTACGCGGGTTCGAATCCCGCCGCCTCATGAGACTTTTGATTGGCCGAGAGTTTCTCTTTCTTTATATCTTTCTTTCTTCCTGTCTCTCTGTTTCTTTCTCTCCTTCTTTCTTTACCCTCCGCCTCGCCATCACATCTCTCCTTCGCATTGTGCTACAAATCGCCGAGCGTGTTCTGGGTTCCGGCACCTTCCTGGGTGGAGCAACCTGGCTGAGCTAGCGGGACCTCCAGTCGCGTTCAGCTTCTGACACTTTTGGACCACAATAAAGTTCTCACTCACTCAGCGGGAGCGAATCACTTGATGAACAGGAAGACTTAGAGGAATAAGAGGACAAAGAGAGCGCGCGCCGGTTGATGACGATGACAATTTTGGGTCAGGACATTTTAAGCCGAGCTAGAAAAGTTTCGCTGTTTAAAAAACGAAAAGAAAGGAAGAGAGCTAGCATACTAGAACCAAAGCAAAACGCCTCACCAAAACAATTGATCGGACTGCAAAATAACCTCGATCAGCCCTTATTGTTGTTGTTCTTTCATTGCTACTCCTTCTGTATTTACATTTACCACCTTGCTTGGAACATGCGCACGGACTTTTGCATAAATAGAAGAAAAAAAAAACAAAAAAAGCCGTCATGAAGCACGAGTGAAGCAAGTGGTACGATAAAAACTGCTGCCTCTTTCGAAACCTCAGAGAAGGCTTGTAATGCGATTAAGCGAGCAACAATTGCACAACACTGAGCGCGTGCATGGCTATCGAAGATACGCGGCACCACGCGCTATGTTTGTGATCATCAATAGTACACGTGCGTATAGGGATGCTCTTTTGTTCTGCGTTACGCACTGCGCACCCGTTACCAGATATATTGGCGCATAAATTGCTGGCCCGGCAACGAGAATAGCGTCCGTTGTTAGGCTGTTTACGCATCGATCACCTAATGTCTTTTCTTTCTTATTTCTTTCTGTATATCTGTCTGTCTACCTAGAATCTATCTTGAAAATATGCCGTAAATAACACGCTAGACAGCACGCGATCCAGTACCGCCAAAATGTACGCAGTGTTCCCCCTTCGCGCAAACTTTCCTGCAATATTCCAACAGTGTCCCCTGTAATAAAAGTCACAGTATCGCCTCAAGGGCGAAGGAATGAATGCGATAACAAGAAATTGGGATGTCACAGGAAGAACGGCAAGCAGCTAGAAGCCTTGCTGCGCGCTGCTCAAGCACAAAGGACGCAGGAAGAGAAAACACACAAGGCGAGTGCGAACTAACTACTGTCACAGCTCGACACATGCAGCGCACTGCTCAGACACAAAGTAAGGCGCAAGAAAAGAACGCACAGGTATACATAGGACGAGCGCGAAGTGTCACAGTTGTTACTTCAACTAACCCGTACTTCAACTAACCCCGCATTTCGATGGGGGCGAAATGTAAAAACACCCGTCTACCTAGATATAAGGGCCCATTAAAGAAACCAAGACATTGAAAATTAAACGCGGGGTATCTTGCTTTGGCGTGACTCTCAATTACATCATAACCTTGACACGTAGAAAATTGAATTTATTTTTCCTAGGCCTAAGTGCACTCACGTAGCCGACAAAGAAAGAGCCGGCTTGTAGATGAAGAGCTAGACAAGGAGACAGACAGGCAGAGGAGAAGAGGTGTTGTGATATGAAGCATCCTCCCCCAAAGCGGCAGGTGCTGAGGTTGATCCATAGTGTCGCCAGGAGCTGAACGGTTTTCCTAATGAATAGAGAGGTCAACGCAGAAGGTGCAGGGTTCGATTCCTGGCGTCACCTAGTGCTTACCAGGTTTTCTAAATGAACAGAAAAGGACCCACACCTGGCGCACGGCAGTGCTGGCGCTCTGGAGAAGGCGGCCTGTCCTTTCTACGCTCTTCTATCTTTCACTCCCCCCCCCTCCCCCCACTCTCCCATCTGCCAAGCACGCTGTCTCGTTTACGTCGATGGGCTGCAGAAATCGGCGCATTTCCTAACTTCAAATCACCACGGTACCGGACGCCTTTCGACCATCAAACGAACCTGCCCGTTCTTATGCAATCCCGTTCAGCGCTCAGAAACGGCAGTTCTCATTGAGCAGCTCGAGCTCACTTACGTATATTACCTCGCGACTCAGCGCGGAACGCTCCATAATCGGCATACCCCTGAAACTCGTGCTCGGTATCTTAGTGAGTAGCGTTGCCGAGTGTGACGTCACCGATTCAATCGCTAACGCATTTCGATGAGGACTGATGGCAAAACAAAAAATAAACGTCAGTGAGCTCCGGTTTAGGCACACGTTGAGTAAGGCAGGGTTTTCAGTATAAAATCCCGATTTCCCCACCATACGACGTGCCTTCTAACCACATTGGGACGTTCGCCAGTAAAACCAATCTTCTAAAGCGTTCTCTTCGTACAGTCGATTGCACACGTTCGCTAAACGATAAGCTATGCCAAACTGAGTGCTTTAAGGAAAACGCATTGACAGGATATGACAGAGGCTGTGGATGGCTCAGTGGTGGTGACTACTAATATTAGTTGAATACGTTTCTGCTTTCGCACACAAATCTACAGGAGCTTTTTCCTGGAAGACAGTCCAGACATCTTTAAAAAAAAAAGAGCTTCTATCTGAATGTGACCACCAGCTATATGAATTTGGTTTTCTAAGACCGCGAATTTTCGGCACACGATAAACTTCAGGTACTCATTGGCGCCGAGTGAAAGACTACTATTTTTAAGATTTTCACGAACTTCACGACTCGATGTCATTGGTGTACGTCGTTAGATCTAAGATTTTATCTGGCAATGTCGAAAATTACTAAAAATTCCATGGCGGCTTCAATTCTAATCGGCGAAAGATATATACGCATAGGACAATCCCAGGCTTCGTTAGACAGAAAATTGTGTCGCGTAGTTTCAAATATTTTCTGAGACTGAATCCAAATATAATTTACTTAATCTAGTTTCATCGAATTTTTTTTCATGTGGCCTAAAAATTGTAATATAGAGACAGGAGAGAAAAACTACAACGATTTTCGACTTCGGCTTTGAGAGTTCAATAATCAAAATTTTCTATATTACGATAGTAGTTTTATCGAATAAACACTACTGCTTTTCCCCGAAGCGGCCGGATGAGCAGAGGGCATGCTGTCTAACTGAACGCAAAGTAAACGGCAGAGGAATTTGAAAATGATAAATAAACTCACCGTAGACAGGCAGAACTGCGTTGATAGAAGGAGCCCAGGGACTCCGCCTCTTGAGTCCTGCAAACGGAAGTTCAATCCGTTGAAAAAGTCACAGTTTCGGAGAAACGGCGAATCAATGAAAGCGACAGCAACAACTTGAAATGTAACGCGAACAACGGAAAGCAGCTGCGTCGCTCAAGCGCGAAGGACGCACCAAAAGAACACACACAGGACGAGCGCCAACTATAAAGTGTCACAGCTCAACACTTTAAACGCGCTGCTCAAATGTAAAGAAGGACGCACGAAACGAACGTTCAGGTATACACAGAACGAACGCGAACTAACAACTCTCACAGCTGTTACTTCTTTCTGTTTGAACAGCGCGCTCCTTTCGCAAAGGCGGCCGCTGCAGCCAGTCAAGTGACCTTCGTATGCTCTGCAACTTTAGCGCGGACATCGCGGTGAAAGCACAAGACATACAAACTAACCCCCTCTCGAGATATGCGCAGGTGACCATGCCCTGTAGGGCATAGTGAACCTAGCGAGGCAGGAGGCGCGCACGCATCGCAACGAGTGGGGCGACGACATTTAAAGCGCGCTCCTCGCGCCCTTCGCGCCATCTCGCTGGTGACCAAGAAATCACGCTGAAGAAGTAAATGGTGCGTATAAATAGCTCGCCGTGAGCATGCTGAAAGACGTACGCCTCCTGGATATATATATATATATATATATATATATATATATATATATATATATATATATATGTGTGTGTGTGTGTGTGTGTGTGTGTGTGTGTGTGTGTGTGTGTGTGTGTGTGTACGAGGCATGACGGCGACGGACAAGGGCGGCGGCAAAAATCAGCCGAGTGTACCCATATAATTACTATCGCAATACAACGAAAGACACGCCACGGCTGTCTAGTGATTTTGGTGCTCGAGTACTCACCCGAACATCATGGAAACGAATCCCGGCCGCGGCGGCCGCATTTACATGGCGGCAGGATGCTAGAGGACCATGTGCTTAGATTTAGGTGAACGTGAAAGAACCCCAAGCGGTGGAAATTTCGAGAGCCCTCGATTACAGCGTTTCTCATACTCATGTTGTAGTTTTGGCACTTAAAACCCCGAAAATATTATTATTATTAATATTATTATTATTATTATTATTATTGTCAACCTAATTGTTGTCAACCTAAACCTGGTCATCAACCAAATGTTGATGACCAGGTTGATCGGTTTACGGAGCTTGTACTGAGCAGCATGCTTAATTTTATTCCCCAGTATACACCTAAACAACGCAAATATCCCCACTGGCTCTCATCTGAACTTATCACTGCACTGAAGCATAAAGATCACGCACACAGGAAATCTAAATGTTCTCCATCCAGCGAGTGGAAGGAAGAGTTCAGCTTTTTTCGAACTCTCTCTAAACGCCTATATAAACGGGATCATAGTTCGTACATTGAATTCTTAGAAAAAGTGCCTCTGACAGGCCGGCTGAGTTTTGGAAGTATGCACGTAAACGGTCTAGCAAAAGCGGAGAGTCCTTCAGACTACTAGACTCAAATGGGGTAGAAGTGCATGCCGTCGCTGACTGTTTTGCCACACATTTCTCATCCGTTTATAAGGCCTCAGACTCCAGCACTGATATCAGACAACAGCCCAAGGCAGTTAGCTCATCCAGTGCTTTGTCGCTGGATGAAAATCTTATCAGCGAATGCATTAAGCGCTTAAAACCATCCTTATCATGTGGCCCAGATGGCATCCCCTCCGCCATACTAAAAGCATATGGTACTATATTTGTCCCAATACTGACTACGATATTTAATAACTGCCTGGACACTTCCACATCTCCTAGCATGTGGAAAACTGCTCGTGTTTTCCCAGTATTTAAGTCGGGCTCTAAGACAGATGTTTCTAATTATCGCCCGATTTCTCTACTATGTGCCACATCAAAGATCTTCGAACTGGCTCTTCACAAAATATTGTCTTTTAGTGTGAAAAACTCATTGATTCCAAATCAACATGGTTTTCTTGCTGGCCGCTCAACTACCACAAATCTTGCTAGTTTCATGACGCAGATCTCCACACCTATTTCTCAGAAAGGACAGGTTGACGTAATCTACTGTGACCTGAGCAAGGCTTTTGACTTAGTCAGCCACACACTGATTATGGTTAAACTTGCGAACTTTGACGTTGACTTGTCGATTGTGAATCTCTTGCACAGCTATCTGCTCAATAGATCTTGTTATGTTGCCGTAAATGGCCAAACCTCTTCTTTGTATAAAGTGACTAGTGGGGTCCCTCAAGGGTCGGTATTAGGCCCACTCCTATTTTTAATTTACGTTAATGATGTTTCTTTTGCCATTCGTAATTCTTCTTTCCTCTTGTATGCCGATGACATCAAGATATTTAAGGAAATTCATTCAGTTAACAACTGTCGCTTGCTGCAGTCAGATTTGTGTTCTTTTTCCGAATGGTGCAACGGCAATAACCTTTCTCTAAATACCTCAAAGACAAAATTCATGTCTATCACTCGCAAAACATCTAGCGTGTCATTTCAATACTTTGTCAATTCTGTGCCGTTATGCAAGGTTTATGAAATCAGTGATCTTGGTGTTGTTGTTGACAGCGCGTTAAACTTTTCTTCTCACGTTAAGCGTGCTGCTATGCGGGGCCTTCGTTCTCTCGGATGTGTTTGTAGGATATCTGGAGAATTCAGGTCTCCCATGGCCCTACACAAATTGTACACGGCAATATGTCTTCCGCAACTTGAGTATGCGTCCGTGATATGGAATGGCATTGCTCAATCCAGCGGTAACACCATTGAGCGAGTCCAGAAAAAGTTCCTCAGCATATATAACCATCGCTTTGCTAAATATGACTCTGGATCTCGTTCAAGTACTGCTGAATCTTTATCACTGCCATCATTTCACTGCCGACGAAATCGTTCTGATCTCTTATTTCTCTACAAGCTAGTCCACGGTATCATATCCTGCCCTGTACTTCTCAATTGTGTTAATTTTCGAATTCCGCGTAAGTTAACCAGAGAGAACAGACCGTTTCATGTACCCGCCTGCTTCTTCCAACACTCTACCGTTCACAGAATACAAAGTCTTTATAATATTAATTTTCTTGATCTTGACGTTTTTCATAGTCCACAATCATTGTTTTTATCCGAGCTTTGCACTGTTTTGACATAGTATGGCACAATATACAAAGTCTTCCCTTCTCCGTCTTTCCGCATAATTGTATATGTGCAATCTAATTTTTTATTCCCCTTCAATATTTCTCATATTGTCTTATTTTACTCCTCCCCTTTTGTGTTCATTTCTCTTTGTCTACGTGTTTTTGCTCTTTTTATTTCTGAAGACTGTCTGTATTGTATTGTTTATTTTTATTGATTTTTTTTTTGCGTGCGCCTGCACAAAGACCTCACGGTTGTTCCTGGGCACGTTAAATAAATGATTGATTATTATTATTATTATTATTATTATTATTATTATTATTATAATCCCGCAGCATGGCGCCCAGCCGGGATGCGTGTGTGCTCTGCTCGTGCCCTTTTTTTGGTAAGCAGCAGTTTTTCCGCTGCGAAATCTGCGAAAAACGTGTGCACGCGAAGTGTGTGACTTGGCCGGATGACCAACTGCAGCTCTTGAAGTCCGGATCGCGTACATTTTCGTGCAATTTGTGCGATTCCGCCCAGCATGGTGACAGGCCTAACGACGAGACCGAGGTCTAACCGAGGTATGCGCGACGGCGGCGTGTTCCCTGCCGCCACGTGGTTCCCCAACCGGTCCACCTCTCGCCCCTTCGGGTGACCTGGGTGAGGAGGTAGCCGGCCTTCGCCGCCTGCTCCTCGACGCGCTGGAAGGGATTTCGTTCCTGAGTGACGAGGTCTCACAGCTGCGGGAGGACAATGAGCGCCTGCGAAAGGAACATTCCCGAGTGGCTGAGCAGCAGGTCCGTATCGTCGCCTCCCTTCGTGGTGAGGTTCGTTTTCTGCGCGATGAGCTGACACGCTGCGTCACCCCCAAGCTAGGGGAACGTCCTGCAAAGTCTCCAACGGCTGCAAAGTCTCCAACGGCTGCAAATTCTCCAACATCTCCAACGTCTTCAACGGCAAAGTATTCCGTGAACTCCGACACCCCTGCGACCTCTGATACGACTCATAACACTGAAACGCTCTCATCTTTTACCCCACCACCAGGTTTTCAGCGTGATTTGAAGCTCCGCGTTGTGGATCGTACAGAAACCTCTTCGGCCAATGTCACAGTGAGTGCAAGAAAGGAAACGAAAAGAAAAACACATGTATCTACTGGAGCCATGGACTCGTCCACTTTGTTAGTGGCTCAAATCCCCCAACGACCCCAGCGGCAGTGGGCTATATTTGTGTCCAAGTTGAGCCCTGACACTACATCTGCTGACCTCAAGAAACACATTGAGTCTGTTGACCTTTCTGCCATTTCCTGCCGGCGGCTCAAAACAAAATATCCTTCTTACTCCTCGTTCTACGTTACAGTTGACGAAGATACATCGAAACGTCTGAATGACCCGTCAATGTGGCCGTGCGGTTGCATTTTCAAACCATTCCGTGGGATTCTCCACGACGACATGCTCCATCCCTCAGAGTGCGCACCCGTAAGCAACGGTGCCGTGTAATTTGGATATATTTTATCAGAACGCTCGTGGTCTTCGCACTAAGACGCGCGAATTCTTTGCTAATGTTGTTTCGTCTTCTTTTGACCTTATTGCGATTTCTGAAACGTGGCTGTGCAGTGAAATTCCTTCCTGTGACTATCTTCCGTCGAACTACACCACCTTCCGCAGTGATCGGGACTTCTGTGCAACTAAACAAAAAGGTGGTGGTGTATTGATGGCTATAGACAGTTCTCTAAGATCTGTTAGACGCAAGGACATAGAAACAATTTCTGAATCAATTTGGATCGAAATTAGTCTTGAGCAGTGTGAAAAATTGTTGATTGGATGTTTCTATGTATCGCCTAGCGTTTCACCAATTGCTTTTAATCAGATCGTCTCTTCTATTGAAAATGTGATAATTTCACATAAGAAGCACAAAATTCTTGTACTTGGCGACTTTAACACACCAGGAATTGACTGGACCACACTTAAATTTTCTCATTATCATCATTTCTTAAAGAACAAATGCAGCGTATTGTTAGACTTTCTCGCTTTTAATTCCCTACAGCAGCACAATAGTATTGCCAATTCCTGTGGTAACGTCTTAGATCTGTGTATTTCTAATAATCAACCTATCGAAGTATCACTCTCTCACATCTCTCTTGTTCGTCCTGACAAATTTCACCCACCACTCAAACTAACACTCTGTATTTCACCAGAAAAACCAGGCTTTCCCAGAAAAATTGACAAAACGCCCAGATTTGCCTTCAAGCGAGGTGACTACGTTGGCTTGTACCATGACTTGTCCACCACAGATTGGTCACTGGTAACTGACAAACCCAATGTTGATGATCAAGTCGATCAGTTAACGGAGCTTATCTTGACCAGCATGCGCAAGTTCATTCCCCAGTATACACCTCATCATTGTAAATATCCCTCCTGGTTCTCATCAGAACTTATAAGTGCACTGAAACATAAAGATCGTGCACACAGGAAGTATAAACGTTCTGCATCAACTCATTTCAAGGAAGAATTCTGTCGTTTTTGTACTCTTTGTAAACGCCTTTATAAACGGGATCACAGTCTATATATTTCATTTTTAGAAAAAAGCGCGTCTGACAGGCCGGCTGAGTTTTGGAAGTATGTGCGCAAACGGTCGAGCAAAAGTGGCGAGTCCTTCAGGATACTGGACCCAAATGGAGTAGAAGTTCAAGCCGTTGCTGACTGTTTTGCCATGCATTTTTCATCTGTCTATAAGTCTCCAGCCTCTGTAGCTAGTAACGGTCGACAGGTTAAGGCAGTTGGCGCAGCTGATGCTGTGTCGCTAGATGAAGATTCCATTTCAGAATGCATTAAGCGCTTGAAACCATCCTTTTCAGCTGGCCCAGATGGCATCCCCTCTGCCATACTAAAAGCCTATGGCAGTATACTTGTCCCAGTATTGACTACCATATTTAAAAAGTGTCTGCATGCTTCAACGTTTCCTAGCATGTGGAAAACTGCTCGTGTTTTCCCAGTGTTTAAGTCTGGCTGTAAAAGTGACGTCTCGAACTACCGCCCTATTTCCCTTCTTTGTGCAGCATCCAAAATCTTTGAGCTTGCTCTTCACAAAATATTGTCTTTCGATGTAAAAAATTCATTGATTGTGAATCAGCATGGGTTTCTCGCTGGCCGCTCAACTGTCACTAATCTTGCCAGTTTCATGATGCAAGTCTCCACGCCTATTTCGCAGAGAGGACAGGTTGACGCTATTTACTGTGACCTTAGCAAAGCTTTTGATGTTGTCAGCCATTCGCTGCTTGTGGATAAACTTGCACACTTTGATGTTGATTCTTCAATTGTGAATCTCCTCCATAGCTATCTTCTTGATAGATTATGTTACGTTGCCGTTAATGGCCAAACGTCCTCTTTGTATAAAGCTACTAGTGGGGTTCCTCAAGGGTCGGTACTGGGCCCACTCCTCTTTTTAATTTATGTTAATGATGTTTCTTCTGTCATTCGGAATTCTTCTTTCCTTTTGTATGCCGATGACATAAAGATATTTAAGGAAATTCATTCAGTTATCGATTGTCGCTTGCTGCAATCTGATTTGTGTTCTTTTTCTGAATGGTGCAAGAGCAATAACCTCTCCCTAAATATTTCAAAAACCAAGGTAATGAGTTTCACTCGAAAAACATCTAGTGTGCCATTTTTATATTCTGTCAATTCTGTGTCGTTGTGTAAGGTATGTGAGATCAATGATCTAGGTGTTCTTTTTGATAGCACCTTGCACTTTTCTGCTCACGCTAAGCGTGTTGCTTTGCGGGGTCTTCGCACCCTAGGCTGTGTTTGCAGAATGTCTAGAGAATTCCGTTCTCCTGTGCCCTTCCGAAAATTGTACACCTCAACATGTCTTCCTCAACTAGAGTATGAAGGAAAGAAGGTTACTCCTAAGGGCTCGTTTTTCTTTGTTAGACACAAATATTAATGAGAACCGACAGACAGCAATGCCAAGGAAAGTATAGGGGGTGTCATTTGTAGCAATTAGAATATAAATGTGAAGAAAGTAAAGTGGACGAAAAGATAACCTGCCGCCGGCAGGGACCGAACCTGCGACCTTCGAATAACGCGTCCGATGCTCTACCACTGAGCTACGGCGGCGGTCATCTCCCCGTCCACTTTATGGGGTATATATGTGGATTGAAACTTAGGAGTGTCAGTCAGCGCCAGTCGCAGCCATGGCGGCGAGTGTGGAACACTCTTTTTTTTGCCTTTTTAGCGTCACGTAGCACGTGATCTATTTACGAGCAGGCAACTGACCATTCATTCATGGCGAGGGTCTCGTTCTGGCAGACATGATGCCTTCAGGTAGTATGCGAGGGATTATTGGTCAGTTGCCTGCTCGTAAATAGATCACGTGCTACGTGACGCTAAAAAGGCAAAAAAAAGAGTGTTCCACACTCGCCGCCATGGCTGCGACTGGCGCTGACTGACACTCCTAAGTTTCAATCCACATATATACCCCATAAAGTGGACGGGGAGATGACCGCCGCCGTAGCTCAGTGGTAGAGCATCGGACGCGTTATTCGAAGGTCGCAGGTTCGGTCCCTGCCGGCGGCAGGTTATCTTTTCGTCCACTTTACTTTCTTCACATTTATATTCTAATTGCTACAAATGACACCCCCTATACTTTCCTTGGCATTGCTGTCTGTCGGTTCTCATCAACTAGAGTATGCATCTGTGATCTGGAATGGCATTCCTAATTCCAGCAGCAACGCCATTGAGCGAGTCCAGAAAAAATTCCTAAGCATTTACAACCATCGTTTCGCTAGAAATGACTCTGGATCTCGTTCTAACGCTGCTGGATTATTATCATTGCCATCACTTTGCTGCCGACGAAATCGCGCTGATCTGTTATTTCTTTACAAGCTTGTGCATGGTATCATATCCTGCCCTGTACTGCTTAACTGTCTTAATTTCCGAATTCCACGTAAGCTGACCAGAGAGAATAGACCTTTTCATGTAACCGCCTGCCTCTGTGAACATTCGACCATTGGCAGGATACAACGTCTTTACAATGCTTACTTTTTGGAGCTCGATGTTTTTCACAGCTCCCAGTCGTTGTTCTGCTCCGAGCTTTGCACTGTACTTACATAGCCTTGTACACTGTCGACCTTTTTTACAGCGAAAGCTGTTATGAGATCATTTCACCGGCCGTTTTTGGCGCCGTAGTTGTCCGCCGCCGCCGCCGCCGCCGCCGCCGCCGCCGCTGCCGCCGCCGCCGCCGCCGCCGCCGGTGTCCGTAACCAGTATCGCTCGAAATAGGAAAAAAAAAACGAAATAAGAAAAAATTCCAGGATGGAACGAGGTTCGAACCTGGGCCCCCTGCGTGTGAGCCCAGTATTCATCCTCTGAGCCATGCCGGTGGTTGAAACTGCTTTGCAAAAAGGTCCTATACAGGCTTCGTGTCGGGAACGAACCACATTAGCATAGGCAATATAGCGTGGTAGAAGAGTAAAATAAGCACCAAGCGTCGCACAACGCGAATTCTATAACCAGGCGTCACACAATGCGAATTGTGCAACGAGTAGGTTGTTGATTGCTTCCAACCCATTACAAAGGTCTCTGCCATAATTCTTCGTCGTCATCAGGCACAGCATCAACAAAGTGCGCATAATGCCTTGCATGCGTTTAGCAGATAGCACGGCTCTCCGTAGAATGACGAAAAATGGCACAGTGCCTGCTGCCCTACTTCTCAAAAATTACAATGATTTATAGCGTAGTGGGTTCCTCGCAAGTGCACTTGTACTGGTTGCCAAGGAAGCCCATAAGCGCATGATCCATTTCCTCGGGGTCTCAGTAAAGTTCTTCGCACCCCTCCCCCGTCTCTCTCCCATGTCAGCGTATGTTATACAGCATGACAGCAGAGGGAAATAGCGACCGGGCGTCACCCAGTGCAAATTACATAACTGGTGGGCCGTTTAAAGCTTCCAACCCATTACAAAGGGCTGAGCCGTAATTCTTCATCGTCATCAGTCGTCGCGTCAACAAAAGTGCACATAATCCCTTACAGACGTGTAGCTGGTGCCTCGCTTCTCCGCAGAATGACGAATAATGGCTTAGTAGGCGCTTCCCAACTTCACGAAAATTTGATTTATGGCGTAGTGGGTACCTTTCTAGTGTACTTGTATTGTAGCCCCAAGAGAGCTTACAACGGGCTCTTGAAACGCCGCTCTTCCAGCTTTCGCTGTGACTGTGCTGCGGTTTCAGCGCAGGCCTGGCGTTTTTTTTCTGCGCATAGCTGTATATGTGCAATTTTATAATGTTTTTTTATCCCTGATATTTTATTATGAATGTTGGCCTTTGTTTGTTTTTTTTAGTTGTTGTTTTTCGTGCGCCAGTACAAAGACCTTATGGTTGTTCCTGGGCACGTTAAATAAACGTTTGATTGATTGATTGATTGATTGATTATTATTATTATTATTATTATTATTATTATTATTATTATTATTATTATTATTATTATTATTATTATTATTATTATTATTATTATTATTATACTATTGCCTGCTCTGAACCACCTCTCTCCAAAACTCTTTCATCTTCGAATTCGCCGCCAGCTGACGTAGAGACGTCCGAGCGTGGCAGTGTGATGCCTGCGACAGCCTCTTATGCAGCGGTGACTGAGGGGGAAAGAAACAAGAAACCCGCCTCTTTTGGAGCTATGACAACATCGAATATATCTGTAGCTCAACGGCCACAACGGCCACAACGGCCAAAGGCCATTTTTGATAGGAAGCTGAGCCCGGACACCACTGTTGCTGACATCAAAAAACATATTGCTTCATTCAATCTGTCTCCCATCTCCTGCCGGCGACTTCAAACCAAATTTCAGTCCTATTCTTCGTTCTACATCGAAGTCGACAAGGAAACACTACAACCCCTGAATGACCCTTCGATGTGGCCCCTCGGATGCCTCTTCAAGCCATTTCGTGCGGAGCTGCGCGATGACATGCTTCATCCCTCTGAGCAAGTGACTGGAATCGAAAGTGCCGTGTAACGTAGACATATTCTACCAAAATGCTCGTGGTCTACGTACCAAGGCACGAGAGTTTTTCTCTAATGTTCTTTCGTCTTCTTTTCCTATTATTGCTATTTCTGAAACCTGGCGAGGCACTGAAATTCTCTCATCTGACTTTTTTCCCCCGACCTACACCACTTTCCGCAGTGACCGAGATTTCAGTGAAACCAAACAGAAAGGTGGTGGCGTGCTGATTGCCATTGACAATTCACTGAAATCCGTTATACGGAAAGAACTAGAAACTATCGAAGAATCCATTTGGCTGGAAACCAACCTTGAGCGCAGTGAAAAATTGTTGTTTGGATATTTCTATTTACCGCCCAGCATGTCCCCTGCCTCGTTTCATGATGTCATGTCTTCCATTGAGCTTGTGGTATCTTCTCATAGTGGGCACATAATTATATTCCTTGGGGATTTCAATGCACCTGGAATTGACTGGAGCACGCTTACTTTTTCTCATTACAATGATTTCATAGAGAAAAAGTGCAGCCTGCTCTTGGACTTTCTGGCGTTTAATTCCCTACTGCAACATAACTCAGTCGTCAATTCCAGTGGCAACGTCTTAGACCTGTGTGTGTCAAACGATCAACCCCTTGAAGTTTCCCGCTCCGACATCTCTCTTGTACGTCCGGACAAATTCCACCCACCACTTAACGTAAGGTTATCCGCATCAGCCGAAACAACGAGCTTCAGCAGTTACGTAAACAAATCTCCGTGATTTGCCTTCAAGCGAGGTGATTACACGGGCCTCTATCATCACTTGTGTACCGTTGAGTGGTGACAGGTTACTGACAAACCAAATGTAGATGAGCAGGTTGATCGGTTTACGGAGCTTGTACTGAGAAGCATGCGTAATTTTATTGCCCAATATACACCTAAACAATGTAAATATCCCCACTGGTTCTCATCTGAACTTATCAGTGCACTGAAGCATAAAGATCACGCACACAGGAAATCTAAATATTCTCCATCCAGCGAGTGGAAGGAAGAGTTCAGCTTCTTTCGAACTCTCTCTAAACGCCTATATAAACGGGATCATAGTTCGTATATTGAATTCTTAGAAAAAAGCGCCTAGGACAGGCCGGCTGAGTTTTGGAAGTATGTACGTAAACGCTCAGCAAAAGCGGAGAGTCCTTCAGACTACTAGACTCAAGTGGGGTAGAGGCGCATGCCGTCGCTGACTGTTTTGCCACGCATTTCTCATCCGTTTATAAGGCCTCAGACTCTAGCACTGATATCAGACAACAGCTCAAGGTGGTTAGCTCATCCAGTGCTTTGTCGCTGGATGAAAATCTTATCTGCGAATGCATTAAGCGCTTAAAACCATCCTTATCATGTGGGCCAGATGGCATCCCCTCCGTCATACTAAAAGCTTATGGTAGTATATTTGTCCCAGTACTGACTACGATATTTAATAACTGCCTGGACACTTCCACATTTCCTAGCATGTGGAAAACTGCTCGTGTTTTTCCAGTATTTAAGTCGGGCTCTAAAACAGATGCTTCTAATTATCGCCCGATTTCTCTACTATGTACCACATCAAAGATCTTCGAGCTGGCTCTTCACAACATGTCTTTTAGTGTGAAAAACTCACTGATTCCTAATCAACATGGTTTTCTCGCTGGCCGCTCAACTACCACAAATCTTGCTAGTTTCATGACGCAGATCTCCACACCTATTTCTCAGAGAGGACAGGTTGACGTAATTTACTGTGACCTGAGCAAGTCTTTTGACGTAGTCAGCCACACACTGATTATGGTTAAACTTGCGCACTTTGATGTTGACTTGTCAGTTGTGAATCTCCTGCAGAGCTATCTGCTCAATAGATATTGTTATGTAGCCGTAAATGGCCAAACCTCTTCTTTGTATAAAGTGACTAGTGGGGTCCCTCAAGGGTCGGTATTAGGCCCACTCCTATTTTTAATTTACGTTAATGATGTTTCTTTTGATATTCGTAATTCTTCTTTCCTGTTGTTTGCCGATGACATCAAGATTTTTAAGGAAGTTCATTCAGTTAACGACTGTCGCTCGCTGCAGTCAGACTTGCGCTCTTTTTCCGAATGGTGCAACGGTAATAACCTTTCTCTGAATATCTCGAAGACAAAATTCATGTCTATCACTCGCAAAACATCTAGCGTGTCATTTCAATACTCTGTCAATTCTGTGCCGTTATGCAAGGTTTATGAAATCAGTGATCTTGGTGTTGTTGACAGCGCGTTAAACTTTTCTTCTCACGTTAAGCGTGCTGCTATGCGGGGCCTTCGTTCTCTCGGATGTGTTTGTAGAATATCTCGAGAATTCAGGTCTGCCATGGCCCTACACAAATTGTACACGGCAATATGTCTTCCGCAATTTGAGTATGCGTCCGTGATATGGAATGGCATTGCTGAATCCAGCGGTAACACCATTGAACGAGTCCAGAAAAAATTCCTCAGCATATATAGCCATCGCTTTGCTAAAAATGACTCTGGATCTCGTTCAAATACTGCTGAATTATTATCACTGCCATCACTTCACTGCCGACGAAATCGCCCTGATCTCTTATTTCTTTACAAGCTAGTCCACGGTATCATATCCTGCCCTGTACTTCTCAATTGTGTAAATTTTTGAATTCAGCGTAAGTTATCCAGAGAGAACAGACCCTTTCACGTACCCGCCTGCTTCTTCCAACACTCTACCGTTCACAGAATACAAAGTCTCTATATTGTTAAATTTCTTGATCTTGACGTTTTTCATAGCCCACAATCATTGTTTTTATCCGAGCTTTGCACTGTTTTGACATAGCGTGGCACAATGTACAAAGTCTTCCCTTCTCAGTCTTTCCACATAGTTGTATATATGCAATCTAATTTTTTATTTTCCGTCAATATTTCTCGTGTTGTCTTATTTCACTGCTCCCCTTTTGGGTTCATTTCTCTTTGTCTACGTATTTTTGCTCTTTTTATTTCTGAAAACAGTCTGTATTGTATTGTTTATTTTTATTGTTTTTTTGCGTGCGCCAGCACAAAGACCTTACGGTTGTTCCTGGGCACGTTAAATAAATGATTGATTGATTGATTGATTGATTGATTGATTGATTGATTGATTATTATTATTAATATTATTACTATTATTATTATTATTATTATTATTATTATTATTCCTCTCCCTAAATATTTAAAAAACCAAGGTTATGAGTTTCGCTCGAAAAACATCTAGTGTGCCATTTTTATATTCTGTCAATTCTGTGTCGTTGTGTAAGGTATGTGAGATCAATGATCTAGGTGTTCTTTTTGATAGCACCTTACACTTTTCTGCTCACGCTAAGCGTGTTGCTTTGCGGGGTCTTCGCACCCTAGGCTGTGTTTGCAGAATGTCTAGAGAATTCCGTTCTCCTGTGCCCTTCCGAAAATTGCACACCGCGCTATGTCTTCCTCAACTAGAGTATGCATCTGTGATCTGGAATGGCATTCCTAATTCCAGCAGCAACGCCATTGAGCGAGTCCAGAAAAAATTCCTAAGCATTTACAACCATCGCTTCGCTAGAAATGACTCTGGATCTCGTTCTAACGCTGCTGGATTATTATCATTGCCATCACTTTGCTGCCGACGAAATCGCGCTGATCTGTGATTTCTTTACAAGCTTGTGCATGGTATCATATCCTGCCCTGTACTGCTCAACTGTCTTAATTTCCGAATTCCACGTAAGCTGACCAGAGACAATAGACCTTTTCATGTAACCGCCTGCCTCTGTGAACATTCGACCATTGGCAGGATACAACGTCTTTACAATGCTTACTTTTTGGAGCTCGATGTTTTTCACAGCTCCCAGTCGTTGTTCTGCTCCGAGCTTTGCACTGTACTTACATAGCCTTGTACACTGTTGATATTTTTTTTCTGCCTGCGCATAGTTGTATATGTGCAATTTTGTAACGTTTTTTATCCCTGATATTTTATTATGAATGTTTCCTTTGTTTTTTCTGTTTTTTTTGTGTGCGCCAGTACAAAGACCTTACGGTTGTTCCTGGGCACATTAAATAAACGTTTGATTGATTGATTATTTCTATTATTATTATTATTATTATTATTATTATTATTATTATTATTATTATTATTATTATTATTATTATTATTATTATTATTATTATTATTATTAAAGAAGAAAGATAACCAGGCCCCACTGACAATATCAATTGCGTAACTAAAATATTCTGCAGACAAAAATTCACAATAACTGCAAGGTGTGACAAGTTTTGAGATTTTGTATAAAAAAGACATTTTCCGGCACTGTTCGGCATCTGAAAACCGAAAGAATTTCATTTTGAGATAAGAAAGTGGAGAACAAGCACAAAGCCATCTTGGGTGGGCCTGAATGCCTCGAATGACGTGTGCATCTCAGTGATATAAAATGCAAACAGTAGCGAACGCTGTGTCAGCGACAGTTCATACACAAGGATATTAGGGCTGCATAATACAAATCAATAACATCGAAAAAAGAAAAGAAAAATGAGCTCACGGAAGCACAAAACACACAGGAAAGCTTAAGACACGGTAAGCAAACGCATTCTGTGAAAAAAAAGAGCATCTGTTGCTCATTTTGATGCGTCGTGACTTGGCACACAAGGGACACTAAAGAGCAAAACGATTTTTCTCATATAGTAAGGCACTCTTTCAGGGTGTCAAAACCCCCACGCTTGCCGCGAGAAGACACTCAATAAGAGAGAAAACGCGCAAAAACAAAATATGGGTGGCGACGCCACCTTGAAGTTTGCGCACCATTCGCCGTGACGACACGTGTTTTGACGGCGCCTGCTAGGGTCTACGCAGTTCTTAATCGGTAAAAACGAAGTACTTTGCCCTGTGAGGGGGCCATAGACTTAACATAGCAAGTTTGAGGTAATTTTGTTGAGCCAATGGCGGCAAAATACGATAATCACACTTTGAAATCCATGACGTCACGCAGGGTGATTTCGGCGCGAACTTTAAAAAGGAAGCTTTAACTTGATTTTCTCCTCTATTATTAAACCTATGATGGCGAAATTAACGACATTATTCTATGAGCACAATTTATCGATCTATACCGATTCATTGCTTCTCTTTAGTGTCCCTTTAAAGATACACGATGCTGCATGGTCATAACCGTTGTTCTGTGTTGTAGTCTTTGTCGTCGTTTTCATCGAGGTATGTCCATGACATCAGGAAAGAGGCGGACGCGCATGTTTTGACGCGTGGTGCGATTCTACGCTTCTGTCACTCAATATTACATGCTTTAAAGGAACACTAAAGGCAAATAGTAGGTCGACGTTGATTGTTGCAATAGCGTTGCAGAAACCTCGTAGTGCTTGTTTCGTGCCAAGTAAATGCTTATTTTGAAAGATAACCACGTTTTAGTGGTCCGCACGGCGTTAGCGCACTTCAAGTCACCCGCCTTAACGAGCCTTCTGACGTAGCAGTTGTCGTGCCCAACGTTGCCCGCCTTTACTGCCCAGCCGCCGAAGCTACGGTTTCTTGCGCAACAGCGGCCATCAACCTTGCCATGACGCAGCCACGGGCCACTCCGAAACTGTATAGTTCACTGTAAGGGAGCTTAGTTTGGCCAGCAGCAGCAGAAGCAGAGTATCGACAGGGCGAAAACTGCGAGAGCCAAGCACACGCAGAAGTACGCGATACCGAAACCACCACTGATACGCGAAGCTCGGCGAAAACGGAACTTTTGAACCACTCGCGCCGTTCCCATGGTAGCGACAAGAGGTTCTTTTTTCCATGAATCAAGCAGATACAAACTAGCAACAATGAATCACGTCTTGTGATGCACGGAAGGTTCATTTTTTATTTCAACAAGCTTGATTAGTAGTGGTTAGTTGTACTGGGGACTCTTTGACGTCGTCGATATCATTTCTAATATGCCCCACTCGTGGGGCACATCATGTCCTACATTTAGCTTAAATTCTCGATTACTAGAGCGCTGCTGTTGATACTATTGACGTTTTATACGTTCTCACACATTGACGTTTCACTCTGACAGAAATTGTTATTTGCCTTTAGTGTCCCTTTAAGGAGACTCTTTTCACTACATGACATTCGTATCCGGTTTCTTTTTCTCTTTTTCTGAAGCAGCTTCAAGCAGTGGCATCGCTCTGTGGTAGAACATGGCTTGCCACGCAGAGTGTCTGGGCTCCATTCCCACTCGAATAAAAGATTTTTATTATTTATTTATTTGCATCTCGAATGTTCGCTTACGGACAACGGCGATTTTTCGTTCACAGCTAACGACGCCGACACCTACACCGGCATCGAAATTTCTGTGAAACGAGCTCTTTAACGCTATCGCGTCAAAGTAAATGCATTCTTTTGGAATGCGTTCGGAAAGAGTGTGAAACAATAAACCGAAAGGGCTGCGTGTGCGAATGAATTTGATTTGACAGCTGTCTGGGCACCCGTAAAGTAGAATCAATGCCCGAGCGCCAACTCAGCCGGTGTAGTAGGAACATTTTCAAAGCTATCAAAGTACCGTAGCACAGTAAAGAACTCAAACATGTTCGGCAGATTCCACGTACCATGGAAATCGATGAAATGCGAAGCATGCGGCGGAAAGGTGACTGTGGCGTTATTTTTTTACATTGAGCGAGAAGTTACCAAATGACACTAAAAATAAGCGCAATGGTACACGCAAACACATGGTGCAGAGTCGCACATGCATTATATAACCAGCTGTTTACAGTTGGGTAACGATGCCAACAACAACATCGGTATTACTTCTACCAAACGCGGTAAGCCGATATGTAGCGCTTATACTTGCCCGCGAGGATGGAGAAAGCACGCACGTTTCGAGCACCCGTGGGCATGTGTGGAAGTGGTTCTTGACAGTTCTCACGTAGATGGCGGCGAGCGCAATGTCCTTGTTATTGCTGTTTGGGTTGCTGTTTGCTTTGTTTGTTATTGTGATTGATGTCCGCAACGCAGACCTCGTCGATTCTGCTGCTTGTCGGCATGTGTTCGGTGTCTGGCGGCCGGCGAAGTGGGATGCGGCCTATATTGAAGCTGCGCATTGAAGCTGTGTGCCCACGCCGCCGCACCTGCAACGAAGCCGCTTACTGTGAACGACAGAACAGGCTCATCGCTCCAAGTTTCAGAAAGTGCTAACGCGCCAATTGCTGTAAGCAGAGCGTCTTTTTCGAGGTCGTGCACGTGTGCGTGCACAGACTACATTGAGAGCGGCGAGCGTGAGGTGATTGTTGTGGTTGTGGCACCGAATGAAGGTGGTACCCCGGCCCAAGACAATGTATAGAGGCCTGTTTTCTATAGCCGGGTCATGTCGTCGACAGACTGTGTCGATAGTGTCGGCGACATGTCGGAACCTGAAGTCACATTTTGCGTTGGTGAAGTATAGGCCGCCGAGGCTGGTAGCCCTGGAAAATGTCACGTAGACCAACTTCAGTGGATTGATGAGAACTAAGAGACAATAATGCTAATGAAACTTCTGTGGATGGCGCTTATCGTATCCGAATACTACCTGGGCCTATGGGGCCCTTTGTGACATGTATACTTATGGCGTTTGCTTCCGCATGAGGAAACTGTCTCCTCTTACACGAGACATTTTTCTGTGTATGTCGCGCTTGTGGTGGTTCGCAGTCCCACGGGCACTCATTTCAATTCTGTTGAGGGCGTGTGCTAGTGATGTGCTTCGTCCTTCGTCCTGGTTGGGACGACAATGCCTACCGTGGACGTTGGAAATTCAAGCCACATTCGCGAGAGGTTGCCGTGTGCGTCACGCTCGATGTACCACAAGGTGCTTATGTTTCCATTAACGAGGCCGTCGCTGACGTCGATGTTGGCCGTGATCACGTACGACTTGCCGATGCTCAGGTAAATTGAGGCCGGCAGGCTACCTATGTCGCTTGCGTTCATGTTGGCCACATTGGTCAGGGCATCTATGTGTACCTCATAGCCAGTTATGTTATCGTTCTCATAGCCAGTTATGTTATCGCATGCGGGATGACATAACACGGTGTCCGCAGCGTCCAGGGAACGTGCGTTATGGCGGTCGGCGTCCGAATGGCTGTAGTATAGCCGTATGCCATCATGACACTTAGCGGCTTAGCAGCTAAGAAGGCTGAGTAACATGAACAAAACGCTTATCCTAGAGACGTACCACATTAACAAATATAGGCAGCAGTGTATCAGCCAGCCTTCTATAAACTTAAGTGATAAGGAAGTTCAATTCCTGAAAGCCACGCAGAGACGGTAGACAGATTGAGGTTCTTCTTGTTCTTCCTTTCTTTTGCTAATCATTAATTTTTCTTGCGCATGTGTCGTGTGCAATAAACCTCGTTTGAGAGTCAGCCCTGTCCCTGTGTGCTTCTTCAAGTGTTTCGTCCTGTATTCTGTTCTGTGCAGTTCCATACAACATAGATAGATAGATAGATAGATAGATAGATAGATAGATAGATAGATAGATAGATAGATAGATAGATAGATAGATAGATAGATAGATAGATAGATAGATAGATAGATAGATAGATAGATAGATAGATAGATAGATAGATAGATAGATAGATAGATAGATAGATAGATAGATAGATAGATAGATAGATAGATAGATAGATAGATAGATAGATAGATAGATAGATAGATACGCTCAAAGTCTAAGAAGTTCGCTAAGAAATGCGCCGCATTTAATAGGTAACAGCCTATTTAACATGCCGCAATCTGTTGTTTTTTCAGTCAGCCCTTCTTTTGGATAAAGTACTAATTTTATGGCCACCACCGCGAGAGCATCGGAAAAGCGAGACTAGCTCGAAGTTAAGGCATTTCAGGAATGAAAAAAAAATGCGGTGCGAGCTGATGTTGAATTTTGTCCTTACTTCTGTTACACACTTACACGACTTCAATTTCCATCGTTTCAACGTTGCGTCTGAACCGTCGAGAGTCGCGTTCAGCGTCCTAACAATAAATGATGATGCTAGGCAAGCTCAGCGCTACAGTTTTTTTTTTTATTACCGGTTTCATAACACGGCACAGGAATAACAGCAGAAAATACAACAATAGACACGACTGAAGCAATGTCAAAGCAGTGCACACCTATGATTAGTTACATGCCTAAAATTCCTTTAGGTAAGCCAGGGGCTCAACCCTGGAAAGCCAGTCAGGGACAAAGTCTTGTTGTTTGAGTACATCAACATATTGACAAATGCTTTCGCGAAAAAGCACGCGTGCAGGTCTCCTGTCAGGGTCGCAGTGGAAACCGGCCATCCTAGCCCGCCATAGACAATGGAGGCCAAGAAGCATTATTAGATCGAAAGGCAGTCCATCCTCATTTTCTATTGGTAAAAATCTTATTCCAAGTGAATGCAAGGGAAGTTCTTTTTTGAGCGTTCTCTGTAAAACGTCCCAGAAATAAACCCCTTCCCAACAATGCAAAAATACATGATCTATTGTTTCTGGCTTTCTGCAGATAAAACAATCGGAACCCCACGGCATATAAACACCTCGCTCTTCTAAGAAGGCCCGAACCGGCAGGGTGCCCGAATGTAACTTAAAGAAAAAAAAAAAAGCTCAGCGCTACAGGTATGTCGTTTTGCTGCACGAGCGATCACACGTCGGCGCCGGATGCGTTAATTAATTGCTCTTGACAATGCAGTCCAGTTCGACGAGCACCACAAGCATTTTTTATTATTTTTTTTGTTTTCTTTACCGCTGTTGGTGTCGTGCGAACGTGAGCGCACTGACATCGACGTTAATTAGAACGCGTGAAGAGTCAGAAGAGAGATTGTGTTTCACACGCGATCCTACGCCTACCTTGTTCGCGAGCGCTGCTTCATCTAACGACGCACCATAGCTGCCGCTGACACACCGTATAGTCACGGCAGCTCGTTCGACACAACCGGAGATGCGAAACGCTGAAATCTGCGGCACGTGGTAGACGCTGACGAAAAGCAGAAGCCGTATGAGGATCAGCATAGACTTCCGCGTAGTAATGGGTGATCGATTCAACGCTGTCCAGCGAGGAGCTAAACAGGTGTCGCTTCGGCCCACGTACGTACCCCGTGTTAGTCGCTTTATTTATTCTGCTTTGAAAGCTCTACGATTACCTGTTTATCTTAAACTAACGTAACGAGAACGCCTGCGTGCTCCTTTTGGCTGCTGACGGCCGCTAAGCAAGAACTGGGAAGAACGTGACTCGTTCGCGAAGAACAAGTTTGGCTAGAAATGGATTGCCCAACAGAGCTAGAAAAAACACCGTTTTGCGAATACAAGCAGAAATCTACACGCCGAAACGTCCTTCAGTCGTGCTTACATCGGAAACGCGGGTTGAAGCGAGTGCTGTTGATGGCGGTGAGTCGTAGCACAGTAAGAATTATCCTGACCAATGCGGTTGTAATTACTGCGTCCCCCCACCCCCCACCCCCTCGCCCCTGAAACTGTCCTCTAATGTCTCCTTTCTGTTTACGTTGCCATCCGCTCGTTTATTTTTTAGTTCACCTCTCCAGAGATAGCACCGAGGAACGCAGTTTACAGCCACCAATTATAGCGGTTGATTGTTCAGGTGACGTATAATTTTCGGCAGACCTTGCTGTGTTTTCACGACTTTGAAAAGCCCAAGGAATCCATCGTGGCTGCCACTCCGCACAATTACACGATGTTTCAGTCCAAAATTTCCCTTAATCGTAGGTGGCGCTTGAAGAATTGGTACTTAATGGGCTTGCGCAATTTGTTTGGAACATCGGTCGTTTCACGATATTGAGACTGCTGCTGTTGTTCCGAGTTCTTTGTAGGCTTGCAGCACAACTTTTTTGCCGTAAGTGGCCGTATTGCCACGAGCGCTTCCTTTTCTATTTCTGTGTAACCGGTCCGTTACACGTGTAACCACTGCCTTGCGCTAACCGCGCTTGAGTGCGCAACGCGAACAGTAGAATTTATACTGGAACCACGGTGCAAGAAATACTTTAGGTGAGCGAACGCCAAGACTACCCGTTGCGCGACAATGTTCTGTTTCGCGAGAAGCCCGAGAGATGGCGCTACCAACTTCGACCCGGTAAGGTAGGCTGCGCGCAGTGAGGCACTTTACGACCCGTGCAAGCGGACGCAACGTCACCGTGTGCACAGCGGCCGAAGCCTGCGCCTACCGTTGAAGCTCTTCCAGTTAACCAGTGTGCAGATAGCGAATATGACGAATGCAACGGTGCCTGAACTATTTAGTAGAAGAAATAGCACGCTCTTATCACGTTGTTAGCTGGCGTCGAGAAAAGAGCGTACTTTCTCTTAACAAGGTTTGTAGCCACTTTGCAAAAGGGCGCAAAGCACTTGCCCATTGTTCCGCAGCCCAAAAACACTTGACCACTATGACAATTTCAAAAACGAGCTCAAAAAGCAACGTAAGCAACAAGAATAAAACGTTGCAGTGACTTAGCTCGGCTATGCCAGGATAACCTAGCGTTAGCAAAGGTTCAGCTAATTAGTCTTAACTTTCCTGATTGTCTAGGATTAGCTTGATTATCATGCTTACTGCTGCTCCAATGATATACACAAGGTATGCGTGTTATGTGGCACATGTATATTTATTTTGCCGGGCAATTACTTCGGGATCCGATGAGTTAAGCTTCTCCGCTCTTCTGCGCCATAAAGCAGCATTTGCGCTCTCCTTTTCCATGGCTATACCACACTGGCAGACGCCAGTCAGAGGCGCTATCAAGCGGCACCAGCGCAGTGTCAGACGGCGACTGCACAACGAAGGCGAATAGCTGCGAGCGCGCCGGCGCCAATACGTCTGCCAAGGCTACGACGCCACTCCTCTAGAAAGCGCAGACCGGCGGCGGAGTGCGCGGGAGTTGCCAGCTCCGGTGCGTGACATCACTGATCCTCGCGCATGCGCAGCACGGCTCTTGAGGATCCACGCCAAACTGGCTCGGCTAGGCCAGTGTAGCTAACGCTACAAAAGTGCGTGCACTGCATGGCTAACGTAGCACGTGGAAAGAGAAGGCCAAGCCCCATGTGCGCGAAAATGCACTGCACAGCGACGATCCGACGCTATGAGCGACGAAACGGGCCATTCGCGCGACGTGTCGGGTGGTCGATATCGCGCGATAACTCGGTTCTTCAGATTTAGAAACCATCGCCCACGTGCCGGAGGTGCTTTGCGGAATTTGCCAGCAGCCCGCCACGGATGGATGGATGGATGGATGCTATGAGCGTCCCCTTTATAACGGGGCGGTGACATGTCTGCCACCATGCTCGAAGAAAAAAGAAAAAAAAAACTTCATTGTTTCATGCTACATTGATTAAATCTATCTTATTATACCAAAAAAATTATAAATTCACGTACGGTCTATCTCTCTGCCTCTTAAGGCAGAATGACCTTATTTCCCCCCCCCCCATTATTTATTTTTGTACTTTATCTCTACTCTTCTGCCGCCAATACTCTAACCGTCTCTTACTTATTTCTATCGCGGACGTGTTCAGCTTTCCATTGTTGTCCCTAAAACCCAAGGCTTCCTGTAGACTCGTGCCCACAAGTATACCTGGGTGAATATCGCCACATTCAATCAGTACATGTTCCATCGTTTCCTTAGTTCCCCCGCAGCATGTACAGTGTTCGTCTTCGTTACTGAATCTCGCTTTATAACTTCGCGTTCTAAGGCAGCCCGACCTTGCTTCAAACAGTAAAGCGCTTCCCCTTGAATTATCATAAAACCTTTCCCTCCTTATTTCGTTTTTTTCCCTTTCGGTAGTTACTCAGAGCCGGCTTCTTTTCCATCGCTGTCATCCAATAAGTCCTCTCCGCCTCCCTGACCTTCCGCTTAATGCTCCCTGTTGCCATATCGCCCGCACTGCTAGCCGTATATTTACTGGTGAGCCTCCTAGTTCTCTTTCTCCACTGCGTGTCAACGCTTTTTCTATACAAATACCTGAAAACCTTCTCTGCCCATCTACTATTCTTCATTTTCCTCAGCCTCTCTTCGAATCTCATTTTGCTCTGAGCTTCCCTCACTTCAAAGCCTGTCCATCCCATATCACCCTTTACAGCCTCAATTGTCGTCTTCCCGTGAGCGCCCAACGCGAGGCGGCCCACCATCCTTTGATTTACATCCATTCCTGATTGTACCTCTGACTTCATGCAAACCACTGAGTTCCCAAATGTAAGCCCTGGGACCATCACACCCTTCCACAGCCCTCGAAGCACCTCGTACCTATTGTATCCCCATAAAGCTCTGTGCTTCATAATTGCAGCATTCCTCTTTCCCTTTGCTAACGCTGCTTTCTCTTGTACCTCCATATATCTATCCCCTTCATTTACCCATACTCCGAGGTACTTGTACTCGCTTACCCTCGGTATTTTTTGGCCCTGTATGAAGACCGCATGGTCTTCGTGATCATTGAATACCATCAATCCACATTTTGTTGCACTAAATCCTAGTCCTAGAGCCTCACATTCCCTTCCGCATATATCTGCCAGTCGCTGTATATCATCTTGACTGTCCGCAAATAAGACAATATCATCAGCATAAAATAGACCTGGAAGCTTCTGCTCAACCATCGTGCCGACCTGTTTGTGTGACAAATTAAATCCAATGTTGCTACCTTCTAGCGCTTTTTCCATCCTCACCATGTACAGCATGAATAACAGCGGGGACAAAGGACATCCCTGTCTCAGCCCCTTGCTGATTTCAACGCTGTCCTTGCTACTTATTCCTTCCCATTCTATACAAACTGTATTTTCTCGGTACATTTCCCTCAAAAGCTGTATACAGTCGTCCCCTATGCCCACTTCTTTCAATATATCCCACAAAATTTCCTGCTTAACGTTGTCATACGCTCCGGTGATATCTAGATAAGCTATGTATAAGGGCCTGTTTTCTATTTTCGATATTTCTATACACTGGGTAAGAACAAACAGATTATCGTCTAACCGCCTGTCGATTCGAAATCCATTCTGAAGTTCTCCCAAAATATCATTTTGTTCTACCCACGCTTCTATTTTTAATTTTACTGCCTGCATCGCCAACCTGTATAGCACCGATGTAATTGTTAGCGGTCTATACGAGCGAATGTTATCCTTTTCTCCCCTGCCTTTATCGATTAAGTTCATTCTACTTTTTCTCCAACTGTATGGTATTTCTCGCTCCTGTAAGCACTTTTCTACGGCTTTCAGCAGTGCTTCTTTAGTATTATGTCCGAGTTCGTTAATGAGGCTG
Organism: Rhipicephalus sanguineus; assembly: GCF_013339695.2. Classification (NCBI taxonomy): domain Eukaryota; kingdom Metazoa; phylum Arthropoda; class Arachnida; order Ixodida; family Ixodidae; genus Rhipicephalus; species Rhipicephalus sanguineus. The sequence continues at coordinate 93,799,621 of NC_051186.1, forward strand.
ACGGGAACCCCATCTAAGCCCGGAGTAGTGCGCTTAGGAATTTTTCCTTCGGCCTTCTTCCAATTGAAATTCTCTAGTACTACATCTTCGTCAGTTGCACTCCTTTGCGTACTATTACCTACCGGGGGAATCCCCTGGGTGACCTTTTTAAACGAATCGGCTGTTATCTTTCGGATGTAACCTAGCGCTTCATGCCCTTCCAATTGATTTCCTCCTTCAACTACCAAACGTTGTTGCATTGTGACAGACTTCCTACCTAGCGATTTTAGGTGGCTCCAAAATATCCTAGGCGCGGCCTTCTTCTTTTCGCGAATCTCTGTCATCCAGCGTTCACTTTCACCTTTAATTTTTGCCTCGACTAATTTCTGCACGATGGATTTTTGCTCTAAATATATTTCCCATATTTGGTTGACTTCGTCCTGTGGCCGCTTCTCTTTTTTTGCCTGTCTGTGCTCCCGCGATGCCTCACGTCGCTTCTCGATCACCTCCCGGATTTCTTTGTTCCACCAACTTTTTGGCTTTCTCTTTCCTTTCCAACAAATAGTTTTCTTCTCTTTTTCCATTTCTTTTGTGATTATATGTAGCAGCTCACTATACTTCCAGTCTTTGCCTGGCAGTTCGTCTACTTTTTCTTCGACTCTTGCGGCTACATTCTTGCGGCTACGGTCCTCAGTCCGGCGCGCGATGCCTCGGCACGCGGAAAACGAGAAGATGAACCGTCTCTCCCCAACAGGCGCTTCCTTCGCGTCGTTCGCTCACCTAAGTATTTCTTGCACCGTGGCTGGAACTAACGCGGCCACCAATAATAAGTGTGGAATCTTCGATGCCGCATATATCAATGCCGATGCGCTTTACCGCAGATTAGATCACCGACAGCCGACGACGTTTTGCTTGCAGCTATCAGTGTACAGCGTGTATTGTTTGTACTTTGATGTATCGTGTCCCGGGCACGAGTTCGTCCAATAAAGAGTTTCGTCTATAATAGCCCCAGTGGTGCCGTCTTCTTCGCCGTCATGACCACGTTACAATATGTAGGCTACGAGTAAGACATAGTGTGCGTTAGTGACATTAGTGGAAGCACAATTAAAAACCCGTCATTAAAATGACCTCTTTCTTAATTATGAAATAATTATGCTGAGTTGAATGTAAGGACTGTATCTCATGACCAGCAGCTGCGGAATTAGGTGACAAACTGAGCTCTTTTAGGTAGAGAACAGCCCCGTGCTATATACATAGAAGTGTCCAAGTTTACACCAATAGTTTAACTACAAAACGCACGGCAAGAACAGAGTTAGATTGAACGCAATACAGCAGCTTTGTAGCAGGTCTTTGTGGCAGCTTTGAGGGACTCCTGTTGATGATATAAGTAGTTCTGCAGAACAGAAAAGCCTCTGAACGTACTGGTTGGCTAGATCGTTAGTCACGATGGCTTATCGCAGCGCGCATCAGAAATACGGAAGACGCAGACACGTAAGAATAGACCGAAATACGTACGACGCTCTTAACATAAAGAATTTGCATTTACATTCATATATTGTTTCTACCGGCAATTACTTTAAATACCAGCCTGCAACCAAAACTAGCATCGGGACGATGCATTCTCGGAAGGGGAATAATGACGCAAGATACATTCAAATTACGCGCCCCAGCAGTCGCTACGCCCTCCACGTTGTCTACGGCGTGCGTGGGAAACAGAGGAAGCAAAGCGTCGATGGAGCACGCCAGGATCACGGCTGACAACTCAGGCACGTGCGAACTGCACGGGACAAGAAAAGAAGAAGAGGTGCCGAACTCTGGTGAACAAGAGGAAGGCGTTCCTGCTGGATAGACATAGCCATTGTTTTATCTAACTTGTTTGTTTATAGGGCACAAGTTCGCCCAGTTTAAGCTATTAATTAAAGTGTGCTTCTTGACCTTTGCGTGACAATATCTTCAGAGCCGCGTGGCTAAGCACCTGCAAAATTTGCACGAGATGCTCTTAATGCTCTTCTTGGGACCGTGCGTACACAAAAATGTATTCAATGTCTCTAAAACATTGTAAATGAGTGCTAAATGTCGCTTCCAAACGTTGTTGGTCGTCGTCTGAAAACAGACTGCGGAATTTTCCCGGTAAAATGGAATCATTTGTATACGTCAGACGGCTGCACGAACGCTGAGAATTTCTCGGTATCTCCTCGCAAATGTTCTTGTCAGACAGCTTGCAAAGGTCGGGAAGCGAGAAACCATTTTACAGCCTCCTACGTCATTAATGATGTAGCTCTTACTCACAATCCGGAAAAGCAATCATTTCGGAACAGCGCAAAAGACGAAAGACACAGGAGAAGACTTAACAACACGAGCGACATGTTATAGCTAGGGCTCCGGTGCTTTCGGAGTTATTTTTCTCGAAATCAGGAGGGTGTTTTTCGGAGTGTACTTTTGGCGGAAATTCGGCGTTTACCGAGTTTATTTTTCGTAAATTACCGAGTCACCGAAATTCTGAGTCTAATTTAGAATTATTCTCAATACCCCGATATCTTAGAAGAAAGAATATGTGAACACGAAAACACCAGAGCACACGAGGAGTACTTTATTGCCTGGAACGTTTGAATGCACAAACACGTATACACGCAAGCACAAATACATGAATACGTAACACCTACGTTCGTGCTTATTACAACCTTACAGCTTGTTGCAATAGACGCAAGCATATTTTACGGGGTCCGTATATTCAATATTGTCTAGCGTGGCCAGTGCTGCCAGGGGACCGTATATGATGATGTCGTCTCGCGCTACCGGGGGCCCTACATACTTTGACGTCTCTCGGTCCGTGCGCGACAAGCCCTTTGTTAAATGTGCGATTCGTGCCTTCTACGAGATACTGCTGGCGTGCGGTAAAGTTTATAACGGCCAAACAGGCCGACATATCAATGACAGCTTAGAGCATGGTCTTTCGTTATTGAACAGAACAGGGTTTTGGTGGCCGTTAAAATCGTTGTGTATCGGATAGATAGGCATTGTCAAGAATTGTACCGGTGAGAGTTTATCGTTTTTTTTTTTTCGGATTTACGCGAAGACACGGATCCCTGGTTACAGCGTTTCTGCTTCACTACTGTTTTGTCTCTCCTCGCACAGTACGTACCTGAAACGGTTGTCTTTGCTGCGGGATAAGCACGTAGGCATTATAACTCTGGGTAGATGAACATAATGACTGGGTCTGGCAAAAAGACTTATGTGCAAGGAAGGAAGCCGGGGGTCGTTTTGCAGGGCAACTCGCGCACCCCAAATAATGCTTGAAAGGAGTTCTTGCACGACCATTCCAGAAAAGAGGAATTTCCGCGTCACCCCAGCGCCACCTCACGAAGAAGCACTGCTTTCCAGCAGGTGCACTCGTTCCTTGAAGTGCATTACGAACGCCTGTCCATTCATCGTGCCCTTGTTTCTTTCCGCTGCTTCTTTAGATTACGGCAAGATAATCTTGTGTATTGAGTTAACGGTCACGTTTTTATTGATCACATCGATACACACCCTACTATCAACGAGTCCTCTCCATCATACCTTTCGCCGTCTTTGCGAGGAACGCATATGAGCTTGGCACGGTAAAAAAAAAAAAGAAATAAAGAAATGTTATCCTGATGATGATTAGTGGGTTTTTGTGGCTCAAGGGCCATGGGTGGCCAGACAGTGCCATGTCTTTCTATGTGGTGTTAGCGATGACCAATGATTACGATGAAAGGGTGCATTATGGCTGTATAGAGGCCTAAAATCACGTGCTGTGTGACAGCATAAAAGACGTGTTTAGAGCATAAAATTATGGCCGTGACAAGCGATGTGACATATGGGTGTAGGATGAATGACGAGCGAGCATGGCATCTACAAGCGAGAGGCAGGAAAACAACACGAATGCTTCCTCAATGTCTTTGAGCCCAAAGGCCGGGAGGCAGGTGCTTCCTTTAGAAGAATTACCGCAGCATCAGCCTCGATGGTGAGGCCGCGCTACGGAGCGCCTGGAAACATAACGTTGAAATTATTTACATCTTTTAGAAATTCAGAGAGGGACTGATATTTAAAGAGTTACTAAAGGCAAATATTAAGTCGACGTTAATTGTTGATGTAGCGTTCCAGAAACATCGTAGTGCTTGTTTCATGGCAAGGAAATACTTATTCTGAAAGATAATCACGTTTTAGTGGTCCGCAAGGCGTTAGCGTACTTCAAGTCACCCGCCTGAACGGGCCTTCTGACGTAGCAGTTGTTGTGTCCAACATTGCCCGCCTTTACTGGCCGGCCACCGACCCTACGTTTTTTTGCGCAACAGCGGCCATCAACCTTGCCAAGACGCAGCCACCGACCAGTCCGAAACTGTATAGTTCACGGTAACGGAGCTTAGCTTGGCCAGCAGCGGCAGTAGAATATCAACAGTGCGAAAACAGCGAGAGCCAAGCACACGCAGCAGTACGCGATACCGAAACTACCACTGAGACGCGCAGCTCGGCGAAAGCGGAACTTTTGAACCACTCGCACTGTTTCCTATGGTAACTACAAGAGGTTCTTTTTCCCGTGAATCAAACAGAAACGAACAAGCAGCATTTTATTACGCCTTGTGATGCACGGAAGTTTCTTTTTTATCGCAACTAGTTTGATTACTAGCGGTTAATTCTACTCGGGATTCTTGAGGTCATCGGGATCATTTCCAAAATGTCGCACTCGTAGCTCGCATCGGGTCCTACATTTGGCTTAATTTCTCAATTAGTAAAACACCGCTGTTCATAATTTTGACGTTTTAGAAATTCTCACACATTGACCTTTCACTCTGACATAAATCGTTATTTGCGCTTAGTGTCCCTTTAAGAAGGGGTTACTTGCCAACGAACATAGCGGAATGGAGTGGGAACTGCAGGTATATTGATGAAAAAGTCTTGTTCCTGAGAGCGTCTAGTTCCGTGCATTGCACTAGGATGTGGAGTACACGGAGCTGGATCGCAGTAGGATGTGGTCACACAAAGGTGGATCGCCTCCGGACAAAAGGTATGAATGTGTACTGTGTGTGTGTCCTATTCGGATTCTGCAGGGTGTTACTTCTGTAAGAACGTGTCTTAGATATCGGCGGCCAATTACCAAGACGCGATTTTATAAGATGCAATTTATTTTGCTTTTCCTTATCCCATAGGCGCTGCCAATGAGCAGAAATGTTATCCCACAGTGATGGCGAGGTGTCGTCAGTAAACCACCTTAGGGAGTTTCACCTTGTACTGCTTTGTTACTCCCTCTGCAGAACCACATGGTTACTCAAGTTTGTCTCGTCTTCCGGGTACTGTGCATTGACCTGCGTCGTTGTTCTTCAACAGACGGAAGCTTCGTATTCCCCTATGGGCCCTCCAGTGCACGGGGTGCTGCACTTTCCCCACGGGACTGGAAGCGTTTGGGAAGTCCTACTATGGTGCAAGGAACCAGAGATGACGCTGAAGGTCCATAATTTACTGCACGCAATAGTTTCCACATCTTTAATAAAGTGTTAAGGAAGAGAGGGTAAAAAAAAAGGCTTCGAAGGTATTGCCCTTTCTCAAAATTGGAGCTTACTTTCGAGGAAATGTGGTTTATATGTTCTGGCCTCCGACGTTGCTTTCACGTCTACAATTTACAGGACTCCTGAAAACGGCAATAAGGACAAACGCCATTTGTGCGCCAGCGTTCGTATGCACCTTGGGATATCCTACGTTTGTTTTCTTTTTTATCAAATCACGAACTAGTGATTTCGGCAGAACTGACTCTAACGCAACCAAATTACTATTTTTGCCCTCTAAAAACAATAGCAGCGGTGGATAGGGCGGGCCTAATTCGTCTCGGCAAAATTTTTGCCTTCAGCGATCGTCGTCAATTTATCTCTATTTTTAAGTGATCGCTCGCTTGCGGTGTCAGAGCTGCAGGTAACGGATTCCTTAAGACATATCGCTACATGGAGAGATCACAAAACGTACTATTCGTGCGCCTCCCACTTTATAGTCTATGTGTCCTAGTTAGTGACGCGGTGTTTTTCTAAATATTTTTGTTGATTTCTTTTTCTAACGTTACAACTGTCCTTGGCGCTTTGCTATAGCCCACCTTACAGAGGCCCATGCCATAACCGTATTTCTACGCATCGTCGACGCGAAACTTCGCTTCTTTGTCGGCTTTGGTTCGGAGTTGCCTTCGCGAAGACATACGAAGCATTTATTGGGGTGACCGACAGTGCGGCACGCGAGGTCTGCGGAACCGAAGAGGACATCGACCATTGGATATGCCACTGCCCTCGATTTGCCACTGAAAGACGAACACTTTGTGACGCACTGCGACAGCTGTACGATCGGCCACTCTTCGTGCAGAAGCTGCTGGAGCACCGTCCCCATCGCTCGTCGGCTCACAAAGGCAGTTAAAAGATCTTCGTGCTTGTTGAGGACGATGGGCCTGTGTGAACGCCTTTGACTGTTGTAGTGGAAACCACATATACGCGTCAGTGCATTTATATATCATTTACTTCTTTACTTCCCTCCTCCTTCTCTCATCTTACTGTTCCACTTTCCCATTCGGCCATGCGTAGGGTAGCCAACAGGAGAAGTTTTCGGATAACCTCCCTGCCTTCTGCCTTTCTGTTTCTTCCCTTCCTTCATTCTTACGCTTAAAACAAAACTCAGAGGGCCCCTTATGTATTGGCGAAAGCGAAAGCCATCTTCTTTTTCTTCATATTTGTAAAACAGCACGAAAAACAACTACAGCACAGAGAAACGAAGGCAACAGGACGACGCGCACTAGCAACTGAAGTTTAATCAAAGCACAGAAAGATATATACTGTTATGAATGGGGGTTGCGTGTCGATGAAAGCCGGCAGGCTGGCGAGCCGATGATGCCGAAGATCGGACTTTAGCGTATGAGCAGAGCAAGGAGGCCAAACGTTTATGAAACAGTAACAACGTTTATAGCAGGTATAGCAGGTCATAGCAAGTTATCGCAGTACAGAGCCTGCCAGCTCGACCATGTCGGCTGGGGCGTCTCCCTAAAAACAGACCAGCCCGGTCTTAAATAAGGCATCCGTCCATTGTGTGATCTGGGACAAACCGATACGAACCGCACATCCGTTTGGGATCCCACCCCACCGATGGTGGTCAACTGGTAGGGCAGCACGTCCGTTTTCCCGGATTTCAGACAAAGCATGCAGGGGTTAATCCCTGCTTCCAGGTGGCAGGTGCTGGTCCTTTTGCTTGGTCGCAGGGCAGACGCTGACCGCGATACCGTGGACTTCCAACGAAGTGCAGGTGTTTATTCGTTTCCCCGTTCGGTCAGGTGCTCTGGCAGCACAATACCCAGTGCGCGTCGTCCTGTTCCCTTCGTTTCTCTGTGTTGTGGTTTTTTACAGCGAAAGCTGTTATGAGATCACAACAAGGGCCGTTTTTGTCGCCGTAGTTGTCCGCCGCCGCCGCCGCCGCCGCCGCCGCCGCCGGTGTCCGTAACCACTATCGCTCGAAATAAGAAAAAAAAACGAAATAAGAAAAAAAAATCCAGGATGGAACGAGGTTCGAACCTGCGTGGGAGCACAGTATTCTACCTCAGAGCCGTGCCGGTGGTTGAGACTGCTTTGCAAAAAGGCCCTATACAGGCTTCATGTCGGGAAAGAACCACATTAACATATGTAATGCAGCGTGGTAGAAGAGTACAATAACAACCAAGCGTCACGCAACGCGAAATGCGCAACGAGTGGGTTGTTGAATGCTTCCAACCTATTACAAAGGGCTCTGCCATAATTCTTCATCGCCATCAGCCACGGCATCAACAAAGTGCACATAATGCCTTGCAGGTAATTAGCAGGTACCACGGTTCTCCGCAGAATGACGAAAAATAGCCTAGTGTGTGCTTCCCTGCTTCACAAAAATTATGATAATTTATAGCGTAGTGGGTTCCCAGCAAGTGCACTTCCATTGGTTGCCAAGGAAGCCCATAAGACTCCCAGGGTCCATTTTCTCAGGTTCTCAATAAAGTTAATTCCCTCTCTCTATCTCTTTCTCACGTTAGCGTATGTTATAAAGCGTGGTGGGAGAGTGAAATAACGACCGGGCGTCACACAATGTGAATTAAGTAACTAGTTGGTCCTTTAAAGCTTCCAACCAATTACAAAAGGCTCAGTCATAATTCGTCGTCATCAGCCGTCGCATCAAGAAACTGCACATAATGCCTAACAGATGGTACCTCGCTTCTCCGCAGAATGACGAGTAATGTCGTAGTGGATGCTTCCCAACCTCACAAAAATTATGATTTGTGGCGTAGTGGGTACGTTGCTAGTGTACTTGTATTAGTAGCCACAAGAGAATTTATAACGGGCTCTAGAAATGCCGCTCTTCGTGCTTTCGCTGTGACTGTGCTGCGCTTTCCGCGCAGGCCTGGCGTTTCTTTTCGCGCTTTCCACAAATATGAATTTGCACCAACTCGCCCAACTGTCGCAGCTAGTTCAGCATGCTTCTTTTTCTTCTAGGTCGATGTGCTCATCCTCCCCCGCCTGCCTGCTGCTTCGCCCGGAATCTTTCTGCACCTAACGTGGACTTGCACTGTCTGCAGGATAGGAGGCATTGCAAGCTTTATGCACCTCGCCTGGTTTGGACTGCTTTCGCGATCGGCCAACCTGTGACCAAGCGACGATATCACGTTATGACGTCCCTATGTGACGTTATGATGACCTCACAAGATTTTGCTATCTCTGACGTAAGTATGACGTCATATGGGGACTTGATCACTTGCTGATGAATTTTAACAGCGAAGCTGTTCAGCAAGTCGTTCCTCGCTCACCCCGTACGAAAACCCTATCATCATCATAAACGAGTACGTGCCACAGAAATTGGGCAAGTCCCACTACACACAACTTCCATTAAAAAGGAAGAAGGCAACAGCTAGCCCAACAAATGGCTGCGAAGCGACGGCGGCGAGCCGAAGACCCCGAGTACGTACAATGAGAGAGTACTAGGGAACGGGAAATGCAACGGCGGCTCCAAGAAGACCCCGAAGCGACGGAAGGCCTACCCCGGCGACGACGTGCCCGTAGATCTATGAGAGGTGCGAACGCTTGGTTTCAAAATTCAGCGCGAGGTTCTGTCTCTGGAGTTTGGACACCCGTGCCATGTCTGTGACTGTCTGTGGTTTAACTCGAACCTCTCTGTGATGAGAATCAACGTAGAAACAACCTATCATCACCTAGATAAAGCCTAGCTACGACCTGGAAGCAACCTAGAAACAACATGCATCGCCTAGCTGAGGCCTAGAAGCAACCTAGAAGCAACCTAGAAGCATTAGTCTTCGAGAACGTCCAGTTTCGCCGTTTCAAGCCTCGCGCTGTTTAGTGCAAGCTTCGCCTAGTTCCTTCTTTTTCTTGCATCAACTGTGGTGACGCCGACGCCGCGGGACGCCGTCTCTGCCGATGAAAAAGGTCAATTTTCGCGCTTGATGAGGCATCTAAGGCGTTCGCCTGCAAAACTGAGTGTGTGCGCAGCCTGTTTGCATGTTCTACGGTTTGCGGATATTACGCGGCCGTAACAGCCTCGGTTTACGAGCTCGCGAACGTAAATATTAATAATAACAACAACAAAAATGAAATTTGATAACACTCGAATGCAACGAAGGGCCGCGGAATTGAGTGTCGTAAAACTCGTGCGAGTGTGCGTCCGTTATGAAGACGGTTCGAGAACCCGAAGGAGCGGCGGCGGCACCGGTGGCTCTGATCGATTTCGAATGACTGCCCGCTGCCATTCCTCTAAGACCCAACCCCATCCAAATCTATATACAACCACGGCATTGGAAACTCCTCCTGCGTCGCTGTGTGCGTCTTCTAAAGATGCACACCCTCCCTCCTCCCCTTTCTCCACCCTCTCCCCATCCCCCGCTGCTTCATTCGCGATTAACGACGAGCGCACGCCGCAAAAGAGAAATCGATGAGGCGGTCGCTCGCGTACAGTGCGTGTTGAATGCGTATATGGGTTCCCGAGCACACGGCGAAAGGTCGTTGTCGATCGGTCGTGTTCAGTTCATCAAAGAAGGCGGCGAATGACGAGGGGGGGGGGGGGGGGAGAAGTGAAGCGTACGACAGCGCGTCGATCGGTGGCTCAGCGTATGTAGACCCGCGGTGTACGATTGAGGGCAATCTCGACTGACACATGGTACACCGCACAGTTTTCTGAGCAAATACAAAGGAAGCTATACATAGACGATATCGGCGACTGAAGTGAAACGGCGAAAGAAGCGCAGCGGGAGCCATCGGCAATCATTCGTGGGAGACGGATGCGTCATTTCGCTCTCTTCCTTTCTCTTTCTGTTTTCTTCGCGTATATCGTCTCGGAAAATGTCTCGTCGTTGCGAATGCGGCGTCTCTGATTGCGAGGGCGAAAGAGTTGATTCCCCAGCGGTGGGTAAAAGGCCACGTTGAGGTGCGTGGCTTCCGAAAAGAAGAATGGAACGGAGGAACCATATCCTAAAAGGAGATTGAGTTACGTGAATCGAAAGGGCGCGCGCTGCGTCAATAGCCAGTATTCTTTGTTGCAGCCGCGCTTCCGCTTAAAGCTTGGCAATTCAATCTCATCCTATATGACCTTCCGCGGCCAATCATTCGAGTCTCTTTTCATGCTTTTTTTTCTGCAAAAGTGGTTACGTGAGCGCCTGAGCTGGCAGGCAAAGGTCGCGCCTCAGAGACGAGGACTGTCGTTAGGATTGTAACTTAACCTGACCACCTTGAAAACCGATTCCGGATCTCGAAAAAGCGCATCTGTCATTGTATGCTGCCGATTTTGCTGCGAGGATTACATAGATACTTTTTATAGCGTGCTCTTCGAGAGATCGTTCAAAATATGAAAACGCACCTGCGTGCGTCTTTCCGATCATACCCTCGTTTAAAAAGAAAGTGCGCAATCGGATATGACGCGAGAAGAATAGGGCAGGTAAAACGGAAACGCTCGTTCGATGAAGTTAAACTGTTTCACGTATGGGTTACCGCAAACAGTTCGTGTTCGGTACCTTTTTCGATTGTCCGCATATACGTGCGTGCGCTATATATAGACAGCAGTGTTCCGTGTTGTAAGCAGCTCTGTTCTTAATAACGTCATAGAAACATTTATTTTTGCGTGTGGCTGGCTGAAGAATTCGAAACGCACTTGTAGTACCATGTCTAAATCGTGCTTTGGATGGCAGAATAATGCAATGATGGCAAGGCACACTCACGTGTGTCTGGGGTAGGACACAATGCTTCCTTTAAAAGCAAGCGCTTTACGATTCTCAACCGCGGATTATTTCAACTATTACAAGATCATGCCCACCTGTACTGAACGTGTAAACTTGCGGTGGCTTTTAACAAACGGTCGCGTTATTCAAGAGCGCTTCTTTTGTGTTACGTAAAATCTTTCTTCAGGTACACTATGTTTTCGAATATTAGCAAAGCATATCGAAATAAAAGTGTTTATTATGCTTGTGTTTATATAGTATAAAGCTCACCAGGCGCCCTACTCATTACCTCTAAGAAAAAAAAAGACAGTCATTTGACTCTTTTCGGTAAGCCCTGGCTTGCCACATATCTGAGTCTCCTCTTTAAAGATGCAAAAAAAGGGGAATTTAACGAAGTTAACGTGTCTCTGTACGGATACACGTTAACTATCTTTGGGGTACCACGACTCCCCGATGACAGTGTAACGATCTCCAAAGAGAGTTCACAAAAGGAGTCACAAAAAATCGCAGTTTCGTCGCAAGGGCGAAGAAATGAATGCGATAGCAAGAAACTGGAACGTTATACGAAGTAAGACTGGCAGCTAACTCTTCGGCATACGATCTCGCGTAAATCTACAAAACGCTGGTTTAAACGAATGCCGCCGCTCCAGGTGGCGAAGCGGTTTTCGTGCCGTCCGTCCTCTCAACGCAAAGTAAGCGCCGAGAGCACAGCACGTAAACGATCCGTGTACTGATGTCGGTCGAAGTAGCGACCACGCCCTTATGATCAATGTTCACAATTGCTCCTCGAGCGACGCAGCCCCCCCTTCCCCCCTCTACCCTGCCCAAAGCAGTCGTAGCATATATAATAAACGACACTGCTGCATTATAACTGCGCTTGCATCAGTGCAACAGTAGCACTAAACATCAATCATTTAAACGCATTGCGTTCCCGAAAACGCATCACCACAATGCTCCTCCAGTTCGAAGGTTCCAGCTTGAGTGAGCGAAGTAGCTACCGGCGTATTCATAGGAACAACTAGCGCATCGCGTCAACGCTAAATGGCCTGGCGTTTGCTCTCTTTTGACCTCAGTCTCACATGTGCTCGTTGAAAAACGAGGGCTGGCGCGACAATCGTATATACGGTAGGTGTGCCGCATTCTGATGATGAAATAGGAAATGCGATGCGCCAGCGCCGCATTTACGAAACCGCGACTACTGCAATCTAGAATTCGTTATAAGCGCTCGTATTTACGTTCGTTGTGAAGATATCCTGTGCTCAACTCAATTCATTCATTTCACATTCTCCCATAACATGCGCAACGATTCCATTGTCAGTCAGTTTCGTTTGGCGTATACATTGTTTTGACGTCTTCACCGCATCGCCGATGTTATCGTAATCGCTTTTCCTTTGTCAACGTTCTTTGCGACGTGCCGCTACTTGCAGTACGCTTTTGGAATTGCACCGCGGTTACTGCAACTTTTATTCCGACCAGGCACATGCTCCAACCAATGGAAACTCCGAGCTCTCTTACCCGCGGCGTACAGTGTGCATCGCAAATTGCAACCTGCGGTGCTACGAACAACACGTCCCTTAATGTTGCTATTGATCAGGGGCGTAGCCGGCGGGGGGGGGGGGGGTGTTCAACCACCCTACCCCCAAGAAAAAAAGTTTCAGTTTTGCTTGCGTATATACACGCACACATACAAAACGCATGCACGAACGTAAATAAAGTATGAGTATGGTTGAACCCAGCCCCCTCCCCCCCACCCCGAAAGAAATTTCTGGCTACGCCCCTGCTCCTGATTACAGGCAAGAGCTACTTGAAATCGCTGTGTATTCGTTTTCTCAACATTAAACCGCCGTTGCAAATGTACGTGAACGCGACAAAAAAAAAAAACAACTTATCAGAGTAGTTTCGGAATTGCTCACCATTCACTTTTACGGCGAAAAGCTTAAATGTCTGTGTTGCAAAGTCCGAATAGGTTGAACGAACAGGGGAAGCTGTTTCAAACAGGCCGAAAGACGTTTTGATAGGGGAACCTATCTTTGGCAAAGGCGCCTTGTCATCCTTGGTCTGTTAGTTTTAAGCAGGTTAATTATTTACGTCGTGTCCCGTGGTGTCGTGTGATTCAGAGTACGAGTCGGATTACGCAGTACTTTCCATTTTGGGAGAATGGGAAGCTCACCCTTCAACGTTACCAAGTAGCGAAGAATTTCCGAGAGAGTCGTTTCCTGTGGTGTCATGCAGGGGGGACCGAGTTTGGCGAAACTCGGATTGTCTCAGACACCCCCTTTTGAACAAACTAATAGTACGAAAAGGTCAAAGCAGCCACCTCAGCACGCGCCGCGTTTCATTTGTTACGATGGAACGAGGTGTCACGTTAAGAGCGGTCGACAAAGCTGGGTGGCATCTTCAAAGCAGCGGCATCTTTCGCTTGTTTGTCGTTCCACTAAATGCAGAAGTACACCTACGCAAGAAAATCGCCAGAAAGTTTCGCTAATAATATTTTTTTTGAGGTACGGGATCTTTCAATTCATGTTCAAGCGTTTAATGCTTGCACTAAATAATCTTTAAAATAATTAGTGCCGCAGCCTCCGGATTAGCTCCGGCCGAACCAAATCACCGAGGCCACATGTATCATCATCGTCATCATCATCACGATCGGCCTCTACCTTCTAGCGCGTTGCTCGGCCTGCACGCGCTCTCTTCGTTCTCTTCTTCATCTTCTGCTTACTCCCCGAACACGTGCGCCCGGCTCATTAGCTAATTAGCTTGGCGCTAGACCTAGCTAATTAACCAAGACATGCTATGACCAAGCTAATTAAGCAACGTCTTGCTAAGAGCGTGGTAATTAGGACCATGGTAATTAATGTCACGCTAATTAAGCAATGACATGCTAAGGCCGAACTAATTAAGACCACGCTAATTAAGACACACTAACCATGACGAAGCTAATCAAGACTTTGCTAACTCAGGTCGTGCTATTAACACTATGCCAATTAGTCCCACGCTAATTCAGACAAGGCTATTCTATACCATGTTAATTAGGTCTTACTAATCAGGAGCACATTAATTAATACCGTGCTAACTGATACCCTACTGATGCGGTCGTCGCTCCGAAGCATACTAAGCAGACCGAGCACGCTGAGTTGACGTTCAGCCGCGTAATAAGCTGGAAGAAGCTGCTCATTAGCGTCCCCCGCATGAAACGCTTGACAGCCACACTGGCACTCTGGCAGTCACGAGTTGAACTGCGGTTTTCTCAGAATCAACGAGTTTTTTAAAGCCGAGCTCGCGTGCCAAGCAGTTTGATTGACAGGAGCCCACGGCACGGCTCGGATCCGCCCACCACGTTTGCACTTGCCGAGGCTAAGGTCCCTAGATAAAACAAGTTTAGCCGAGGCGCGGCACTCACGCCAAAACGCTAGCGAGCGGCACGATTCAGCTATGAGCTGTGATGTAACTTCACAATATTTGACGTAAGATAATTATCAACGTAATATTCGAGTGAAATGAAACGAGATGCACGAGAGTGTTGCGTGTGCGCCCTTGCGCCTTCGAGAGTGGAAATTTCCATGCTGCCGGTGGAACGAAAGGACTTGCCCGAAAGAGGACAAACGCCCACGAACACGTCTGTGGGGGACGCGATGTCTCAAAGAGATAATGCGACAATCACACTGGCGTTGCTGCAGTGTTGAAATTTTGACTGAGTCGCGGCAGTGATGCGTTCTCACGCGCTGTTCCTTTGAAACCGCCGCAAACGACACACGTGCGTTTGTGACGACGTGCCCGTGTTTGTAGCCGTTTTTCGGAACGCTGCTTTCGCGCGCTCAGCACTGTTTTCCGGTCATGACCGCCGTAGTGCGAGCTCGGAGCAAACTCACGAGAAGCTTGGGCCATCCTACATAGAACCCCTGGAGTCGTCTACAAGATACCATGCGCTGATTGTGACTACGCATACATCGGCGAATCGGGCAACTTTGGACAAAGACTGAGGCAGCATTAAAACGACGTCGACAAGATACTAATAGTTTCGGATGCCCTCGCAGAGCACACGAGGCAACGGCTGCAAGACTGACTGGGCAAACTCAAGAATTATAGGCCACGAAAGAAACCTGAAATCGCGGCTTTTATCTGGAGTTGTTGGAAGTACAAAAAACACGTCACACACTCAACCGAAGTTAGGGAACCCTGCCCCCGTCGTAACACGTGCAGCTTACGTCATGTGCTGAAGAGCACCTGTATCTTGCCTTCGCCCCATTAAAGGGGTCATGAAGCACCCCTTGGGCTGATTGAAAAAACACATCCTGCGGAAAGCTGACACGGCTATGAACTGCTCTGCCAAATATTACAGTCGTGCGCGCCGCGTAAAGGCCACAAGCGGAGCGCGAAGTTGCCGTTTCCCCAGGCACCCTCTTTTCAAACAGAGGCCGGTTCTCACTCTCGTCGGTGGGCGGGGCGTCGGTCCGCTGTACGTCGCAAGAGACATAGCATGCTTATTGGCCGATAGCCGACGTAAATCGAGAGCGGCGTTCGGATCAGATGCGCTTCCTGCCGCGGGCTGCCGCCACTTGCCTTCGCCGCACTCCTCAGTACACGGTAGCCGCACTCGCGCAAGCGAATCACAGCGGGAGAGCGATCGCGTTTCATGACGCGCGCTGGCGTAACTTCTTTCCGCCATGCCATCCCTCCCTGTCTAGCTTCCAGTGCGCTCGTCGGCACGAGAAAAGAGAGAAAGCGCTGGGAGCGTGCGCCAAACCCCGTAACTCCGCTGATTCTTGACGGATTCGAGAAATTTTTGCGGCAATCGATTCGGGAGGCAGTACACTCCGGTACTGAGGCCATTAGATCATTACTTGGAAAAGTGGTTCATGACCCCTTTAAAGTGAGCAAGGCTTCCGTAGAGACGCCGAAACGTCTTTTATTCGTATTTAGTTTTTGTTTTGGTAGGTACCCTTCGTTTTATTGCCTCATATTTCATCTCGATCTGACGGGCTTCCGTCAAACCCTCGACATCGATCAACCTTCGCCGGGTGTGTGGCCAATCTGTACACAGTAATTAGAATATAAATGTGAAGAAAGTAAATTGGACGAAAAGATAACTTGCCGCCGACAAGGACCGAACCTGCGACCTTCGAATAACGCGTCCGATGCTCTACCGCGCTGAGCTACGGCGGCGGTCATTCTCTCATCCACGTTATGAAATATACATGTGCATTTAAACCTGGGAGTGTTAGTTAGCGCCGATGGCAGCCATGACGACGAGTGTGGAATACTCTTTTTCTGCCTGTTGGCGTCACGTAGCACGTGACCTTTTTTACGAGCTGGCAGCTGACCAATAATCCCTCGCATACTACCTGAAGGCATCAAGTCTGCCAGAACGAGACCCTCGCTATGAATGAAGGAAGGAAGGTAACTTTTAAGGGCTCGTTTTTTCTTTAATAGACAAAATATTAATGAGAGCTAACGGACAATAATGCCAAGGAAAGTATCGGAGATGTCATTTGTGATAATTGGGATATAAATGTGAAGAAAGTAAAGTAGAGGAAAACATAACTTGCCGCCGGCAGGGACCGAACCTGCGACCTTCGAATAACGCGTCCGATGCTCTAGCACTGAGCTACGGCGGCGGTCATCCTCTCGTCCACTTCATGCGGTATATATGTATACATTTAAACCTGGGAGTGTTAGTAAGCGCCGATCGCAGCCATGGCGGCGAGTGTGGAACACTCTTTTTCTGCCTGTTGGCGTCATGTAGCACGTGATCTTTACGAGCTGGCAGCTGATATGTATACATTTAAACGGGGATATGTGTACATTTAAATCTAGTTGGCGAAGTACCCACTACCCATACGTAACGCAACCCTGCGCAACTGCACATGTCGTCTTCACATTTATATCCCAATTATCACGAATATCATCTCCTATACTTTCCTTGGCAATATTGTCTGTTAGCTCTCATTAATATTGTGTCTAACAAAGAAAAAACGAGCCCTTAAAAGTCGCCTTCTTTCCTTCATTATGGAGGTGAGAACCAGACCCACAACGACAAAAAGGAAATAAATAAAAAAAATACAGAAGCATATGCGCAAAAGGTATGCATACAATTGAAATACACGCAGTGTTCATACAATCCAAGTAGAGTGCAGACAAGTGATAGTTCTCGGGTGGACTCGCAAAAGAATCCTGCACATTAAACTGTGTGAAAGGAACGTTACAGTACGAGGAAAATTTTACAATAATATGCCTGAGAGCAAGTTCACATCGTCATGGACTTTCCTACATTTTGCGAAGTTCCACAGGGCGAATGTGCCATATTCTTCGTTACAATTCTTTGAGTCCTCGATCAATTCTACAGGATCCTACATATCCATTAGGTCCAAGTTCCAAGCGAGCTAGGATGATAACCGCGATGCTGATGATAACCTTTAAATGCGGAGAAGTTAAGGCCCGAACACACGTACGCGTTGCAGCGCGTCAACGCGTGACTTTTTGACGCGGCGTCGCGCCCTCTCCCTGTGGAGAGGAAGGGCGCGCAGCTTCGCGTAGCCGCGCGCCCTCTCTCCTCATAGAGAGAGGGCGCGACGCCGCGTCAAAAAGTCACGCGTTGACGCGCTGCAACGCGTGCGTGTGTTCCGGCCTTTATTGAAGCTCAGCTGGAGTAGGTCTCGCATTTTTAGGCGTATAGGTTTCATACAAACGTGGTTTTATCGCGCTCTTGCTGTCACCTGATTCTCTCTTGTTAGTGTTTTTTTTTTCGTCGCGTTTTTCTGTTTAGCAACAAATCAAGGACGCACCCAAGAGTCTATGCTTCTAATTCTACACGATTAAAATCGCTTCTTTTAAGTTCGGAGCACTTTAGGTGCCCGGGCTGTCGTATGCTGTCATCGCTTGTCGTAACGCAGGAAAAACCACGTATAAAAATAGAAAAAAAGAGGAAGCAATCGAGAAATATGAAGAGAGAGAAATAAATGGAATAAGTAGGAAGGAAGTTAGAAATTTGTTCCCGGCACGAGTAGAATCTTGTTAGGCAGACTCACAAACTCTGTGTGCGACATGTACGCTACCTTTTCCTGCGCTTTATTGACTTCCTGCTTGTTACGGCAGTTCAGATACGCGTCGTCTGCAGCGAGTTGCGTCAGGTTGTTTTCTCCATCAGACGTAGTCACGTAGCGATGTAGCGACGCGCCGGTGCAGCGCCGACGCACAGGAGGCGCAGGGGTAGGGGCATTCGCTCGCTCGGCGAGGCGGTGGAGCCCTCCCTTGCATCCCGCAGGAGTCAGCTCCATGTGTTCGAAACGTTTTAGCGATCTTATGCTAATTAATGCGATTACTTCTGGGCTATTTCTGTTAATTATATTATTTTAGACCTTGTTCGTTTATTTTAGGCCGCGTTTGAGCATTGCTAGCATGGTTATGACCTGTATTGAGCGCTTTACTGCGAGCGTGATCACGCCACATGAGATGAGTCAATTAAGTATCATATGAGCCTCAGGCCGGCTCATATGACACTTAATTGACTCATATTTCCCCTGTGTCACGCGCTTTTAAAACGGCGGCATAGGAAATTGTGTTTCGAAAAAATTACTATAGCGCGAACTGTAAACATCAAAAAGATTTCAACATAGCATTTGCTTGCTAGACATACGTTTACGAGCATGATAAAACAGATATTAGTTATACGGTCAATGAACATAAAATGACGCGGAGGCAGCACGCACAATGGATGTTTCACACACACACACACACACACACACACACACACACACACACACACACACACACACACACACACACACACACACACACACACACACACACACACACACACACACACACACACACACACACACACACACACACACACACACACACACACACACGCACGCACGCACGCACGCACACACACACACAAATTTGTCGCAAAAGGATAGGTATACATATGTGCTCACCTATCTGGTACACATGTATATCGGGTATACATGGTAAACAAGAATCACAAATAAAACGTTAATACGTCATTTGGCGTGTTCACTTGGCATTCCTTCCAGTATCAACGGAGACATCACGCTACCAGAACGAGGCATGCCTAAAGACAAGCTTGACGCGCATGTTTAAAAAAATAGTTGATGATTTGGAGTACTACGTGTACTCTACTATCGGAGAGGACTTGCAGCACTCGACTAGCACACTTTCAAAGAATTTCACGGCCGGTTTGTGCTTAAGACAGTTGAGTTCACCTCACAGATACACACCTTGTGCCGCTGGTTTTGGGTCGAAGTTTAGAACGACTCGGAAAATATCGTCAGGCGCTCTGAGATCCGTGCTCACTCAAATGAAATATTCTGCCCAGAAATGAAGAACTGTTATTTCCCAGTAAGCCTATACTCATTACGTTAGCATAGAGAAGGTGCTGACACTTCGAGAAGAAACGAGCCGGCCCGACTCTCCCCCAAAAGGTGACGTACAGGCGTACCAGGGTTCCATGGGGTGTGCCCTCAGAATGATAGGCGTGCAAGCGGTTCTCCATTAGAGGGGGCTTAGGCGGATATTGCCCCCACCTCCCCCCAAGCTGAAACGACGCTAGGCAGTCGTCTGGCGACTGCTGCCGACACACACCTTCGCAAGTGCGGTGAAACTGCGGCACGTATTCCCCGCGCGATACCCGAGTGTAGCAAACTATGTCAGGCAACTAGAGCGATGCTCAAGCACACGTTGGGTGAGTGTCATGTTATGTTATAGCAGCTAAAACCGCACTTGCTCCGAAGGCTCTTGAGTCGAAAAGGGCCGCCGCTCGGCGCCGCTCCAACTTCAAGACACAAGAGTGGGCAGTCCAGCGGGCCCGAGAGGCGGCGACGATGCAAGGCCTCCAAGTCCCCTCATTGGGAGACGTGAGCCAGGTTGTTAGACAACGCCGGAATTTCAATACAGTTGCTTCCGTCCATCCATGTGTCACTGCAGCACAACCCCCCCCCCCCCTTCCAGTTTTCCTCACCGGCCTTTCCGTTTGGTTGGGCCCGAAATAACACAAGTGCCACAATGGATGCGGGAAAATGAAAATGAAGCAGTGACGTGCTGCTTACAACGGCCCGCCATTAGTATTCTGTTTTCTTGGGTTAAAGGGGTCATGAAGCACCCCTTGGGCTTGTGGAAAAAACAGAACCTGCGGAAAGCTGACACGGCTATGAACTGCTCTGCAAAATATTACAGTCGTGCGCGCCGCGTAAAGGCCACAATCGGAGCGCGAAGTTGCCGTTTCTTCAGGCGCCCTCTTTTCAAACAAAGGCCGGTTCTCACTCTCGTCGGTGGGCGGGCCGTCTGCACGTTGACGTCGCGGAGACATAGCATGCTTACTGGCCGATAGCCGGATGAGATGCGCTTCTTGCCACGGGGTGCCGCCACTTGACCGCGCCGCACTCCTCAGTATGCTAAATTTACACGGTAGCCGCACTCGCGCACGCGAATCACAGCGGGAGAGCGATCGCGTTTCATGACGCGCGCTGACGTAACTTCTTTCCCCCGTGCCATCCCTCCCTCTCTAGCTTCCAGTGCGCTCGTCGGCACGAGAAAAGAGAGAAAGCGCTGAGAGCGTGCGCCAAACCCCCGTAACTCCGCTGATTCTTGACGGATTCGAGAAATTTTTGGGCCAATCGATTCGGGAGGCAGTAAACTCCGATACTGCTGTCATTAGATCATTACTTGGAAAAGTGGTTCATAACCCCTTTAAAGGTGCTTTAAAGGTAAACACTTTTCCGAATGCAACAAGTGCTCTTGACCGCCATTACGTCAAAAACCTGCATGACCATATATAACTGCACTAAACAATGACGAGTCAGGTTCGACTGAGGAAAGGTATGGGTCATACGACGCCCCCCCCCCTTGGATGATTAGGAAGGGCGACACCCCCCCCCCGCCCCTCCCCTGTGCGCCGCGTACGTCTATAAAGCCCCAACCACACGTACGCGTTGGAACGCGCCAGCGCGCGATGCTAAGCGTCAGCGTAAGCCGTGGAGGCTGGATCGCGTGTTGACGCGGAACGCGAAGCGACGCCGAGTCTGCACGCGACGCGCTGACGCGTTATAACGCGTACGCATGGTTACGGCTTAATGGCCAACTCCGGCGATTTTTCGAGGTCGATGGATATCAGTGAAATTCGCTGGGTACGTTCCTTTGCACGTTTCCGTCATTTATGCCAAATTACAGGCTTGAGACATGCGCAGATTGTTTGCAAATGAATTTTAAAGATTGTCTGCAAACGCCCTACTGGCTTCCCACAATTATTGGCAACATTGCGTCTGTGACGTCAGTATTGGCAAGGCGGCGGAAGTAACGCAGCCGAGGGCACCGCTCACTTCGGCGCTTAGGCCGCTACAGCGAGCGTCTGCTGTGCACAAGGCGACAGACAGCGTTGGTTTGGCCGGCGCTTCGCTGGTCGTCCCGGCTGTCACAGTTTTCATACTCCGCGCCGGCGTGACCGGCATGCCTTGCACGACTTCCGGTTCGTTCGTAACAACGTCTACGTCATACGTAGACAGTACACTCGGTTGGGTTTCGGTGCTGCGCTTTTTTGCTTATTTAAAATTATTCTCCTATTTGCCGAGTATTTCTGCTATCGGGCCCGTAACAGGAGCGTCTCAGGAACATAAAAGCACCATTACTTTGACATGGCCAAAAAATCGCCGGAGTTGGCCTTAAGAGAGCCCAGCGCTTCGGCGCGGCTCGTTCCTTGTTGTCCCCCGCCGTAACCCAGCGAAGGAGAACAACAATAGAGGCCTCGCGTGTCGTGTCGCCTGCGAGGCTGCCATCAGGGCCCAGAACGCAGTCACGGGGCGTGGCATCGTGGTTTGTGCCGATGCCTCCAGATGGGCCTATCAACCGCTCATCTCGCCTATATTTTCCCGGTGGAACGGGCGCGCGCAATGAATCCTTTCGACGAAAAGACATACTACTGGTGAGAAGCGCTGACTGTTGGAAATTGGTGCATAAATGCAAGGTCGCTGAGCGAAAAAGAGTATGAGCGTGTGCCTATGTTTCTATGTTTCTTGAAGTACTGTTTCCCGATCAACAACCTTACAATACAGCTGGCACCTTCCTACCTTCGCGCATCGAGTGTATCCTTAGCCCCTCACTGTCGCTGTATATTTTTTCAAAATGGATCACTGCCATACCTACCTACTTACGTGCAAATACGATGGTATACCGGCGTTGCAAGCATTCGTAGGCGATACACAGATTGGGAGGCTTTTCATGATGAGCTAGAAAAGTCGTGTGGTTCCATAGTTTCTCCGATAGAAATTGAAGAACGAATTGCCATCGCAATGCAGACAACAACAAGTGTCGTCACAGCATCCAATTCCAGGAAACCTGTTGATGCCGTATATGAAGAGCTGCGGGCAGTCCGTCGTCGTGCGGAACGCAAACACAGGCGAACAAGATCGATAATAGACCTGAGGACCTCCTGCAATGTGCAAAAGAAAATTCGGAGGCACTTAGAAAAGCTTGGCCGGCAAAACTGGAAGACATTTTGCACCACCCTGGACCCACGAAAACCATTGTCTAAGATATGGCACGTTGCACGAGCTCTACCATGTTCTCCTCAGCAACTACGTCCCTTCCGCGCATTGGCCATCATCAGGTCATGCAGCGAGAAGCAGATCGCGGAAGAATTCTGCCTACACATCTCTGGCTCTGCAACAACGGTCGTTCCGCTGCTTCGATGCGCACCTCCTACAGCAGACGCCCGTCTCTATCTTCCTTTCACGCTGCAGGAGCTGCGTGCGGCAATTTCTATTTCACAACGCTCCAGTGCGCCTGGGCCTGATGGCATCACCTATTCTACCCTGCGCCACCTTGGCCCTCGAGCGACCGAAGAACTTCTATCCTTGTACAACCTTTCCTGGACATCTGGAACTGTGCCGACACATTGGAAAACAAGTAAGATCGTGGCATTGCTGAAACCAGGCAAGTCTCCCCGTGAGATGGTTTCCTACAGACCTGTGGCACTTACAAGTTGTGTAGGAAAACTCATGGAACGAATGGTTCTGTTGCGCTTATAATGGTTTCTGGAGAAGCAAAAAATATACCCAGACGCGATGACTGGCTTCCGGAAGGCAAGATCATCAATCGACAGTGTGATCGATTTAGTAACGACCGTTGAACACCAGAAACGGCGCCACCGATTGACGGCTGCAGTCTTCCTTGACATCAAAGGTGCATTCGACAATGTTCTGCATGACGCGATCTTGAATGCTCTTGAAGTATATGGTATTGGCGGCCGTATGCATCAGTGGATAGCCAGCTATCTTCGAGAAAGAGCAGTATTTATGACAACTGTAAACGGTGTACAAACAACCATCCCGTCTATCGTGGCGTGCCTCAGGGTGGAGTTCTGGGCCCAACATTATTATCTATCTATCTATCTATCTATCTATCTATCTATCTATCTATCTATCTATCTATCTATCTATCTATCTATCTATCTATCTATCTATCTATCTATCTATCTATCTATCTATCTATCTATCTATCTGTCTGTCTGTCTGTCTGTCTGTCTGTCTGTCTGTCTGTCTGTCTGTCTGTCTATCTATCTATCTATCTATCTATCTATCTATCTATCTATCTATCTATCTATCTATCTATCTATCTATCTATCTATCTATCTATCTATCTATCTATCTATCTATCTATCTGTCTGTCTGTCTATCTATCTATCTATCTATCTATCTATCTATCTATCTATCTATCTATCTATCTATCTATCTATCTATCTATCTATCTATCTATCTATCTATCTATCTATCTATCTATCTATCTATCTATCTATCTATCTATCTATCTATCTATCTATCTATCTATCTATCTATCTATCTATCTATCTGTCTGTCTGTCTGTCTATCTATCTATCTATCTATCTATCTATCTATCTATCTATCTATCTATCTATCTATCTATCTATCTATCTATCTATCTATCTATCTATCTATCTATCTATCTATCTATCTATCTATCTAGCCGCCTACGACTTTGTGCTCTCCTGGCCGTTTGGTTATTCGGATGTATACCAAAATTGGTGTGTCATAACATGGCCTTATTGCGAACATAAATGACAGGTTCTATCATGAAAATCATGACACGCATGTCATGAACAGCATGATTTACATTCCACGGCCTTTGGGCTCCCTGGCCGTTCCGTTAATCAGATGTGTACCAAAATTGGTGTGTCATAACATGGCCTTATCACGAACATAAATGACAGGTCATATCATGAAAATCATGACACGCATGTCATGAACAATATGATTTACATTCAACGGCCTTCGGGCTCTTGCGGTCGTTCCGTTAATTTCATATATACCAAAATTGGTACGGCGTGAAAAGAGTTCATGACGAACATAATGACAGGTCCTAACATGCAAATCATGACGCGCATGTCATGCGCAGCATGATTTACATGACATGGTCTCGGGGCGCTCGCGGCCGTTTAAATGAAGGGATACATACGAAAACTGGTATGACGAGACATTTCTGTATGACGAACATAACTGACACGTGATAACATGAAAATCATGATATGCATGTCATGTATGACATGATTTACATGCCACGCTCATGGCGCACTCGCGGCCGTTTCGCTAGATTGATATACACCAAAATTGGTACTGTGCGATGTGACTTTATGAAGAACATGAATAACAGGTGGTAGCGTGAAAATCATGATATCCATGACATGTATGTCATGATTTACGACATTCACTCCAAACCGCCTACCTATTTTCTTTATACCGTGAGACATTTTGTGCACATACGGAATAAGTGCTAAGTGTTCTCAGCGCCCTTAAAGACGAGTAGCATATGCGCAGCGGTGCAAAGAAGGTGTGACGGCAAGGGTAACAAAGGGAAAGGAGGGTGTGGAATTAGTCATGTAGATGATAAGTGCTTTGTTTCTTGTGCCACGAATGTTGTGTATAAAATACCGTTGTCCTGTGGTGCGTCTTACATCGGTCAAACGGGCAGATGCGTTAACATAAGGCTCAGAGAGCACAGAACGACGCTAAAGAAAAATGAGCATGCCCACTTGGCTGCCCATTGTAGCAAGTGCAATTGCTATCCTGCCCTCAAAGACACAAGCGTCATATACAGACATCAAGATCGCACAGTCAGAGAAATCATCGAAGCCTTCCACATCAAGAAGGGGGGAGAGGGGTGTATTAGTCAGGCCTCAATTAATCTCCTGGAAAAGGAGATTAACTTTTTAGATGCCACGTAAGAAGTGTGATATCTTGTTCTGCCGAACTCGTGCCTAATGTCATAAAAGTGTAAACTGATACGCATATGTTTCATGATGTGACCCTTCAATGTGTATATTTATATGTGTGTGGTGAATAAAAATTTCAGTTGATAGTCAGCGCTCGTGTCGTCATTTCCTTATTCTTCTGTGTTCGTGTGTGTGCGCTGTGTTAAGATGAAGATATACCAACTTGCCCAATTATCCACCTTACTCAAACATTCTATTGGTTCTGCATAGCACGATCTTGCTAGCTGCACCGTAAATACAAACCGCACTGCCGATGTTGAGCTATATGTGCCGTTGAGTACAACATGGAAAGAGTAGCCAGTGAAATAATGAAAGCTTGTCTCTTATTTCTAGCCTACTCTCTGTACTATAAACCGAAATCCATATTTATGTTTCAGCCAGCAAGCTCATTTTACCCTCTCGCAGTGTCGCGTTCTACAGTTTGCACATGTGCAAGATGAAAAGGAAAAATTAATTTTTGTAATGCGCTAATTAATGCCGGGCATCAGTATGTATACTCTTCAAGAAGCCGCAAAGCCCATACAGCACAACAAATATCTTCTTTCAGCTTTCTTTTTGGATGATTTCTGACAGTCAGAAAGGCAATTCAAGGAGCGGGAGAACGCCGCATTAAGTAAGTAAAACTCCTCTCTTACACCTTCTCTAAGCGTTAAAAAGGTTGGCAGTCACGGTGGGCAAGCGTGGTGCG
The DNA here is from genome assembly GCF_013339695.2 of Rhipicephalus sanguineus. NCBI lineage: Eukaryota > Metazoa > Arthropoda > Arachnida > Ixodida > Ixodidae > Rhipicephalus > Rhipicephalus sanguineus. Next base: position 93,825,811 of record NC_051186.1, read on the forward strand.
CTTAGCGTGAAAGCGCACCACGCTTAGTACAAGCGTGCAAAAAATCGCCCCCACTCACGCTTCGCAAGCGTTATGCATCCCGCAAGTCACGCTTAGGAAGCGTGATTTTACAGCGAAAGCTGTTATGAGATCATTTCTCCGGCCGTTTTTGGCGCCGTAGTTGTCCGCCGCCGCCGCCGCCGCCGGTGTCCGTAACCAGTATCGCTCGAAATAAGAAAAAAAACTAAATAAGAAAAAAATTCCAGGTTGGAACGAGGTTCGAACCTGGGCCCTCTGCGTGGGAGCCCAGTATTCAACCTCTGAGCCATGCCGGTGCTTGAAACTGCTTTGCAAAAAGGTCCTATACAGGCTTCATGTCGGGAAGGAACCACATTAGCATATGCAATATAGCGTGGTAGAAGATTAAAATAAGCACCAAGCGTCGCACAACGCGAATTCTGTAACCAGGCGTCAAACAATTGCGAATTGCGCAACGAATAGGTTTTTGAATGCTTCCAACCCATTACAAAAGGGCTCTGCCATAATTCTTCATCGTCATCAGGCGCAGAATCAACAAAGTGCGCATAATCCCTTACATGCGTTTAGCAGGTACCAACGCTCTCTGTAGAATGACGAAAAATGGCACAGCTTGCCTGCTGCCCTACTTCTAAAAAATTACAATTATTTATAGCGTAGTGGGTTCCTCGCAAGTGCTCTTGTATTGGTTGCCAAGGAAGCCCATAATCGCATGATCCACTTCCTCGGGGTCTCAGTAAGATTACAATGATTTATAGCGTAGTGGGTTCCTCGCAAGTGCACTTGTATTGGTTGCCAAGGAAGCCCATAAGCGCATGATCCATTACCTCGGGGTCTCAATAAAGTTCTTCGCCCCCCCCCCCCCCCGTCTCTCTTCCACGTCAACGTATACAGCATGACGGGAGAGGGAAATAGCGACCGGGCGTCACCCAATGCAAATTACGTAACTGGTGGGCCGTTTAAAGATTCCAACCCATTACAAAGGGCTGAGCCATAATTCTTCATCGTCATCAGTCGTCACGTCAACAAAGTGCACATAATGCCTTACAGACGTGTAGCTGGTGCCTCGCTTCTCCATATAATGACGAATAATGGCTTAGTGGGTGCTTCCCAACTTCACAAAAATTTTGATTTGTGGCGTAGTGGGTACCTTTCTAGTGTACTTGTATTGTAGCCCCAAGAGAGCTTAACGGGCTCTAGAAACGCCGCTCTTCCAGCTTTCGCTGTGACTGTGCTGCGGTTTCAGCGCAGGCCTGGCGTTTTTTTTCAGCGTGAAAGCACACCACGCATAGAACAAGCGTGCAAAAACACGCCCCCCTCTCACGCTTGCTACGCGTGAAAATATTTAGAGTGTAGGTTTCATACAAACGCGGTTTTAACGCGCTCTTGCTGTCACCTGATTCTCTCTTGTTAGTTTTTTTTTTCGTCACGTTTTTCTGTTTAGCAACAAATCACGGACGCACCCAAGAGTCTATGCTTCTAATTCTACACGATTAAAATCGCTTCTTTTAAGTTCGGAGCACTTTAGGGGCCCAGGCTGTCGTATGCTGTCATCGATTGTCGTAACGCAGGAAAAACCACGTATAAAAATAGAAAAAAAGAGAGGAAGCAATCGAGAAATATAAAGAGAGAGAAATAAGTGAAAAAAGTAGGAAGAAATTTAGAAATTTACTCCCGGCCACGAGTACAATCTTTTTTTTTATTGAAATAGAAAATAAATGAAAGAGTTGTTGTCACCATTGCTTGGTGACGGCTACCCCTTTCCACATGGTTGTTAGGATAAAACATAAGAATACGACAATTATATATATATATATATATATATATATATATATATATATATATATATATATATATATATATATATATATATATATATATATATATATATATATATATATATATACAGTCCTACAAGTTCAAGAACTCAGTAGCCATCTTGTTAGGCAGATTCACAAGCTCTCTGTGCGATATTTGCGCTAGTTTTTGCTGCGCTTTAACGACTTCCTGCTTGTTACGGCAGTTCAGATACGCGTCGTCTGCAGCGAGTTCCGTCAGGTTGTTTCCTCCATCAGACGTAGTCACGTAGCGACGTAGCGACGCGCCAGCGCAGCGCCGACGCAGAGGAGGCGCAGGAGCAGGGGCATTCGCTCGCTCGGCGAGGCGAGGCGGTTGCACCCCGCTGGAGTCAGCTCCATGTGTTCGAAATGTTTTAGCGATCTTATGTTAATTAATGCGATTACCTCTTGGCTATTTCTGTTAATTATAATATTTTAGACCTTGTTCGTTTATTTTAAGCCGGGTTTGAGCATTGCTAGCATGGTTATGGCCTGTATTGAGCGCTTTACTGCGAGCGTGATCACGCCACATGAGATGAGTCATATGAGCCGGCCTTAGGCTCATATGACACAGAATTGATTCATCTTTCCCCTATGTCACGCGCTTTTAAAACGGCGGCACAGGAAATTGTGTTTCGAAAAATTACTATAGCGCAAACGGTAAACATCAATAAGATTTCAGCATAGCATTTGCTTGCTAGACATACGTTTACGAGCATGATAAAACAGATATTAGTTATATGGTCAATGAACATAAAATGACGCGGAGGCAGCACGTGCAATTGATATCCCCCCCCCACGCGCACAAACACACACACACACACACACACACACACACACACACACACACACACACACACACACACACACACACACACACACACACACACACACACACACACACACACACGTGCACGCACGCACACACACACATACACAAATACACACACACGCACGCAGACGCACGCACAAATTTGTCACAAAAGGATAGGTATACATATGTGCTTACCTATCTGGTAAACATGTACATCTGGTATACATGGTAAACAAAAATCACAAATAAAACGGTGAATATGTCATTTGGCGTGTTCACTTGGCATTCCTTCCAGTATCAACGGAGACATCACGCTGCCAGAACGAGGCATGCCTAAAGACAAGCTGGACGCGCATGTTTAAAAATAGTTGACGATTTGGAGTACTACGTGTACTCTACTATCGGAGAGGACTTGCAGCGCTCGACTAGCACACTTTCAAAGAATTTCACGGCAGGTTTGTGCTTAAGACAATTGATTTCACCTCACAGATACACACCTTGTGTCGCTGGTTTTGGGTCGAAATTTAGAACGACTCGGAAAATATCGTCAGGCGCTCTGAGATCGGTGCTCAGTCAAATGAAATATTCTGCCCAGAAATGAAGAACTGTTACTTCCCAGTAAGCCTATACTCATTACGTTAGCATAGAGAAGGTGCTGACACTTCGAGAAGAAACGAGCCGGCCCGACTCTCCCCCAAAAGGTGACGTACAGGCGTACCAGGGTTCCACGGGGTGTGCCCTTAGAACCATAGGCGTGCACGCGGTTCCCCATTGGAGGGGGCTAAGGCGGATATTGCCCCCACCTCACCCCAAGCTGAAACGACGCCAGGCAGTCGTCTGGCGACTGCTGCCGACACACACCTTCGCAAGTGCGGTGAAACGGCGGCACATATTCCCCGCGCGATACCCGAGTGTAGCAAACTATGTCAGGCAACTAGAGCGATGCTCAAGCACACGTTGGGTGAGTGTCATGTTATGTTATGGCAGCTAAAACCGCGCTTGCTCCGAAGGCTCTTGAGTCGAAAAGGGCCGCCGCTCGGCGCCGCTCCAACTTCAAGACACAAGAGTGGGCTGTCCAGCGGGCCCGAGAGACGGCGACGATGCAAGGCCTCGAAGTCCCCTCATTGGGAGACGTGAGCCAGGTTGTTAGACAACGCCGGAATTTCAATACAGTTGTTTCCGTCCATCCATGTGTCACTGCAGCGCAACCCGCCCCCTGCCCCTCCCCCCTTTCCGCCTTTCCTCACCGGCCTTTCCGTTTGGTTGGGCCCGAAATAAAACAAGTGCCACAATGGATGCGGGAAAATGAAAATGAAGCAGTGACGTGCTGCTTACAACGGCCCACCAATAGTATTCTGTTTTCTTGGGTTAAAGGGGTCATGAAGCACCCCTTGGGCTTGTTGAAAAAACAGAACCTGCGGAAAGTTGACACGGCTATGAACTGCTCTGCAAAATATTACAGTCGTGCGCGCAGCGTAAAAGCCACAAGCGGAGCGCGAAGTTGCCGTTTCCTCAGGCGCCCTCTTTTCAAACAGAGGCCGGTTCTCACTTTCGTCGGTGGGCGGGCCGTCTGCACGTTGACGTCGCGGAGACATAGCATGCTTATTGGCCGATAGCCGGATGAGATGCGCTTCTTGCCACGGGGTGCCGCCACTTGCCCGTGCCGCACTCCTCAGTCTGCTAACTTTACACGGTGGCCGCACTCGCGCACGCGAATCACAGCGGGAGAGCGATCGCGTTTCATGACGCGCGCTGACGTAACTTCTTTCCCCCGTGCCATCCCTCCCTATGGAGCTTCCAGTGCGCTCGTCGGCACGAGAAAAGAGAGAAAGCGCTGAGAGCGTGCGCCAAACCCCCGTAACTCCGCTGATTCTTGGCGGATTCGAGAAATTTTTGCGGCAATCGATTCGGGAGGCAGTAAACTCCGATACTGAGATCATTAGATCATTACTTGCAAAAAGTGGTTCATGACCACTTTAAAGGTGAAAAGTAAACACTTTTCCGAGTGCAACAAGTGCTCTTGGCCGCCATTATCGTGAAAAACCTGCATGACCATACATAACTGCCCTAAACAATGACGAGACAGGTTCGACTGAGGAAAGGTATGGGTCATACGACGCCCCCCTTGGATGATTAGGAAGGGCAACACCCCCCGCCCCCCCCCCCCCTGCCCTTCCCCTGTGCGCAGCGTACGTCTATAAAGCCCCAACCACACGTACGCGTTGGAACGCGCCAGCGCGCGATGCTAAGCGTCAGCGTGAGCCATGGAGGCTGGATCGCGTGTTGACGCGGAAGGCGAAGCGACGCCGAGTCTGCACGCCACGCGCTGACGCGTTATAACGCGTACGCATGGTTACGGCTTAAGAGAGCCCAGCGCTTCGACGCGGCTCGTTAATGTGTTGTCCCCCGCCGAAACCCAGCGAAGGAGACCAACAAAAGGGGCCTCGCGTGTCATGTCGCCTGCGAGGCCGCCATCGGGGCCCAGAACGCAGTCACGGGGCGTGGCATCGTGGTTTGTGCCGACGCCACCAGATGGGCCTGTCAACCGCTCATTTCGCCGAACATTTTCCCGGTGGAACGGGCGCGCGCAATGAATCCTTTCGACGAAAAGACTTACTACTGGTGAGAAGCGCTGACTGTTGGAAATTGGTGCATCAATGCAAAGTCGCTGAGCGAAAAAGAGTATGAGCGTGTGCCTATGTTTCTTCAAGTACTGTTTCCCGATCGACAACCTTACATTACAGCTGGCACCATCGTACTTCGCGCATCGAGTGTATCCTTAGCCCCTCACTGTCGCTGTATATTTTTTCAAAATGGATAAAAGCAGCATGGATAAAGAAGACGACAATCATTCGCATTTAACATAAGGCTTCCTTTATGACCACAAGGACTTGGAGAGTATGCCTTGAAAAATGGAGTTGTCTGTAACCGTGCAGATATAGATGTATTTCTGACATTCTTTTGCCTCAATATACCGCCAAAAGCCAACATAACTGCCAAGCGCATGTACCTACGCTGTCACGAAAACACTTAGAGCTGCGCTCAAGTTTCCCATCAGAGAGCATCTTAATCAACGGCAATCTTTGTCAAGCGCAGCTTGCTATTATTCAGAGAATTCAGCGACATCATACGTGAAAAACCCGGCGCCGGCGAGCGCACAGAAATCAGGCCCTCAAAGCTGCACCGGTCACAAGGCATATATGTATGCGCCGTTTTGCAATAATCGTTGCTCTCTAGATATTGGGCTTCGCGGCGATCAGACGTTTCTGATACGGCAGCCTGATCTTTTGTCGAAGTGACTTGTCAGTTCACGTTGCCACATTTCAGTGTTGCCAGCATATGAACACATGACCGTCGTTGTTGCCTGTAGCAGCTGAAGTATTGCGCTGCTAAGCACGTGGATGAAGATTTAATTCCCGGCATGGAAGAAGGAAACAGTCGGGAGGGAAAATTGCGCGACACAAAAGAAAGAAAGAAAAAAAAACTCTCACAAGGTGCTTTATGCCTTCGCCTGAGACGACTCGAAGGCGAAAGCCAGTTGGTTCCTATTTTTCATCTCAGTCGATCTTTGCCCGGCCCCCCTCCGAAAGACTTCAGCACCTAACGTGATTTTACACTGCCTCCAGGATCGGAGGCATTGCAAGCCCTATGCGCGTCTTCTGGTTTTGCATATATATATATATATATATATATATATATATATATATATATATATATATATATATATATATATATATATATATATGACCAAGCAACGATGTCCGGTGTCGACGCCATATGTGACGTCAAGTTATGTGGCGTAATAGCGACGACGCCGCATATTTTGACTCTAGGTGATGTCATCAAGGGATGATTTTTGCGTCACTCGTGTTGACGCGTACGCCCACGGTCAATTTTCGCGCTTGAAGAGGCATCGAAAGGCTTTCGCCTTAATAAGTCGGAGATTTAAGTCGGCATCGTCTTCTAATGCCAGTACCACGAGGGCTTGACGTTGAGTGGTCAAGTTGACTTGCGCCGGACATTTCTAGTTGCATGCTGTCTTATCTGCTCACCTTCTCTGATGTACTGATAGCTCGCACGTGACGTCATGGACGCACAACATGGCTCCAACATGGGGGGTTAGATGACGTCAAGGCAGTATAATCACGCGACGATTAACCTGCTTCAGTGTGATAACGACGTCGCTGGAACGTTATTGGGCACGTACGCGTGAATAACGACGGAACCTGCACGCGATATACTGATAACACTAACTTGACATCACAACATTCGCGCCCCACCATGTTGGTCCTTTAACGTGACTGTTTTAGTGGCGTCAGTGCAAGCCCTCTATAGCTTGTAAAGGAGGTCTCATCGCAGTCTGTGATTTCGGCACCACATTCTGCACATTAACATCCTGTAATATATTTGATGATCAGAATAAGCTGATTCTGATTCCTAATCGGAAGTGCCACCAGGTGATGCCAGCAGCTGTGCACTTCATGAGCCAAGCGTACTCGCTAATGACATCACGCGCTCGCTGAAAATTGCAAAAGTCTCATCCGAAAATATTAGTGCATCATCTCGCAATAATTTATGACATTTTTATAGGCATTGATTGAGCACCTAGCATGCAACATCTGACGTGAAAAATAATGGTGTTGACTTTTTTACAGTGAACAGATGGGGATGACGCGAAAGTCTTATTCACCGCGCACACACAAACACACACAAAAAAGAGGAAAACTAAACTGAGAAAGAAAGAAAGCATTTGGGAGATTTTTCGGGGTATCGAAGCCAGGCAGAGGCGTATGACGTCAGGCGGCAGCGTTAACGGTGGCTGAGTGATGACTCAAATCTTTCTCAAATCTGACTCCATGAGTGATGGCTGAAAACTGCGTTTCATTTATAACGCTTGCATTTCGTAGCGATGTGCGCATTTCAGAGCGCTGTGCGTAATCTAGGGAAAAATAAAATGGCGTCTGTTTTTTGCTGAGTCCCGACTTGCCAAATATATAACTCTATTTAAAGATACAAATTAGGTCTCTTTCGGAGATCCTTATGCTATCGTTGGAGAGTCGTGGGCGCATGGCACGGCTCTCTAAAAGAGAACTAACACATATTATTAAATAGAGTTATGTGTGTTGAAAGCAAGGACACGCAAGAAAGAGCGACCGGTAATTTTTTTTCTTAGATTGGAGTTACTATTGCGTTGCTGATTAATGGTGCGGATAACACTGAAGGAAATATTGCTCTTATATAGTTTCTCGCTTACCCGGAACCCGAGTGATATTTTTGTTTTTATTTCGAAAGCCTGACCTTAGTAATAGTAATTCGCCTAAGGGCAAGCGTAAGGACATTTAATCGCGGAAATATTACAGCAAGTGAGAGCGGCTAACCTTTCCCTTGATCTTGAAGGTTATGCCGCAACGTATGTAAGAAAAATTCATTCGCATTCGTCACCCTTATTCGAATAAACGTGAAGCGAAGCTTTTTTCAAGAGAGTAATTGAATGTTTTACACCTAAATACCATGCGTACATTAGTGCATTTTGTCGCTCTACGGAACGTGCGAATGTAGTAGAATGCACACGTTTAAGAAGCGTATGAACCGCTGCTGCCGGGCTCACATATGAACTGATACAGCCCTGCTAGACCCCGATGTGAGCCCGGCAGACTTCTTTTTCTTCTCAAAGCTCGAGAGAAGCCAGAAAAGTCACCGTTTCGATGGTGCTCCCGCCATCCAACTGGCTGTCTCAGAGTCCTTCAGAGAGGTCGCGGCAGCCGATTTCTAGGGAGCCTTTGCAGCTTGGGACTCGCGTTGAAAGCGATGCGCCGACGCCCAAGGAAACTATTCTGTAGAAAATTTAATAGCATATATTCATTTGATAAATACTTCTTTTTTTACCAGACACGGTCTCATTACTTTACGCTAAGACCCTCTATATATCTGTTTATGATGCTTCAACTACGCTAACATCCCTGGAACGTTGTTCGCCGTAAAGGTTCGTGGGGACCCTGTTTTCCGTACTTGCACAGAAAGAAACAAACAAATAAAGAAAGAAGGAAAGCAGTTTTCGTGCTGCCTGTCACTTCAACCCTAATTGAGTGGTGAGAGCACATCACGTACAAGGAAGGGCTTGAGCCGTCTGCTGATCTCTGCAGGGACAGCGCGCGTGTCTGCCCGCGCGATCGCGCCACTTTTGATTAGAGTTTGCAGGTGCTGCCCGAGAGACGCAGCCCCCACTTTCATGCTTCTTCACCTGACGGAGCCGGCCAGTGCGTTTCATCCCTGCTTGAGTTGTGCCCGTCTGCAGCCTTCGCAAGGCTTCGCTCTCACAGAGAACATACGACACACGGGGCCATGTTATCGATTTGGACTTTATACGGAACATGACGGCGGTCGGCAAAAATGCACCTCGAGTGTTCATATAATGGCTATCGAAATAAAATGAACTGGTTGGGAGGTTACAGTCATACGCGCAGGCAAACGAAAGAATTAAGTTTGTGCTACCATCTTATCAACTCCTTCAATGCGATCATATTGTCACGAGGTCGCGGCGGTGAAGAAGGCGACAGTCGGGCTGTTAAAGGCGACACTCTTTACTGGGCGAACTTGTGCCCAGGAAATGATAAGTCAATAAAGACACGCTGTGCACTGATAGCTGCGATCACAGTCGTCGGCGGTCGGCAAGGAAGTAATGAAGTGCGTAGGCTTTTGTACACGCCCTGTCAAACCATTCAGCATTATCGCTGGTGCTCGCGTTAGCTCTATAATAAACTGCGCGAGTCGATCGCATTCTGCGCGTAATGCTGACAGAACAGTCTGAAACAACTGCGAAGTTTCTAAGCAATGCGGCACGGCCTGCGACGAGCGGTGGTAACAGTTTTCTTGTGGATGAAGTCCGATCACATGCAAAAAAAATAAAAAGTAAGCGCGTGGCAATATTGACGCGTGGGCGTTATTTTCATTTCTTTTAAAGGCCGCCATAACCATGTAGTTATCATCTCTTGTTTTTTACGCCCAACCCGGCGAGAATTCTCCTCGCGTTTCTCAACTCCCGAGCGAAATGCGTCAATGGGATGATTAAGGGGGTGTTCAGTCTTCATTAATCTTAAGCTAGCTCATCTGAGGCAATCTCGCCACGTCCTCGGCGGGAAGCGTGCCTGGCGTGCCCGCAGGAACCACATCAACTTCGCCGCTCATAGATTACAGGGCACAACTTGTAAACGTATCAGAAGTATCTAACGTTTAACCTAATTGTTGACAGTAGGTCTTTAACATGAGACGTCCATAAACATTTCCCAGAAAAACTTTTTTCTTGTTGTAGTTTGTACCTAATAGTAGGCTATGTGCGGCGAAGTACGCGTCGTGACGCCTTTGGCTGAATTATGTCGCTGCATTTACCAAAACATGTGTTTTTACAGTTGCCCTCGGTGCACAATCTTTAGACAAGTGTGTTAAGTTCGCTTATCCTTCCTGTACTCGTAGCTCCCACACACTAAATCTAACGTTTAAAACTAGAATTGACATGCTCAAACAGACGGTTTTATTCTTGTGAATTAACGCTGGAATTCTTTACCAGGAGGCGTTCTCCGCTATACGGCGTGCCATTATGAGGCACGTCATAGCACTTGAAATTTCGGCCACCTGGGGTTCATTAACGTGCACCTAAATCCAAGTACACGGGCCTTTAGCATTTCACCTCCATCGCGATGCGACCGCCGCGGTCGAGATTCGATCCCGCGATCCCGGTCAGCAGACCACCGAGGCGGTGTGAAACATTGTCTGATCTAGTGCGTCAATAGTGCATTCAACCGTTGCGTTCTTACGTTTATGACAGGTTTTAGTTTGCTGGAAACACGTAATAGGCGCTTTTAAACGAGTTTAAATTGAAAATATTTTATCAAGTGCAAGTGTCTCAAAAAAAGCCTTCGAAATTTGCTCTTCATTGGGTGTCTCTCCTGTATGCTGCACAGACTGTCGTAAGTCGTACGGTACAGACGGTGGTGTTAAGCAGAAAGTAAAGAGACAGAGCTTGTCTACCTTATCTAGAAAGTGCACGGACTCTGCGCATGCGTGGTTACACTGAAGCAATGTTTAGTTACTAAGCGGCATTTAGCGTACGCAAGCCTGGTGACTTTCTGACAAAAAAAAGAAAGAAGTTTCTGTGATCGATGGTTTCGTGTAAAACACGATGCTTCTCTGTTGATATCGAAGATCGGCAACATGTTGTTGCGACAATCTTTGCCGGTGGCTCGAAAAACACCCATAAATAGCCCTCGCGCGTCTGAGCCTATTAGAGGCCGCCATCAAAGGTCGAGCAGGCTTGTCACTCACGCAGAGCCCGTCCACGAGAAAACGCTAGCTCGCTAGCAAATAGCCATGGAGTGAACGGCCCGTTCCGCGGGCTTACCAAACAGCCGGTGACGTCTATCTTGACGTCACTGCACTCAAGAGAGGGGAACTGCCTCGCGTGGCTATGCACACGTCATTTATACCCACCAGCCCCATTTACCCTTCCCTCAGTCCAATGCTTGACTTCGTTTCACGCTCGTGGCGAGTTTTCCGGGCAACCGTATCACACGTGCGCCTGGTTTAAGCAATCGATGCCGCTGGTTCGGTAAGCATCAAACGCGTAGACATTCCTTCCCGACTTCAAGCCGTCCTGCACACTTCAGTACACATCCTCTTCAGCGAATGGAGTATGTGCAAGGCTCCACCGCCCGCTCACGCGGGCACGTGGAGGTTATTTTGGGAATCCCACGGTCGGGTGCTCTGCATGGCCGCCGAGGAGTGATCGAAAGTATCTCGTCTTGAAGATGACCGGTGAAGAGCATCAGCGGATGAAATGCGGAGAGCATGGCGGCGTGTGGTTCCCGTTCAGTGACGCGTAATTGCGAACTGACACATTCAGCTTTAGTGGGGCGGAAGAAATATATATATATATATATATATATATATATATATATATATATATATATATATATATATATATATATATATATATATAATATATATATATATATATATATATATATATATATATATATATATATATATATAGATATATTCTCTATCTCAAGTGCACGAAACAGGTGTTCGCGACATCAATGTACATACAAACTACTGAGTGCAAGATAACCAGAAGAAGAAATCTGTAGCGCACGCGGGCCATGTATGAGGGTATGCGTAATTATTCCCATCTCCTGGACATGCCAGTGAGCGGTCGATCCTCTGCTCAAAGAAGGGTGCGCGTAATCTAGAAGCATATATAGACTGTGCGAAAACGGTACCGATGCGCATGACGCTCAAAGTTCCGCGTGTTGGCTGCGTAGTTTTCTACTGCGACACGCTATACATGGACATACGTTGGGCGATATCTGTCTTACAAGCGTGCGGGTGTGCGACTGAGCTCATCAGAAAGTGCGGGACAGAGACAACGAGAGAATAAAAGCAGGTATATATATATATATATATATATATACTCTCCATCTGAAGTTTTCTATCCTACGCTTGGGGAGGGGAAAGAAGTGAAAGGGAGACGGAAAAAACTAATAATTATTGTTGGGGTTTCACGTACCAAAACCATAATATGATTATGAGGGACGCCATAATGTAGGGCTCCGGAAATTTCGACCACCTGGGGCTGTTTAACGTGCACCTAAATCTATGTCCACGGGCCTCGAGCATTGTCGCCTCCACCGAAAATGCGGCCGCCGCGGCCGGGATTCGATCCCGTGAATTTCGGGTGAGCAGTCGAGCACCATGACCAGCAGAACGCCGTGGCTGGTGACAGACGGAAATATGTGTGTGCTTCGTGCTCGAACAACAGCGTTCACCAGCGAGCAAAGCATTTCAAAGAGAGAGAGAGAGAGAGAGAGAGAGATAGATGACATTGAGGTTGGGAAAAGCGATGACGATGCAGCCGCTGCCCTCGAAAAAAAAAAAGTGTAAACAAAAAGAGAAGCGCTGGGTAAGCCTCTCCACTCGAAAGGCATGCCTTTCAAGTGAACAATCCCTACCCCGCCCCTTCCTTTCACCCACGAAGAAAAGACTTCGGGGGTTCAGGAGGGGTGAATGGTCTCCTAGCATTCTACAGGTATTTGCGTGCTTATGTATGTAAGTGCATCTGCATGTATAGTCATAAAAACTTGAAAAAAAATTGCAGTGGCTTAGGTCGGCAATTCCAGGATATACGGAGCGTTAGCCAAGGTTCAGCTGATTATTCTTAGGTTTCCTAATTATCTAGGATTATTAGCCTTCTTCTGTTCATTCTTCGTACGCTGAACCGCTAATTGCCAGGCAACTACTTCAGGATCCGATCAGATAAGATTCTCGGCTCTTCTGCGCCGTCGAGCAGCATTTGCGCTCTCCTTCTCCATGGCGTTACCCACCTGCAAACGCCTGTCAGAGGCGCTATCAAGCGGCCCCAGCGCAGTGTCAGACGGCAACTGCACAGCGAAGGCGAATAGCTGCGCGCGCGCCGGCGCGACTGTGTCTATGGCAACGACGTCACTCCTCTCGAATGCGGCGCAGACCAGCAGCGGCGAGCCGCGCGCGGCGGTGGCGGAGTCTGCGCGTGCGCCGGCGCCAGCGTGTCTGCCGCGCCTACGACGCCACTCTTCCCGAACGCGCAGACCAGCAGCAGCGAGTCGCGCGAGGCGGTGTCGGAGAGTGCCTGAGATGCCAGCTCCGGTGACCCAGCTGTGTGACATCACTGATCCTCGCGCATGCGCAGCACGGCTCACCCTCCACGCGAAATTGGCCCAGGCTAGGCAAGTGTAGCTAACGCTACAAAAAATCGAGTGGACGTTAAAACGGCTTCAATCGCCCTCTGGCTACGGCTGTGCAGAAGAGCCACTGGCGTCACTTTCACAGCCTAAGGGCTGCTGTGGCAGAGCATTGGCATAGCGTACATTTCCAATAGCATACTTGTGATTACGATACCTCGCTGTATCGCTGAAGCAGGCACAGACACAAGAAAGAAGCGTCTGATGTGCTCTTTGCTTCGTTTTCGTTGCTGCGTGTTTTTTTAGCTTTGCCGCGCCGTAATGAAATTATAATTTATAGTGTCAGCTATACTGAGCACACAGGGTAGACGTAGCGACAGATTCAGAATGGCTTGTCAAATCTGCCAGGATCTCCAAGAATTTCTCGTAAAACAGAGATTTAGAGCGCACTTGATTATGAGAAATCCAACAAAATATTTTGTCGTGTTTGATAGTTATTACTAGCGCCACACGGTCGATACATATTGAAGGGAACAGTCGCTTCTGCAACATGAAGAATTGCTAACACTGAACAATGTTGCTTCTAATGACACAAATTTAGCTCACGGGACGACACGGCGAAACGGAACAGTTTTGTGGCCCTGAGTGGAATAAAATGTTCAGTTCCTTTCATGTATTTATGATAGTAGTTACTGGTAGTGCTGAAAAAGAAAAACAATTGTTATACGTACGTACTATAAGGATATCAAGCAACACATAGTCGGAAGTGACACACACACACACACACACACACACACACACACACACACACACACACACACACACACACACACACACACACACACACACACACACACACACACACACACACACATTGCGATCGAACGTACGAAGTACGCTGTTATTATTGCCCACGCTTCGACCGTGGTCTGGCCTTCGTCTTAGAAACCTTTTTTATGACGGAACTTGAAGCTCCCGTACACCATCTTGCATCACAATTCCTTTATAATAGTGTGTTTTACCAGTACCTTTTTACCGTTCGGTAAGTACGGAAACACCATGCTGTCGTGGCCGGCACGCAGCTTTTTAAAAACTTTTTTTAGCAATGCGAGCTTCTTACTGCGTATGGTAATGTGATGAGATAATCAAAGTGGCTAATAGAGGTCCTTCAGACCAAAAAACAAAAATGATACGTGCCGATTATTACGATACCATATTTCCGAACTTTCCGTACTCTAAATCGGCGCTGCTAAAGGACCCTTATGTTTTCACGGAGAGTCTTTACGGTGTTTCTTTTTTTTCCTTCGTTTACACGGCGCATTACGCAGTACTCTTCATCCTACACGTATGCACGAAATCTCCACTCAATGATCCGTTGTCAGAAGATACCAATGGCCTTTCCTTAAAGACTTTCCCGGGAAGGATAAAGCAGTGTAACACTTCGGCACACGTTCCCAAGTGGGCAGCAAGTGCGTTTCACTGGTGCAATCGTGCGGCAAACTTAGCGCGAAGACGGAAAACAATTGGAATCGAGAGTGGGTACCGTTTCGCGCCGGACAATTGATCCGAGTGCCAACTGACGTCACAGCTTCCGCAACCGTACTGCGTTGAGCGAAGTGTTTCGTAATTTGGAAGCATTGCGTCGTGTCGGCAGGATCCTAAGTTCCTGGGAATCAGCGTAACGCCTCGGCATTGCTTTCTGTGGTCGTTGCGTTTTGCATTAGCCGGGTGACGTGTTCGCGTAAAGGACGCCACGCTGAGCGCTAATATCTTATGACCTGTAAATAGGATCGGAGCCTCTTGATTCACGAATTTCTAGTAAGAGTTCGATGGCCCCTATATTTATATACTGCAAAATCTTCTCCTTCTCAGCAGCGTCAGATTTTAAAATTCCTGTTCAGATTCTTCGAAGACATTAACTTAATTGATAAACTGTAAGTAACTTATTTTACAACCATTAGGTTGTGAGACGCGCATACCACTATCACAATAATTTCCTTTTCTTTTCTTTTTCCTGACCTTCTCTTCCTAGGGCCTTTTTTCTGTACTCAAACCCTCCACTATACAGAGTACCATGTAGGCGCCTCTTTATACGCCGACAGAATTCTGTTTTTCATTAAAAAGCTCTGTCTCTCTCTCCCTATAGTGCAGGATAAAAACATTTAGAAAAGTTGCGGAAACAATTGCAAGCCCGCAACGTCAATATATAGGGCACATTACAACTGACTCCATAACTACAAGTACGAATAATTTGCAATACAGACTTGTTATGGACAGCGAAGGACACCATCAATTCAACTTAAATGTTCGTTACGCGTTCATTCGCAGGTTAGGATTGAGTTGGAAGCAGCAATACAGAGAAAGAACACAAATTCTTCGTCAAACGTGATAGTGAACATTTTGAAGATCCGATACGTTGCATGATATTACACGCAGTCAAGTGCGATGTATAACGTTTAAGGTTAACGCTGGCTACGCTTAAATTCAACTGTATGTTCTTCCGTCTATTCTTCCATCTCGTCTTTCATTCATATTATTCAGGACTAAGGTGGATTTTTGTGTGGTTCATGTATTTTCTTTCGAAACAGCGAATGAAAAAGATAAAGGAAAACTTGATTTTCAGCGGCTCACAAAGTTATAGTGCGCTTGAGTTTTAAGTTCACTGTTGCTTCCTCTGCGACTCGCTTAAAGGAACACTTAACTGATACGGAAAATAAATGCTGCGTTGAGAAGTTCTTAATAAACATACATTTACGTTGATTTCGCTGTCAAACAGCGATTATTGGAACACGAATTCCCACTTCTAGGATATTGCGCCGAAACCTCAAGGAAAGCATGTCGGTGTGACTTCTAACATGTCAGTGTATTTATTGTATGTTTGTGCTGTTACGGCTCAGTAGTAGTTGCTCGAACGTTATTTCTTTGGTCATTTCGAATTGAACACAATTTGTCTTTAGCGATTAAAAAAATAATAAGGCAGCTTTGCACTAGTGGTGCCAAGTGCTGAGCAGGGCGGCCTTCTTTGTTTTTTTCTTCCTTTTTCTATCATCTCTATGTTTTTCTGCTTTGTTTGTCTGTGTTTATTTCTATTTCTTTCTTTCTCTCTCTATATACTTCTTTCTGTTTCTCTTTCCTTCTTTCTTTCTTTTTATCTTTTTTCCCTCTCTCCATTTCTTTCTATCTCTTTCTTTCTATGCTATATGCTTCCATCTTTCTTTGATCGCCTCTCTTTGTCTCTCTCTTTCTCTTTCTATCTTTCTTTTCTTCGTTTCTCTCTATTTCTCTTTTTTCTTTCTATGCTGTGTTTTACTCTCTGCCCTGCTCCTTTCCTCTTTCTGCTCCACACCCTCACATCTCTCCTCCCCACTGTCACTTCCCTTTCCCACCCCTTGATGTACTATACTACACAAGGCTGCGTTATGCTCTGCTAGTGTTCCTGGATAGCCGAGTGGTTACGATACTCGCCTTCGTACCGTGAGTACGCGGGGTTCGAATCCCACCACGCCTAGAATTTCTCTCTCTCTCTGTGCTCGTTCTCTCGCCCGTCAGGGTTACTGCATCGCACGCCGAACAAATCGGCGCGCTTGTTTTGCGAGCGAATCCGAAGATGAAGGAGGCCGATCATGATGATGATAGTTTTCTGGTGGCTCCGCGCGGCCTGAAGAAAAGATTAATAGCTCCGCTGTTAAAGAAACTCAGGGGCCCTTCCCCAAACGGAGGAAGGGGGGCAAGCGAAGCTTGGCGTGGGCGTGCATGGCGCACTGCTTTTCTTTCTTTCTTTCTTTCTTTCTTTCTTTCTTTCTTTCTTTCTTTCTTTCTTTCTTTCTTCTTTCTTTCTTCTTTCTTTCTTTCTTTCTTTCTTTCTTTCTTTCATTCCTTCTTTCGTTCTTTCTTTTTTTCTTTCCTTCTTACTGTCTTTCTTTATTTCCTTCTTCCATTCTTACTTTCTTTCCTTCTGCCATTCTTTCTTTCTTTCTTTCCTCATTTCTTTCTTTCTTTCTTTCTTTCTTTCTTTCTTTCTTTCTTTCTTTCTTTCTTTCTTTCTTTCTTTCTTTCTTTCTTTCTTTCTTTCTGTCTTTCTTTCTGTTTTTTTTTTACGTAGCGGCCGTTTTCGCTGTTTTCGGGTTAATCGGCACGGCGTCTTTCATGTTCCTTCCACCGTTCGTCAGCCTCTAGAACAGCATAATGAAAAGCAAAAAAAAAAAAAAAAAAAACAGACTATTACACGATCATCGAAACGCACTTTAGGGGTTCAATATCTCGAAGTCGGAATTTTCCTCAGATGTGCAATTCCTGATATTGACTTTACGCGTTGTCAAGCAGATCGCTTTTATTCCGCCAACACGAAATATTTCAATTAAGCGCCCACAGCAAGTGTACTGCTTGCCCATTGTTTTTTTTTGTATCGTCGACAGAACACATTCGTGTTCTCCAGTTCAGTCAACGCCTCCTGGTTCAGTTCACACTGGGCGAGCGTGGGCGCGTTTATTACTATTTGCGCCCTTTTACAACCTTAAATCTTGTCTCTCTCTCCGTGCTCGATAAGCCCTTCGTTAAAAAGTTTTTTATGTGTATTTTAATACGCATTTTAACAAATACTATGAAAGAGAAAAATATGGGTGGTGGGCTAGTGTTTGAGGTCCTCGCTTTTGGGCCGGGGTAGACACGGGTTCAAACCCCAGCCCCGGAGAGAAAGTTTATTTTGTTGCATTTATCACTTGTTTGGTGCGCGCGCGCCAGCTATGGGTGAGGAAGGCTTTTTTTTTTGGAACACAGCTAGCTACACAGGTCTACACAACCAACCAGCTATACACAGGAACACAACCAGCTACACAGTACAAGCTTCGCTTGAAAAAAGAGCATTGGCTACGCCCATGCAGACGCTGACGAAATCGACGGCATCGCCACGAGCTGCTGCGAGAAGTTCAAAGTGGCGTCACAACTATCATTTCACATATTTCCCCCCCCCCTTCAGTGATGCTTTATTTGTACTATAGCGAACTTATATTTGTTATCGTACAATGGTCATTCATGAATTCAGAATAAATATTTTTTTTCGCTCTGTAGTGCACATTTCGGTGGAGGTCAGTCTGAATGGAAGCCACAACTACAGCTCTGGCGAGCGAAGACGCCTCCCCCAAAGCCCGTGCGCGGGAGGCACTGGTCTTGCTCCACGGCCATGGCCGACATTCAAGAGCCGAGAGGATTCCGGTGTTTCTCCGCTGCCCTCTTGTAAACAAACACCAAGTAGCGCTTCACAGCGCATGCGCGGCAGTCGTCCGCGAAAGAGGGAGAGTCGCAGAAAACGTGGCGATTGGCGCTTAGTCTACATGGTTGTGTGTTTTGCTTCGCTTTCCTCTTCTGTATGTTTTGACATTTGCGTGTGCGCAGTGCTTTAGCAGCGTGAAGGGTATGCAGAACGTCAGCGAGGTAGCCATATTGTATAGACAGCGCAGCGTTCTGTCGAGGTTTTTTTTTTTACAGGAAAGCTGTCTTAGTCTACGTCGTCGTCGTCGTCGTCGTAGTAGTAGTAGTAGTAGTAGTAGTAGTAGTAGTAGTAGTAGTAGTAGTAGTAGTAGTAGTAGTAGTAGTAGAAGTAGTAGTAGTAGTGGGAGTAGTATAGTCGTGCAGATCGCGCGACCAGAGGAGGGGAGTGAATAAAAAAATAAATAACACGAAATGATGATACTTAATATCATTGCGATGATGATTATTTCACCTGAAATCTTGAAATGTGTAAGGGCTTACGCAATTCGAGCATCATCATCATCAGCAGCAGCAGCCGTAACTTCCAATCAAGTGGCGGATTGACGACACCACGTGATCTCGCCAGCTAATCACATACACTCGCGTGCTTACAGCTTCACTGCCCGGCTTTATTCAAGACGTGGAACTGGCTTTCAAATTTTTAAAGGCGATAGCTTTTCTTGGGGAACTTAAACGCAGGAATTTTGGTCTGTCTTTGTTTCTGTCTGTTTTTCTGTTTGTCTGTCTGTCACCCGATTCAGCCACCCGGCCAAAGTTGCTAAGCGGCACTTGCTGAACGCCCAGCCATCTTGAACTGGTAGCCGCCGTTCATACTTGCTGAACATTGTCGATCAAAAAGCAAATGTTACGCATACCTGAGGCGCCAAATCAATACGTAAGTGTTAGGTGGTGTGTTCCTTTACTAGAACATACATAGATACGTAATTCTAAAGACACTAGTGTTTCTTAGGCTGCACTGAAAACACTAGTGTTTTTTGGGCTGCGCTGCAAAAGCAACGACATGTGTCAGATGCGGCGATTCAACATAGAGGAAGAGGACTCATGTAGTACGGCCGGCATAAGACCATCGTCTTTCGACGGCGTTTGCAGAGAAGCACGCGGCCAATTTCTTTCACAGCCCCAAGATGGAAGATGTGAATGCACGGGGCAATAAGACGGCGTGCGGGGACTTCACGTGAGTGCCTTAAATGCGTAGCATTTCTTAGAGAACTTCTGCGACTTTGAGCTTTATCTATCTATCTATCTATCTATCTATCTATCTATCTATCTATCTATCTATCTATCTATCTATCTATCTATCTATCTATCTATCTATCTATCTATCTATCTATCTATCTATCTATCTATCTATCTATCTATCTATCTATCTATCTATCTATCTATCTATCTATCTATCTATCTATCTATCTATCTATCTATCTATCTATCTATCTATCTATCTATCTATCTATCTATCTATCTATCTATCTATCTGTTTCTGTCAAGTAATTTTTGTCAGTATGCACCAACTAGGCCCCCAAAAAGTCCTATTAAGTCCCTATGGCCTGGCCACGATATACCCATAAGTACTCAAAATGCACAAAGAAGTCGGTCCAACTCAACGCTTCACTCAATGCAATAAAATGCGATACAGGCCACTACTCGCCTTCTGCTTCTCATGACATCGACTCCCAGAATGAGTGGGATCTACCAATTTTTTTCGTGCAGGCAACGTCGAGTGTCAGCCTTTGAATGCATTTTTCATCTTGCCTGATTAGTCCTTAAATTATTCACCCTTTTAGTGTATCACTCGAGGATTTCCTACATAGTAAATAGAGGACACCCGAAGTAACTGTTTAAATATAGGCTTCAAAAGAATGTGTCATTTTACACACGGCCACTGCAGCATTCTAAAGAATCCAGAATTTTTATTGTTGAAATTAATAATTGCTGAGGTTTCATGTCCCAAAACCACGATATGATCATAAGGCACGCCGTATAGTGGGAGATGGGGAGGGGGTCGCCGAATTACTTTCGGCCAGCTGGGAATCTTGAACGTGCGCTCCGGTCGAAATAGCCGTATATTCTTGCATTTCAAATTCATCGAAATGCGCCAGCAGTGAGCGGGATACGAACCCACGGCAATGGTTTTAATTGTGCAACAGCAATTAAGTGATTCCAATCCTCACATTTAAGGCATCTTCTTACTTTAGGTGCGAGCGCATATCACAACGTTTCGCCAACCCTCCCTCGGCCGGTTGGTGAAATAACGATGAACGGCGACTGGTGAGATTAATTCTAACATAGCTCCTTTGCTCGCACACTAACATCGCTAGAAAAAGAACTCACTTAAATGGACACTAAACAGAAACAATGAATCGGCTTTAGATTTGTAAAGTGTACTCTGAGAACTTTAATGTTGTTAATTTCACTATAATAGGTCTATTGATGAAGGAGAAAATTAAGGTGAAGGTTTCATTTTTAAACTCCACGCCGAAATCTCCGCGCGTGACTTCAAGGATTTCAAAGCGTATTTGTCGCGTTTTGGCGACCTTCGCTAAAACGAAACTTCCATAAAATTGGAATATTAATTCTATGGCCCCCTCTGAGCATACTTTACTTCGTTATTAGCATGTAGGACCTACGTATACGACCTCGTAGACGCCATCAAAATGCATGAGATCACGGTGTTTGGTGCGGAAATTTAAAGGTGGCGTCGCCAGCCGCACTTTTTTTGGTTGCGCGTTTTCTCGCGGCACGCGTGGTGATTTGGTATTGTGAAAGAGTTATCTACAACTATGGGAAAGATCGTTTTTCTCTTTAGTGTCCTTTTAAATTTGCATATATCAACTTGTGTAGACTAGGGTTGAGTAAATGGTCGCCGTTGTTTGCGAATACTGGCTGGTTCATTCATTCATTCATTCATTCATTCATTCATTCATTCATTCATTCATTCATTCATTCATTCATTTCTTAAAGGCCCCAACAGGAAAATTACATAAGGGGTGGGATTACAAAAAATAGAAAATTTTATGGCGAGATAAATGCAGACACTTCTTCCGTGAACGCAGATGAGCAGGTGATAGCAGCGAGGTCGTAGGGAAGGATGTTCCAATCTACAACCTGCAACTGCTCGAGGGAAAAAAGATGAAAATGTGACAGTGAGCACTTTGTGGCGAGCAACATTTAAGGCATGGCCGGTGCGATGTGATACCCGTGCTGGTGGTGAGATGTAAGGTAGCATATCTCTTATTACAACAGCAGCGTTGTCACCAATAACGTTATGGCAGAACAGCGCAAACCACGCGACAGTGGAACACACTGGACGCAAAGCTGTTTCACTGTCCCGTAATTTTCGCTGTACTGCCATAATGTCCCAGAACCAACTGGCCCACATAAGAACCCCTAATAATAATAATTGTTAGGGTTTAACGTCCCAAAACCATGATATAATTATGAGAGACGCCGTAGTGGAGGTTTCCGAAAATTTGGACCACCTGGGATTCTTTAACGTGCACTGAATCTAAGTACACGGGTCTCAAGCATTTTTCGCCTATACCGAAAATGCTCCACCGAAGACGTGTTCGAGCTCGAAGTTCGTGGAATTCGTAGAACGCGCTGCATTCGCATGTAGTTCAATTCAATTCCATTCAGTTCGATACTTTATAAAGTAAAAAGTTGGGCGAGTTGGTGTTCGTTCATGATAAGCCGAGGGGCGCGATAATACGGCACACAAAGGAAAAGATGATCACGGGACGACGCGCTACTAGCAAATGAAATATTTTTATATTTTGAATAATATTTAATATTTTTTCTGAGGAACACAAGAAAGTGTTGAAGCTGGGGCCTAAGTTTTGTTTGGAGACAAACCTACTATCCGTTGACAAGGTCACCTTGTCAAGGTCGGTGTCCAGCAAGGTCAAAGAAGAAGACAAATCTAGGTTTGTCAAGGAGTGCGTGGAACTTCTGCCGCGGTCAGAAGGTCGGCAAGAACGGGGCGTTAGTCTTAATCCCGCAATTGATTTTTTTGCCACCAACGGCTTTTGTGTTCTTTTGTCGGACAAAGAAGGATCCTTTGTAGTTATTCCTGCTGGAGTGTTCATTGAAAAAGCAGGTGCCGCGGTGCGTAAAAACTTTCGTGAAGTGTTGGAGAAGCCATCGGAGGCGGAAAAAAAAAGTGCGGGAGCTCCTACTTCGGTTAAACTTCGGAAAAGTGTGAGTGAGGGGAAAAAGCTGATAGGCACTACACTGGAGACATTTTTTCAGTGAAAAGACACAAGCCGTGTGATTGTGTCCGAGAAAGGTACCTGGGGTCTCGAGGTGTCGACGTACCTACAGACGCAGTTGAGCTCACTGCAAGTGGAAGACCCGTTCATCATTCCGAACTCTTCGACGGTCGTCAATTTGCTCAGAGAAGGTGGCCTTGAGAACTCTTCCGCATTTAGTATCGACAATGAAGACATATTATTCACTGTCTTAGGATGAACTTATGACTAGTGTTAAGGAGTGCACATGTAACAACAAAGATGAAGTGAAGTTTCTGACGAAGTGCGGTATATCGGTTGAAAGTTTCTTAGAGTTACTGTTCTTTTACATTGAACACACGTACGTTGGCTGGGGGGGTGGGGGTAAAGACTTTGTCCAGAGATCAGGGGTATGTATTGGATCGAAAGTGGCTCCAATACCGAGCAACATTTTTTTTTTGGCAAAAGTGGACAACGATCTTGTAACTGCCCTTGATGGTGCGGTCCACAAAGTGTACAGATATGTGGACGATTACTTGCTGTTGATTAGTTCAGTCAGCTTCGATAGGAGGGTTGACGAAGTGCTCAGTGTGTTTGCTAACAAGGAGCGGGGCTTGACTTTCACGTCCGAAATGCCGAAGAATGGGCAGCTGCATATTTTTGGATTTGCAGCTGTCATTCGATCATTTTCCCCTAGGACCGCGAAGCCGCTTCTAGATTACAGCTCAGGGCACTCCCGCCTGGTGAAGAATGGCATTGCGCTGACTTGCCTAAGATCGGCGTTGGACAGGTCATGCCCACATCTTATGCAGACAAGTTTTTTCGCACAGGTGAAAAGACTAAAAGACGCCGGGTTTCCTGATAATGCCATAGCAGGGGCTTGCGAAAGAATAAAAAGATCCATTAAGCAACGGCCTGGGACTCTTCCAGCCAAGAAGGAACCGAAGGAAAGATAAGGAGTGGCAAAAATCCCGTATGTCCACTGGCTGTCGCACGGCATGAAGAGAGTGGCTTCACGATATGCGGATAATGTCGTATTCTCTGCGGAAAATAAGGTGGGCCACGTCTGCTCAGCAGTTAGTAAGAAGATAGGCGAGCCACAGAACTGCGAAAAAAGAGGACGTGCCATCAAGCATGTAAGGCCGTTTGTCATTTGCGCAAGTGGTGTTGTTTACAGAATAGCACTGTCGTGTGGCAAGGCATATATCAAGGAAACCAGTAGATGCCTCAATATGCGTCTGCGAGAGCACAACAGCTCTTTAATAGCAGGGCCGTTCACCCATCTTGCGCTGCACTGCAAGGGGTGTGATCAAGGTAGCTGCAAGCCTGCATTTGATCAGACAACAGTAATCTACAAGCATAGGGGCTCCGTGCAGAGGGAGATTGTAGAGGCCTTCGTTGTACAGAGGGAGTTGGCTGGATTGCATCAGTCACCCCTCTATCAGTTTGCAGGAGGGGGAGATAGCCTTTCTGGAACATAACTTGACGTAGGCATGCTGAGCGCAAGGTTTTTAGTTTTTTATGTCGACTCGGTTGGGTTTGATATGATTGCATGGTGGTATAAATATGTCTTTCCTGAATAAAAATATTTCAATTGCTAGTAGCGCGTCGTCCCGTGTTCATCTTTTTCTTTGTGTGCCGTATTACGCGCCCCTCGGCTTCTCGATACTTTACCTTTCTATCATTTAACGAGCTGTTAGTAACAACCTAGTTTTCGAAAAATTGCCAGTCATATTTCCTAATTGTTTTATTTTTATGAGAAGGCGCTCTTTCTTACCAAATAAAAATATCGTGGAAGCGGTTGCTGGTACAGAAAGGCATAAGCGAATCTTCCATAATACTTTTCACTTCATTCGTTGAGCTTCACACTAAGCACACCTCGACACGATAAGAAATCATTTGCGCACCGTACAGCTTACCATTTTAATAAATTCTCGACAGCTTCGCCGAGCCATTGACCAATCAAACTTCATAAATGTATTCGTGAAGAGGAAACCACACTTTATGCGGCGCCAACGCATACCGTGCAGCTCATGGCTCAGAGCACGAGAATATTCGACGACACCCAAGTCTCGTTAAAAGCGCGGCCGCACCCCGTGCGTTCGTGACAGGGGTGATCCATCACTTAGGCGACGAAGGAGCGCACTGTGGTGAGGCAACACTTTTTTCCAGGAAAGGCTGTTCTCACGGCAGCTGCCGCTTTGCGACACTGCAAGTATCTGTGCCCGCATGCTTGTGAAGTGTGTCGCGAGAGGGTAATTCAGGCCGTTTTTTTTTTTTTTTTTGTTGTTTTGAACGGACGAGAAGAGATTGTGACCTAAAGTATGCCCTCGTTGCTTCATTCCGGCGCACTCGGCAGCAAACATTAAAATTATATGCCGGGGTATTTGCTTGGCAACACCGTGATATGACTATGAGGCGCGTAGAGGCGGGAGACTCCTCAAGATTGATTTTGAGCCCCTAGGGTCCCTTGAAGTGCACATAAATTGAAGTACAGCGGCGTTTTTTGCATTTCGCCACCATCGAGACGCAGCCACCGTCTTCAAAAAAGCGACACATGCCTCAATAAATAAAAACCGAGGCAGCCTCGCAGTAGAGGTGCCTAGCCTGAAGGAAGTGCGGAGCTGGGAAGCCTTCTTTGTTTCTCTTTGGTTCGCTCTTTCTTTCCTCCTCTCTTTCTTTCTTTTTCTCTTTTCCCTTTTCTTTCCTGTATTTGTTCTGTCTTTATTTCTATTTATTTCTATCTTTCTTCCTAACTTTTTTCCGTTTATTTCTCTCTCTTTCTATTTCTCGATTGATTCCTCTTTTTTTCTATTTTTATACGTGGTTTTGCTTGCGTTACGCCAAGAGATGAAAGCATACGACAGCATACGACAGCCCGGGCCCCTAAAGTGCTCCGTACTTAAAAGAAGCGATTCTAACCGCGTAGACTTAGAAGGAAAGATTCTTGGGTGCGTCCGTGATTTGTTGCTAAACAGAAAAGCGCGACGAAAAAACAAAACGAACAAGAAAGAATCAGGTGACAGCAAGAGCGCGTTAAAACCACGTTTGTATGAAACATATACGCCTAAAAATGCGCCTCAAGCTACTCAAGCTAAGCTTGAGTAGCTTCTCCGCATTTAACGGTTATCATCAGCAGCGGTTATCATTTTAGCTCGCTTGGAACTTGGACCTAATGGAGATGTAGGATCCTGTAGAATTCATCGAGGATTCAAAGAACTGTACCGAAGAATATGGCACATTTATCCTGTGGAGGTCCTCCAACATTAGGAAAGTTCATGACGATATGAACTTGGCCTCAGGCATATTATTTTAAAATTTTTCTGGGACCATTGGAGGGGCCGCTACCCAACCTCAACGAGACGGCACACGCGGCCGCGCGAGATCTATCTCACCGTGCGAGCCGCCCAGACACCCTCTCGGCAGGATGGGAGAGCGAGCGCGACCCCCTCGTCACTTACAATGATCTCACCCAGTACTATAGGTCAATCAAGAGAACCATGCCGCTACCGCACAAAGCACTCAATGAAGCACAATAAGTCACGTACAGACGACTTCAGACGGGCACCTACCCATGCCCGGCGTTCCTGCACAAAATTTTTCCGGACGCGCATCTTGATAATGCGTGCCGCTTTTGTAAAGAAATAGCCAGTCTTGCTCACATGCTCTGGGGTTGCCCCCTGGCACAGGGGGCCAGGACCACCAGGGTAGAGTGGGACCGAGCTCTACGCAGCTCGGACCTTGAAGCACAGCTCTGGGCTGTCCATCGGGCCCGCGACGCGGCGGAGGGGCAAGGCCTCTTTGTCCCGACGTGGGAGCGGCCCGCTGCGCGCTAGTCGCGCGTACCGAAGGACTAAAATAAAGTTGTTCATCCATCCATCCATCCATCCATCCATCCATCCATCCATCCATCCATCCATCCATCCATCCATCCATCCATCCATCCATCCATCCATCCATCCATCCATCCATCCATCCATCCATCCATCCGTCCATCCATCCATCCATCCATCCATCCATCCATCCATCCATCCATCCATCCATCCATCCATCCATCCATCCATCCATCCATCCATCCATCCATCCATCCACGTATTGTAACGTTCCTTTCACACAGTTTAATGTGCAGCATTCTTTGGCGAGTCCACCGGAGAATTATCACTTGTCTGTACTCAACTTGGAATGTATGAACACTGTGTGTATTTCACTTGTATGCATAAGTTTTGCGCGTATGATTCTGTATTTTTTCTTTTATTTCCTTTTTTTTTGTCGTCCTGTTTCTCCCCTCCATAATGTATAGTACGAGTATACCCTGCGGGTTCTCCGAATTAACGAATGAACGAATAAATAAATAAATAAATAAATAAATAAATAAATAAATAAATAAATAAAAACTTGGAGTGCGCTTGAGCTTTGGACCAGGGTCCCGTCGCAGTCCTGTACTTTGGACCCTCGTCTGTATATTATACTCCCTGTAACATGCTTTTATATCATGATAATAAACTGATTGATTGATTGATTGAAAAAGGGTAAAATGCGATAACGTAATCGGACACTGTTCGCATCGCCTTCTCAATCGCTAGCCTCGCTTCGCTCCTCAGTGGACAACTAAAGCGTGCTGAAATGAAATGAACGTCTGTGCGCCTGTAAAGTGGCCCTTTCAAACGATCCTAGAATGCCTGCTGCCAGTACAGTTGCGAAGTGCCCACTACGGCGTAATTCTTGGTCTTGCTAGTTGCCGAGGTACCCACTAGCCACACGTAAGGCAACAGGCGCACTTGCGCAACTGCACACGTTGTTGATAATGATAATTAACTACGCTTGTGTGCTTTGTAATTGGTGGACCTTTAAACTAGCCGCTTGTTGCGCAATTCACGTGTTTTGACGCCTGGCGTGATTCTATACGCTTCTGCCAGGCAATATTACATATGTTAGTGGCCCTCGTCGCACTACATAACATTCATATATAGTGTTTTGTTTTGTTTTTGTTTTTTTTTCGAAGGAATTTCGAGCACGGTCGTGGTTCCGTGGTAGAACATCTACTTGTCACACAGAAGTCCTGGGTTCGATTCTCGCTCGACCCCTAGATTTTTTTATTCTTTCTTTAGTTGCATCAGCCTCGAATTTTCGCTCATAACCAACGACGGCTACGCCGACACAGGAATTTCTGGGAAACCAGCTCTTTATCGCTGCCGTGTTAATAAATCAGTGTATGTCTATCTCCTCGATCACACTGCTTGAATCTACTCAGGAGCCATGTAATGACTATGTCTAGCACTGTTGGCACTGAGGAGGCTCCGCTTATTTTTTTGTTTTTTTTGCACACTTATTCGGTTTTCTTCTTAATTACCGTAATTATCGTGCAACCATTTTAGCCCTCATTCTCTACACTTGATATTCAACACAGCGCTTTCATTTAGGCCGTTATATCGGGATAAAGCCTGCCTTCTTTGGTTTAGCCACACTTTCGACGCGGTCGCAATCAAGCGGCAACAGCGGCACGAGAAACAAGGAAAGTTTTCGTCGGACGCGAGGGACGCCGGCTTTGGAAAACCTCAGAGAAACCTCCGATCAATGACAAGCTTTGGACTGACATGTTGTTTTTACGCTACGCGTCAAATACCGAGGGCATTTCGGAGGCTTATCCGCATTGCCATCCACACCCCTCAATCCCACCACTACTGGGCTGATAAACAGCGCTCTACGTTTAAGTTGCTTCACTACAGCCAATATTTGCTTCATCAAGAAAAAAAAAAGAAAAAAAAACAAAGACCCGCGCTGGTGGTTTCAAGCCTCAAGATACAGCAGAGCTGGGCGGACTCTTGTTTTTCTTTGTTTCTCTCTTTCTTTCAGGTTTTCCTTTATGTCCTTTTTGTCTTTGTTTCTTTCTCTCTCTCTCCCTGTGTTCCTTTCCGACCTTCCTCTTCTCGGTAATCATCTACTGTCTTGTTCAGAAGTAAGACGCATTGAAGGAACACCTACATTGCACATCCATCGTGTCAACATCAATGAGTTTGCTGACCACAGGCCTTATTATCCGCCAAATTACTAGGAGATACAGAAAGAAATGTACTACAGCTCTCCTCATTTCTGGAATGTGTGTCGCCAAGAGCAAACTCTCTTTATCCTAAGTCAATCCTAAGACGAAGAAGAGGACGAAGAGAGCGCGCACCGGCTGAGTTATTGCGCTGCACGCGCTGGGCTAAGCTGTGCGAGGGGCTAGGCGACGCGAGGTGCCATATACGGTAGAGGCCATTCGTGACGGTGATAGTTTTTGTCGACGCGAAACGCTGTTAAAATTTAAGGCGAGCGTGTTTCTTTGCTGCTTCGTAGTGGCATTCGCACGTCGGCGTTCCCGTGTCATGGCGAATTTCTAGGCTATATTCACAATTTAGGTGAATAGTGTGGGTCTGTTGTAACCCAGTCAGTGAGGCACTCGCCTTGTGGGCGTGGGGCCCAGCCGAAAAAATTCATTTTCTTCTGTACATTCATTCGCTTACAGCAATTCCTCTTACGTGACAGATGGACGGACAGTTTTTTTCGTCGAGTCGGCGTAGAAATGCTTACGCATTTAAAAAGAAACGCGCGCAGAAGTGACAAGACGGGTACGCAAACAGAAATGCACACGCTGACGTGCAGTGTTGCCTCCGCTGACGTCACAGACGACGTCATAGGTATCTGTCAACACGCTACAAGTACCGGCGGAGAAACCCGTCGTCGACGTGCACAAGCGAAAGCGTTGTTTTTGAGACCCGAAATGTGTGTCGGTTTAGTGGTTAGGAAGTGGATCTCTGCACCGGGGGGGGGGGGGGGGGGAGGAGGCGAGAAGGAGGGCCCAACGTGGATGTATATACTGCGCCTGTTTGCCGGGCGCGCGTCGGCTGGCGAAGACAGATCTGTTGCCCATCGTCGACACACAAACACAGCTGCTGCTGCTGCTTCGACGGTTTCGACGGTTTCGACGGTTTCGAAAGCGCCAGTCGATGGGGCGCTTCAAGAGGGAGCAGCCGATGTCTGAAATAGAGCGCGCAAGTAACTCACGAAGTGAATTTGACCGGCGTGCCGAACCATTGGTGCCCACTTTAAACCAGGCCTAAGGCGAATATTACAGCGGAGTGGTGTAGGGCTAGACGAAACTAAAACTCGAACGCCCTGTGTACGCAAAAACGCCTAGCGCCTACTTATATACCCCAGAAACTGGACAAATCCCATTACTGACCATTGACCCAATGAAAAAAAGAAATGCCACAAGAATGTCCTTGATGCTGTTGGCAATTTTATTTAAGCTACTAAACATATCCCATTCCAACCTCTACTTTGACATATATTCGTAAGACAATTTAAAAAATGTGTCAAAATCTAACATATCGATAGATTTAGTAGTACAGACTCTAGAGGAAAAGCTGGGCCGAAGGAGGGCCGACCACAAGACCGCAGCCATTACCGTACCGTTCTCATTGTTACCTTCGCAATTACACACAGGTCGGCTAAAATTTGCGCTATTTAATGTTAGTAATGCTGGTAACATAAATAAAACACAGACATTTTGACGAATCGGAAACGTGCGGAGAATGTTAAATGTTTATTTAGCAGATTTTTTAGCAATGATTCAAGGCTATTCAGACAATTTAATGGGCGCCGGACTCGCGGCGCAGGTTTGCAGAAACTTTTCTTAAAATGGCGCCACCATATCCACATGAGTTCGTGATCGCGACCGATTGCACGTCTTCCGACTTAGTTGCGAGTCGCAGTGCGTCGTCGTCTGCGCTTTCTGTTGACACGTACTTACAACTCTACTTTACGTGAGCTCACATTCATTAATTACGATGAAAACTGAACACTGCTGTCAACGAGCCTAGTATGCGTATCAGGGGCTGGTAACGCTCGCACGGTATACGGTAATGGCGGCAATGGCGGCGCCCTTGTGGTCGGAGATTTTAATGCATGGGCACTATGGGGAGTTTTTGCTGTAAAGACTGCACTTACTCTATGAACATATCTGTTCGAAATTGTTCTTATACAACTGTCTTGTGTATGCTTGCGCAATCGCACAATAATTGCAGCATTTCGTTTATATGTTATGTGTTATTTATTTATTATATTTTTGTACTAATAGGCATCCTTCGAGGTGTTATCGAATTGTTAAGACACAAAGCATTGGCCAATCGCCCAGAGTTAGTAACTGTCATAGTGTTGAGGATACAAAGTAATAGAGGGCAAACACAAATTGCGATTTCTAAATTGACGTAACTAATATTTGAAAGACTTTAATGCGCCGTCGGTATTAACCCAAAGATAAACCCCGGGGCCACACACTTCAGCTTCGCTGCCTAACAATTTGTACGGAGCGCTTGTGAGGTGATATAGTGCTTATTCCGCCAGACCCACCCACGAGAAAGCGTTGGCGTACATCATTCATACGCAACTGTTATTACCAGTCTGACCTGTATTCACAGTAAAAAAAAGGGGGGGGGGGTCCTACGCTAGTATTTTTCGAAACAAATTTACAGACAATACTGATGCTGGGTATATTCTTGAAGACCCTGTAAGATATTCGTGAGAGCACTTACGAACATAAAGCTTCGAAAGTTCGAGGCTCGTACGAGGTAGAAAATCGATTTCCACGGGAAATTATTGGCCAAGTTGGGACGTAGGCCTAAAATAAAGTATTATGGAGTGTTACGTGCCAAAAACCACGATATGAATATGAAGCACACAGTACTAGAGTACTCCGCAGTAGTTCTCACCACGTGGAGTTCTTTAACGTGTCCATAAATCTAAGCAAATGAGTGTTTCTGCGTTTCGCCGGCGTCAAAATACATTTTGATATTCATATCATATGTACTAATATTTTGATATTCATATTCTGATATACACATAATATTCTTACGGTCTACACAGCCACCGTAGCAGCCGGCTACGTAGCCCATTGGAATAAAGACAGGGGCCACGATATGTTATGTGACAGCCTAATGCCACCTTTCACCCCAGGTGTCACGGCTACCGTACATTGCTACAACAATGACAATTAAATCGGTTAGCTTTAAAAAATCACAGCATATCCACGGAGTGAATGATGATGAGTGGGCGAAGCTGCGGAGGTTCATCGGTAAACCGTGAATCTTCCGTGAATTCTGCCCAGTACATCATCACCGACGTGAGATCGGGCGCGTTTATACTAAAGGTTCGATGAGTTATGACGACTTGCAGCTCACTTTAATTTTACATGTACGCTGTGAATGTTCATTGTTTAGGAAAACATTGCTTTAGAAAACATCTGGCGTCTTTCGTTAAGCAGCTGGCGTCTTTTCGTTTTGCTTTAGAAACATCTGGCGTTCTTTCGTTTTGCTTTTAGAAAACATCTGGCGTCTTTCGTTGGTTTATTTCATCAATCAACGGCGTTTTGAACAAAATTTTTATTGTTTAATCGCGCACAGGAGAAATCTCACCAGGCACTACCTTGGAGGTAAACAATGGCTGCTAATGGGAATGAGAGACAGAAGAAGTCGGCTTTTAGCTAACACTTACACTTCTACTTCTACTAACGTTTCCTACTGGAACATGCCAATGGCTGCTAATGGGGAATGAGAGACAGAAGAATTCGGCTTTTAGTTAACGCGCACGCTGCGAATTTTTTATTGTTCAACAACGCACAGGAAAAATCTCCCACCGGCACCACCTTGGAGGTCAAGATCTGGTACTAGCGTTACGACTGGTTACGCACTACTACGACTACGAGGGACAAACGGGTGCCGCCTTAAGGAGCTTCGCCCGTAAAAATAGAAAGAATTAGAAGCGTTCCGTACATAAAATGAAACATCTGGCACCTGTAGGGATGAGGCGCATACACGTGCCGCCTCGTCGACGAGCAGTATATCGGTCAGGGTTGCCGGCAGTCACTTCTTGCAGTGTTAAGCTATACGAGCCGCCGTCAAAACAAGGACCGCGCACTCTACGGATGGGGAAGGGTGCTGGGAATTGAGCTCTTTTGTCGGCCGCGTTCGACGTCGCACGCCCACTGGGTATACACGCCGCGGCGTGTGAGCGCACGCGCTTTGCGTGACACAACAGGGTCGCGCTGTTGTTATCGCCGCGCGCTTTTTTTTTTTGCCTTGCGCTCTGTTCCACGCATATACGAACGCCGCTCCGCACACGAGGAGGTTGTAGGGGATTGCGCCTCGACCCTCGACGGGTCCGACCGATCGCTCAATTGTGCGAACCTGATTGGAGGTGGTTAATGGTGGCTCAGGGAACCGGTTCGCAGCCGATCCGCACTCAGGACGCCGGATGCGCTGCAGTTTCTATGTAGTGCGGAGTTTATCGTTGACGTTGTCGCATAGGAATTATGCTGACAATCAAGAACGTATATATTTTACTTCCTTCACAGATTTCTGTGCAAAGACTGTCAGAAAGGCATTAACGAACATTTGGGCAGCGTGAACATTCACGTTGTGTGAACATTTATATCGTGTATTGCGGAACATGGAGGAAGGAAAACTCAGGAGAGGCCCTATCGTATCCCAATGCATTGAGAAAAGTGTGGCGGAAGTGACGTCAGATTTATGGGGCAAACAAACCGGTATGGGGCAAACAAAACAGCAGACGCCCCGCGGCGTGCTCTCCGCGGTGGTTCGCTTCTGCTCAGATTTGTAGTCCCGGCGTAAACTTAGCGCGTATTGTGCGGTTTGCACGTAGTAAAACGTTGCAAGCAGACGTTTACCAGGCTGTTCGTGCGTGGCAGGCCCGAGCGAGCGTTTTTGTGCAACAGTACAGAAAGTACCGGTACGTGCCGTAATCAAAAACATTCAGCCCCTGCATCATTGTATTCGAACTCACCTAGCAGTGACTTACGCGTTCTACTGGGCGTTAGATCTCTCTTTTCGTTCTCGTAGCCCGATTGCCCGATTAGCGGTTGCGGCGCAACGCCAACCTATAGTTGACGTAACTTCACGTCGAAAAGAGGACACCGCTGAATTGTATAGGCGATCGTGCACGTAAAGTTTGTAATTCCAGTGCGCACACAACACAAGCACGCAGCGAGCGCACACCGAACAATACATACATCACGTAGTCCGATAATAACAACAAAAGTTTATTGCCCTTTCGTTGAACGACACGGCCTCTAAAACGTACGATGCCTTCAGCGCATGTTATGTACGGCGCGTCAGACGCCAAAAACAAAAGTTCACATGAGTTCTGAGTTGACAGAATGAGTAACAAGCAACAGAGCGCACATCCGAGAGCTTCGCACGCAAATACCATGCCTTAGTGATCAGCAATGAAGCGAACGTATACGTACACATGAAAAGTGACACTCGGTACTGTCCGCGTGCACGCGATTTGCACCGGGTATACGCAACAGCTGGGCATTGCGTAGCTTTCCTAAAGAACACACACAAAGAGCAGCATGCGTGAATCGACTACACCGCTCGCACGGCAAAAAACAAACAAATAAACGAAAAGGCTGCAAAGTTTCGCGATGCGCGCATGCGCTTGCAAACATCGAGACGGAAGTCGCGAAATGTTTCGCTGCGCCTTCGCTAGGAGGCAATGCGGGTGTTTGCGATGTGGAGGCTTCACGAGTGTGACGTCAGGGCCTCTCCTTAGTTTTTCCTTCCTCCATGTTGCGGAAACTTTGCGTATGCGAATGTCTTCCGGGCCGTACCTACTCTCTGTTATACGTTAATATTACGGGCAAAATAACACGCGAGACAGGAGAAGCAGCCAAGGTAATGCGTAAGCACCAACTTTCCTTAAACAGATTTAATAATGACCAAAAAAAAAATGTCCTGCAGCAGTCGAGATTCTATGGGGAATTATTCATAGAGCGAGACAATTCCTGTTGTATTAGTCACGGCTTTCTTGATAAACTTCCATACGGCTTCTTTCAACCTGCCTATTGGTTCGACTATATGCCCTGGTACCTACGTGATTATGCTTTAAAGCTACTTCAGCAATCCTGGTTCCTACCCATCGATCGCATAATTTACACCGGATGAACAACTACTGACTTGTGGTGCTCGTGAACCTTATGTCTGATATTATGGCGTTGGTTTTAACTTTGCGATGCCCTGTGCTTAATCGCCGTGTTAATCATGTGGAAGCAGCCGGTTTGAACTTGTTGTGCCATCATCCCTTCATTTACTCATGCCAATAAAGGACGTTATTAATAAGCTTGAGTAAGTCTGCCAGCATGTGGAGTTCCGTATGTTCGCGAACTACAGAATGCCTGCGGCTAAACAGTTATTTGACTGCACGGTGATGCTACCATGGTCAAATCTAGACAAAAAATGTCCAAATCACCCGGAGGAAAGGAACCAGCATGTTTTGTTAGTTGTCATGTTCTCTTCTTTCTCACCTTCATTTGCGGCTGGCTTTCCATCAATGCCGACGCGCATTGTGGAGAAGTCAGTCGCAGGCACGTTACGGCGAACTATGGCGTCCACAGTACGGTATATCTGACGTGTTCGTCATTATAACTTACGCAATACAACTCGCAGTTATTTTAAGAGTTTTAAATAAGAAGGCGGAACGTAGCGATTTCATATAGATTGATGTAGAAGATTTAGGTCAAAAGAAAGAGTGTTTGGCGCTCGTGTGGTTCTTCTCTCCATTCATGCGCGTCACGTACTTGTTTTAATTCTAGCGCTAATTAATAAACATAATTGGTCGGTAAAAAATTGTTATGCGAACAATCTGGGTTCGTTATAGACTGCTTTCGCTGTACTTCGAGAGGAGTTTTATTGCCGCGAATGGAGCACGGGGGTATCGTTTCTTGTGAGCGATTGCTAACTGCGCAAAATTAGGACAAAGGACATCCCTAAGGGAGGCGCACAAACAGATCAAGCGCATACTACCAGCCAAGTTATTTCAGCACAGGTCGCTACAATGTATGGCATCACAAAACAGAAATTCGCAGGCGTGATCAATCGAAAAAAAGAACAGTATATAAGGCATCCGATTAGTCCAGAGAAATAGAGATAACGTTTATTTACACCCGTCGAGAATGACGGGGAAGGAGGCTTTGACCTCTTCCCCCGTTCATCCCCCTAGCCGTCAGCCGGAATCCCTTGGGACTCGGCGGCGGTCAGGGCGAGACCGATGACCTTACGTTGTTCTTTGGCATCTTGGGAATCAAACACTTCCGGGTGCCATTTACTGCACAGGTGAGTTCAAAAAGATATTTCAGCACTGTAGAGCGATATGATGCGCCACTTAGACGCTACCTCCTACTTCGATAAAGTGTGCTTCCGAAATACCCGGTGCACATGGGCGCTTGCTCCTCGGCACTATCTTAGTGAGATGAAATACTGACTCACAGTTGTAGGCAGGACACGGCGCGGTCTTTGGGAGATTTTGGAAGCACATTTCATCAAAAAAGAAAAGGTAGCGCCTGTGTAAGTGATACTGCTGTACCGTCCTACAGTACTGAATTGCCTTTTGGGGCTAATCAGATGGTTATATATTGAGCTTTACGCTTGGATTGATATTCTGCGCCTTTGCGTTCTGTGATCTTATGTATTGCATCGCCCAAAGACAAAATAAATCAGTTGGTAGTGGATGCTAGATCTGTTTTACGCGTTCGCTATCGCGATGTTCTCTTTCCTAATTTTGCTGGCTCATTCCACGCCAACTTCCACGCCTGTTCAGACACGGGGGTGCTCCAGAAGGATCTAACTGCCGTACGCGAGTCCGAGAATACAACAGCAGGAGCCTTTGTGCTGTGAAAAGCCAGAGCGATCACCGCTCACTTCAAAAATTTTTTGCTCAACTGAAACAAAAACTACTTTGATTAAGCTTTCTCTGGACAAAGTCTTGATGATTCTCAATCGTATGCGCTTTTCCGCTTATTTTTTCTAGGACCACCTTAGTGTGCTACAAACATCTCAGCATAGGCCAACGTAGCGTCTTTGCCAAGTTCAGGATTTAATTTTAGAGCCTATCGTACACAGGCAAAACAAAATATTTAACAGATTGTAAGTTTTATGCAGAGTTTTATAAAAATAATTGCTGAATTTCATCGATAATTGTCTTTTGTAAAAACATTCCAGAAAACACGACACTTTAGTCAACTTTACCTACGCGCTAAGGAGTAAAAAATATAAAGCTCTTATATGGAACTGCCCTATAATAAAATCACGATACTCGAAAAACGCAAAAATGCAAGCTTTGAAAGAATGCCTGGAACTTTAGATTTATAGCAAATTTTTTTTCGTGCCTGGTTTTCCAACATTTCGTGGAGTTCAAATGGCGCTCAGGTGCCCCAAAATTTTGTGCCGCTCAAATTATTTTGGGAAAATACTGTATTATTAATGTCTATATGTGTGTAATTTTCTCAGATTTTTTTAGTGAAATTGATTTTTGTCGAGCGCCCCGACTGAGACAATCGGCGTGGAATGACCCTGCTCCGTTAACGATCGTTTAAAAGAATGCACCAACTAGCCCCTCAAGATATTCTAATTAGGGTGTTGGTTCAGCGTTTTGACGCAACTTCGCAGCCACAATCAGACAACGCCTTCAGGTCATCTTAACTTAATTGTTGGGCTTTAACGCCCCAAAACCAAGATATGATTCTGAGGGACGCCATAGTGGAGGGCTCCGGAACTTTCGACCACCTAGGGCTCTTTAACGTGCACCTAAATATAAGTACCCGGGCCTCAAGCATCTTCGCCTCAACCAAAAATGCGGCCGCCGCGACCGGGATTCGATCCCGCGACCTTCGGGGAGGGCATCTTAACTTGAACTCCCATCGCTTGGTACGCCATGCGCAGGGACACGCGACCATAATGAACGACTGGACGCTTCTGGTGGGCTGGCGGCATCTACAGCAACGACGAGCAAACTAATCGATGCCTTTGTTCCGGGAAGAGAAAAGCCTAGGAAACAGTTTTTTTAAGTCACAGTTTACTTCACCAGAAAATTCTGGATAGTCTTGAGGGCTAAAAGCTCTAGGCAGCTTGACTTAGTCCCTGAAGACCCTTACATTGGCAGCATACAGCGTTTACAGTACAAATGGCCATCTAAGATCACACTTTAAACATACGCGAGCAATACTGTAATGATGCGTATTAGGTATTAGTTAAGTGCCCTATTAAATGATTTGTATCTTTATAACTTTGTATCTTTATAAACTGCGAAGAAAAGACATTCGGGTATTCGGTAGGTTAACTGAAAGTGTGAAAACTGAAACCTTCTTACATGAAAATTTCCATTAACTACAAGCTGAGTGATGATTTGGTACTATCACCGTAAGGTCGTTTACTAGTGCTGCGATATGTTCGACGTATTACTCGACAAAAATAGTGAGTACGCGTTTCATACTTTTAGGACATATCGCAAATATTTCCATTTGGGTGCGAAACCTGAGCTGCTGTTCACAAGTTGTCTAGATATTTTATGTTCATTTGACATATATGGTTTTGTATGTACCACTTGGCGCTCAGAAGACGTCGAACACCTGCTGCGCCACTGCCCTCGTTTTGCCTCGGAGAGACAAGTACTGTCCAACGCACTGCGGTGACTGGATGATCGGCCTAATTTCCGTGCAGGTGCTACTACAGTACCGTCCACATCTCTCGGCGGCCCACAAAGCAGTGAAAGCCCTCTCGTGTTTTTTGAGAACGACGGGCTTATGAGAACGCCTCTGACTTGTGGTGCAATCCCGCACGCTGTAGTGAATGCACTGCATCTCTTCTCTCTCTCTCTTTTTTCTCTTTCCTCCTCTCTATTTCACGTCCTTCTATTCCCCTTCCCCGACACCCCTGTGTAGAGTAGCCAACCGGAAGTGTTTCTGGATAACCTCCCTGCATTCTCCTTTTTCTGTTTCCTTCCTTCCTACTTGGCGCTCATTGGGTATGCCCATTTTGCTACCCATTGCTAGCTAGCCTTGTGGCTATGGGTTCAGTCAGTTATATAACTCAATATTCGTTTGAGATACCAACTCATTATGAGAAGCAGGGACAAGGTAATAACTAATAAAATAAAGAAATCACAACTAACCCGAAGGATAATTTAGAGCAAAAGGCGAACGAATGATAGTACCATTTGTACTCTACTATGCGAGAGAGGATACAAAGCACCTAGTGGTGAGAGAGTTCAGGGATACATGAGCGTGAGTACTTACGCTACCATGGAATCCGGACTCAGTATGTATAACAACGCGCTAATGCTCACCGGTACGGCACAGCAGTTTTAAGAACACATAACTAAAAGACGTGTACACTGTACCTTAGTTTAGCCTGGTTATTCTGAATTGTTTTATGTATTGAGAACTGTTATACGAAGTCATCGACTTGAAATAGAGAGCGTGTAGAGGTTACTATCGCGTGAGACACTCGTTATTTGTACGGCCACATTTTCATATCTATCACTGAAGCCACGAAACTAGGACTCAGTGGTTGATATCATATGCCCCCAAAAAATTACATTATCTTGACGCCGGAGCTGTTTAAGGTAGGCGAGCCCCCGATTCGGCTCGACATATATCAACATCGTGAGCGCTTGTAACGCGATAAATCCGCCGGTGAGCGCCCTCTTCGTCCTCTTCTTCATCTTCTGTTTCGCTCCCCAAACACGTGTGCCTGGCGCGCGCTATGCCGCTGTGCCATTTTTTCCGGCGTGGGATGCAATATCTCGGATGGGATAGAAAACGAGTAAAGAGAAAGATAGAGAATGACAGAAAGAGATAGAAAGAAAGACAAAGAGAAATAGAGAAAGGGGAGGAACAGACAAAGATACAACGACCGAGAAAGAAATAGACCGCGATAGAATGTAAAAAATAGAAAGAAATAGAGACAAAAATTGATAGAAAAACAGAGAGAAAGGGACCAAAAAAGAAAGAGAGGAAGAAAGAAAGTGGAAAATAAAAAGAAAGAGAAACAATGAAGGCCGCTCAGCTCCACTCTTTCTCTCTTTTTCTTTCTTTCTATTTATTTCTTTCTCTCTGTCTGTACTCGTGCTCTCGCTCATCGGAGTTATTGCATCCCACGCCGGACGAATCGGCGCAGCGGGAGAGCGCGGGCCGGGCGCACAAGTTTGGGGAGCGAAGCACAAGATGAAGAGGACAAAGAGAACGTGCGCCTGCCGAGTGATTGCGTCGCACGCGCTAGAAAGTTAGGGGCCATTCATGATGATGATATTTTTTGCGAAAGCGTAACGGCACAGCGAAAAGCATAAAGGCCTCAACACACGTACGCGTTGCAGCGCGTCAGCGCGTGACTTTTTGACGCGGCGTTGCGCCCTCTCCCTACGGGGAGAGAGGGCGCGCAGCTTCGCGTAGCCGCACGCCCTCTCCTCCCATAGGGAGAGGACGCGACGCCGCGTCAAAAAGTCACGCGCTGACGCGCTGCAACGCGTACGTGTGTTCAGCCCTTAACAGCTACGCTGTAAAATAGCAATTCTTTGTTGTAGTGCACAGGAAAACGTGACGCTTGCCGCGTGCCGTGACCGTGCAATGTTGCTCCAGGTCATGTGACTTGTGCACGAGGAGACTTCGACAGAAAGATATCGAAAGTAGTACTGACAGTTGGGCGAGTTGGTAAGGATTAATTATAATGAAAACGGCGTGTCTGAAAGAGACGGAAAGTCTCTTGGTGTTTTTTTCAGTATTTCAAAGCGAAAGTAGGGACAAAAATATTTGTCCAAATTGAAAGCTGATGGAAGGTACACGGGATGGCTACCAGCCAGAAAAAAGGGACCCCCTTATTTCTACTACAAATCATGCAACGCTGATTGCAAATGCTGAAAATTGCAAGTTGACCGCCACCTCGCAAGCTGCAAGCGCATAGAATGCGCCACAGACTCGAAATCAACCCGGACGTACGATCTCATCCACGCTTTCAAGCATGGATGAAAGGTTGACATAGCTTGGCATCACTGGCATGTGCCTTATGAATAAAATAAAAGACAAGCTCAGAAAGGGTAAACGGAAGAGAAAGGGGAGTAAGAAACTGACAGCAACACAGAGAGAAGGAAAAAGATAGAAAGAGAGAGGAAGAGAGAGATACAGGAAATTACACCATCTCCCGCTAAAGGAGACCACTTGCACGATCGCGTTCCGTTGCCGTTCGTTAGGCATGCTACCGACCTCGCATCGTGGAACGCGAAGAGGAACGCTGCGCCCGTCGTGTCTTCCCTCTAGCCTGGCCGTTAATTCTCACAGGGCGAGCGGGGAACGCGGTCGACAGGCACGCGAGAGGGAGGCAGCGTAGGAGAGGAGCGAGAGGGGGAGGGGACGCGCATGCGCTGGCGTTCATCGCTGCGCTGCGCAGGAGAGAATTTCGAACGCGGCCGACAGGCGCGCAAGAGGGAGGCAGCGTAGGAGAGGAGAGAGAGGAGGAGGGGACGCGGATGCGCTGGCGTTCATCGCTGCGCTGCGCAGGAAAGAATTTCGAACGCGGCCAACAGGCGCGCGAGAGGGAGGCAGCGTAGGAGAGGAGAGAGAGGGGAGGGGACGCGCATGCGCTGGCGCTCATCGCGGAGCTGCGCAGGAGAGAATTTCGGCATGTCGAGCCCGCATTTCAGAGGAGTCAACCAAAGCAAACGCTGGACTGAACGCGCGCAGCGCTCTACCACTTGAAGGAGAAGAGACTAGGGGATCACCACTTCTTGCGCAAAATTTTCTAGACGACGGACGAAACAGACACGGACGGGCGCAAACTTCTAACTGAATTTATTATTCACATGTGCCCTAACATTTCGGGGGAGTGAGTAGCTGATGCGCGCTGACACACTGCACACCTGTGGCATTGGTGTTTTTGTTTTGTCATAGTCATATTTGTATATATTTAGGGCACATGTTAATAATAAATTCAGTTGGAAGTTTGCGCCCGTCCGTGTCTTTTCGTCCGTCGTATAGAAAATTTTGCTCAAGAAGTGGTGATCATGGAGTACCAACTAGCTCGAACCCACACCTTGTTAAAAAGAGACTAGGGGAGGAGAGTAGCGCATGCGCCGCGAGAGCAGAAACGAGAACGCAGGAGAAGCGCAAGCAGGTGCTGGTAGAGAAGTGGAGAGAGTAACGCGCAGCTGTTGGAGAGAGGGAAGGAGGAGAGTTGCGCATGCGTAGTGTGAGTGCGGACTACCAGGCTGCGGGACATACCCCCGAGCAAGAGATGCTTCGCATCTAAAAAAGACAGAAACAAAGAGATGGAATTAAACAGAGACAAAAAAGAGGAAACAATCGGCAGACCCCACGCATTGTGGGAATCGATTTCATGCGAAGCAGTGGGCAAGTAGCAGCCTATGTCGGAATTTTTGCTTTAAGTCAAGCGTTAATAGGTAGATCGACGTCTTTGATTTAATTTAGTAGTTGTGCGCATATCGTTGTCTTGGCAGGCAGGTCGACTACAGTGACGTGTAAAGGGCAGCTCATGATCTGACATTAGGTGGGAAATCACGTTGAAGCTATGTCCCCTTCTTTGCGCCGAACTACCACCGGTTCGATGATGCCGTCGCTAGGGTTCGTTGACGTGACCATAGGTGGTCGTCTGCGTATTCGAGCAACGCTGGACTATAGCTTGCGGAGTCAATGTTTATTACAGTGTTATAAATTAAGATAGCCAACACTGCAACAGTTGGCGTAGCACTGACATCACATTGGCACAGGGTCTTTTCTCTAAGCAGCTTGAGGCAGGGGCGTCGCACTGTTGTGGAATACTTGACTGCCACGCAGAATGCCCGGGTTCGATTCTGGCTCGAGCCATGGTTTTAAATGCGAAGAATTTCTTAGCGAACCAAAGGCATTTTGAGAGTTTCTATCTATCTATCTATCTATCTATCTATCTATCTATCTATCTATCTATCTATCTATCTATCTATCTATCTATCTATCTATCTATCTATCTATCTATCTATCTATCTATCTATCTATCTATCTATCTATCTATCTATCTATCTATCTATCTATCTATCTATCTATCTATCTATCTATCTATCTCTATCTATCTATCTATCTGTTGGTCTCCTGCTATGCCGGAGTTCTACCACTCGGAATGGAAGCGGGTGCCCCGATCGGAAGTGTCCGCAACCCTTCTTTCGAGTATCGGCGCTTCAAGGAGCCGCCGTGTTGAACAAGAAAAGCGCAATCTCAACTTTATAGGAACCGGTGCTGTGGAAACTAAACAGCGTCCAGAAAAAGCAAGCGCATCCTGCATGGCATCAAAGGCGCCTGACGCAAGGAATAGGCGGGCAAAGGTTAGGGGTAAGTGCGTGAGTGGTCTCAACCGTAATAACGCCTAACTAAAACCGTAACAAACCATAACACCGAAACCCACGCGCGTTTCTTTCGTCCGGCCGCGTTTAGTTTGCGGCGCGCGTCTCAACGCGGCTATGGTTCGAGAGGAAACACCCACGAGCCAGCGGCCCTGAATTTTCTTGTATATTTCTCACCTTTTTCTCGCCAGTAAATATTCTAAACCTACGTGGGCAGCTTTTGGAATCGTGTCCACAAACTGCGACAAATTTAAAGCGTCGGTTCGCGGAAGCAAGAACTATATATATAATGCAGGATATATAATCGTGAGTGCGAAAATAGTGGGTTATATCAACAAGCGAAAGGCGGATGCGTAAACACGACGTGCGCGTTGCGCGTTCGTGAAACCTTCGATACGTAGCAAGGATGGACTTAGTGAATACGCGGGACTGCACGCAATAGTCGCTTGGGAGAGCGTCTAG
This sequence comes from Rhipicephalus sanguineus, assembly GCF_013339695.2. NCBI lineage: Eukaryota > Metazoa > Arthropoda > Arachnida > Ixodida > Ixodidae > Rhipicephalus > Rhipicephalus sanguineus. Next base: position 93,869,354 of record NC_051186.1, read on the forward strand.
GAGGCTTGAGCCTGGTGGTAGTACTTATAAGCACTACCACCGGGCCTATAGGCCATTTTTCAAAACCACTAAGGTGCAGTGAACTGGAAGGCTGAAGGCGGGGTTTGACGTGTTCATTTATAGTCGCGAAGGCGGCATATAGTTGGTGTACGTCATTTCGGCTTCCATGCACGGTATTTTGAGAGCTTTATATAAGCACGTAAGCTTTCAAGGAACCTTAAAAATAATATACATAGCTGGGGATTTACGTGCCAAAACGACGACAATATTATGAGGCACGCCGTAGCGGCGCACTCCGCATTAATCTCGACCACCTAGGGTTCTTTAACGTGCACGTTAAAACACGCGGGTGTCTTTGAGTTGAGGCGCCATCGAAACACAGCGGCTGTGACTGGGAATCGAATCCGCGCCCTCGACCTAAGCGGCGCGGTACCTCACTTGCAAAGCTACAACGGTAGGTACCTTTCCAACCAAGTGCTATCTCACGCACTATTTCACCTTATCTCTACATAGCAGATATTAACTGACCAAACCGTCGTTCTGTGCCACTATTGACAAAAAAAAAGAGGGGAGAGGGAGTCAGGGATTTCTCCAACGACCGGAGTGCACCCATGACGCTTTATGGTGTCAGGCAAGCCCTTAAACTGACTTGGCAAGTGTCTGCCCTTACAAAAATGGATTTAGACAGTATATAGACAGTGTAAATATATTTTTAGACAGTCTATAAGGTGGCTTTCTCTACGCAGGCAAATATTTTGTACATCATCGCTCGACAAGATCTTTCATAACGCAGAGCTGAGAAAAAACTTACTTCTATATGGTCTACATCGTAGTATGGTCATATCGGAGTATTCTTACTTGTCATGCCGTAGTATTGCCGCCGCTAAAATAGAAGTCCACTTTTGTCCCTAATTTGTCTCTTGATTCGCTAATCTCTAAGCCCGCAAAAGAATGAATTCACCTGCCCTCCCTCCAACGTCATTCTAAATGCTACTGCGTTTGAATCTGCCTGTCGATGATTATATTATTACATGTTCATACCGCTTTCATAAAGTACTGCGTTTTCAGTGGCCACTCATTATTCAACGCCTTCAGTAGTTGAGGGTGGTGAAATAAATAATTATTGAATAAACAACTGCAGAAAACTTCATTTTACCCTTATTTTATTCAGATCAGTGCGTATCGAGAAGTACGAAGTGTTTCTTTTATTTCTGCTGTATACAATGTCGAGTGCAGAGCGCCCTTCTTCGCTTTCTAGATTAAAAAAAAAGAAGGAAGAAAAAAAGTCAAGCCACGTTAACCATGTTTGACACTTGCGACGCGCTGTTTGAACACGAAGACACACGAAAAACAACGGGTAGTACACGTGTTCAAACAAACATCGCAAGTGTCAAACATGTACAACCAACTAGACCCTACGATGGCCCTTCTACATGTTAACCATGATTCCATCAGGCTTGCACAACGGCCCAAAGAGTTAAAAACAGAGATTCCAGCGCTCTAAAGTTTTAGAAGCGAAGCTGTTTCAGTTGTCGGTAACGTGTGCTCCGTTTAAAAACAAGCATCATCGTGAACAGGCACGCGCTCTCTTCATTCTCTTTACAGTGAAGCTATTTAAGCTATCGGTAACTCGTGCTCCGTCGTGAAAAACTCCACAGGGGGGTATGCGTCACCGGAAGTGGGCCACACTACCGAGTACAGCAGGTGCGAGCGTTAAACGAAAACTCTGCTCGGCTAAATGTAGCACGTGAAACACGTGAAAGGGAGAAGGAAAGAGATAGAAATAAAGAGAAAGGGAAAATATATAGAGAAAAGGAAAGAGAGAAAAAGAAGGAGATAGAAAGGGCAATAGAAAAACAGATTGAAATAAAGAGGATAAAGACGTAAAAAGATAGAAAGAGAAAGACACAGAAACAGATAGAAAGAAACAGACACGAAAAAGAGATAGAAAAAGAACATAGAATAAGACACAAAGACAAAAAAAAAGAGAAATAGAAAGAAAAAAGAAGCAATAAATAGAGAGAGATAGAGAGAAAGAAAGGGAACATAGCAAGATAGAGCAAGAAATTCATAGAGAAAGATAGAGATGAAAAAAAAAACAGATACAGAAAGAGATACAAGAAACAGAGAGAAAGAGAAAGAGAAGAAAGGAAGAAAAAATAAAGAAAAACAAGGAAGGAAACCAAGCCTCGCTTTTTTCTTAAGGCTTGGCACCAGTTGTACGAAGCTGCCACAATCTCTTTCCCTTTATTCTTTAAACTCAATATATCGTCCCGAATGGCGGCACGAGAGCCATCGTCCGAGATCGCCATAGCCCCGAGCGCTGATTCCGCGAATACAAGCTGCTCAAATATGCCGAGCTTCGAGCAAAAGGCCAAGGTGCAGCAGATAAAATGGAGCGAGCAAACAAATACGCAAGATTCAAGTTCAAACAGGGAGGAGAAAAGGGAAACAGCGTTACCAAGGACGTTAGGAGAAGCAGACCGGGCCTCTAGAGGGACAAAGATTTGTTCGCCTAGCCAGGGGGATAAAGGCAGGGAGGGTTGGGGGGGAGGGTGAAGAAGAGGGGCTGATTTCGCTGACGCAATATTGTTCGTTCAAGCGGAAACGGTCGTCCCTTCATCTCTGCTTCGACAGCGGAAATTTATTCATTCCTTCGTTTATGATAATAGTATTGGTCGATTCTTCGCTCTCGCGTGAGCGAGCAGATGGTTTCGCTAAGCGGGTAAGCACGCTGCATAACGTCGGGGATGGGGACCGGTACCCTAGATTCCAACGTTACCTTCAAAGCAAGCCGTTCTGGAAGAGGCGGGCTGCAGTTACCGATTCCCTTTGATCTAGAATTCCCAGTGCCTACTTTACTACGTTAGTTCCCGCAGTGCGCGCGCGCATGTTTGTGTGTGTGTGTGTGTGTGTGTGTGTATGTGTGTGCGTGTGTGTTTGTGTGTGTGTGTGTGTTGTGCGTGTGTGCATGAAGCTGCGGTGAAAGTACGTTGCGTGCGCGCTGCCCATTGCGTCGGTGCGTGACTAGCTCTCTGTAACTACCGTGCTGTTGTGAACTTGCTTGATTATTTCTTTTCGCAAGGTATGCCATTAAGCCTGAAGAACAGCGTTAGTATAAAACCATTCAAGGCTTCAGCATAACGCGTTGTGCACTCGACAGAGAGATGGAAATATTCCTGAGCGAGCGGCACTTATGGGCGCTTACGATTGCTTCCGTGTTCTTGCACTTGAAACGACTGAACCGATTAGTGATTCACGTGAATACATCCTTTTTTGACAGAGAGGTAGGGAGACAGAAAAGTAAAGAGAAAAAGCGAGGACGAAGACCAGGAAAGCATATGATTGGTTACCATAAACACTGCTAGCGGGAACTTATTTTACAACGTTGATGCACAAAACTGACTGTTTGTCGGTCAATTTCTTTTAGAAACCATAAGAATTGTCGCTAAATGGTTACACCAAACCACCTACATGGTGCAGTTTTTTACATCGTCAACGATAATTCATCAGTAATCCGGGACATGTAGACCAATTCTACTTCAGCAATAACCTTCAGACAAGGGCATTAATTGCACGGTAAATGAAAGTAAATATCTGGCTGATTAACAGAATCCGGCGAGCTTTTTTTTTAACACGGAAGTGTTTTATGCCGGGGTCCCCCAAGATTTTCATGACGCATTTCCGTCACGGAAATACGTCAGCAAAATGAATGCCATGAAATGGCCAAGAAAAGAAACCTTAAGAAACATTTCCGTTGAGAGGAGTCGAACCCATCACTTCTCGGTCGGCGACGATGCCTGGCGGGCGTTTAGCCCACTGAGCTACCACCACGCACATAATGGAGACTACATGAACACGCCTTTTATCTTTCACACTTTTCTCTCGCGGTGCTCTTGCATGGATAGATGGACGGATGAATTCTATGAGCGTCCCCTTTATAACGGAGTGGTGACATATGTGCCACCAGGCCAGAAAGACAAAAACACGTGCCGCTGCTGCGACCGCCCCATTCGGCGCGTTTCCAATAGAAGTGCAATTTCGTTTAACACGCCGCGAGGTGGTGGCGTTAGCCCTAGCCTCACTCATAGCATCCTTCCATGTCGAGAAATAGCTCTCCGACATGTCTCCGACGCTTGCCTGGTTGTCGCAGCGCGTTCCCCGCTCACCCTGTGAGAATTAACTGCCAGGCTAGAGGGTAGACACGACGCGCGTACCGTTTCTCTTCGCGTTTCACGACGCTTTGAAGGAGTGCATATCGAGTATCAGTGTTTGTTATGTGCTTGTTTATGCTATATTTGCGCGGGATTCACAATATGCGGTGTCGACGTATGTGTTAAGAACTTCAGCCACCCCAAGTGTTAAATCATGATCATGGGCGTTAGTCGTCGGTACGGAGATGTGCCACTAGGCGTCAACGTGAGTGCGTCCACATCAGGCGGTGCTACATCTTCCAAACAACAATAGACATCATACAAGCTCTAATGCACTAAAGCAATCAACTACTTGTGTGACGACACGTTCCACTTTCGTGTTATACCGATTCCTATGGAGAGGGATCAACCATCTTTTTTATTTCTAGGGGACGTAGACGCCCAAATAAGGCACTGGCTCCTCCTTAGCTCTTGAGGTATCGATGATATAACATACAGGGTTTAGTTTCAAACTGATTACCTTGCTGCACAGACCAGCATTTATGAAATGTAGCCAGCGACTTCTAAATCATGTGGATTTTAGACGACTACTCTAGATACATGACATGAGTTTTGAGATGCGAGGTTTCCGTAAGTTTGCAACGAAATTTCTTGGTGTTCAATTGACTTTCTAACTTCATTGGGCAAAGAGGCGTTTTGTTTAGGAGATGAGCCGGTGATCCATGCGTTTTTGTCTCAGGTTTGACAGCGCTTATCGCCAAATTGGCTCTCGTTTGAACGTTTGTTCGAAAACGATGTCTCTGGCACACTCACTGACTGCAATTCGTGTATGACAATACGCGCGATAACATTTTATAGAATGTAGTTAGAAATATACTGGTAATTACCAGTCATTTTATAAAGTTACAGCGTAAGCAATCTTCGCCTCTTCAAGTATAGTGCATCAGTGATCAGATGCGGTACACGTCCTGTGCGATGCTGAAAATTCGGGTAACCTTAAGAGAACACCATTTTCAGATTGTCTACAGAAGAAGGACAGACTACGTTGCTTTCTCGTAGAATTGCTCTTCTGTCTACAGAAATGTTAAAATTTCTTAGAGGTAAAATTTTTTAAAGAGTCTATGCATTTTCTCGCGCAATGTGGGAGCGATGCCCTTTAGAAAGTTGATTGGCTTTGAAAAGTCTATGGTCGTAAGGTTGGTGCATTTCTTCAATGTATCCTTTTTGTATAGTGTTGCTCTGCATTATCCCGCTGCTTAGGTTACGCTAAAAAATGAGCATTTATTATTTCTCGAAGCAAAATGTGTTAGTTCTCGCTACGGCGAAGAGCGTATTTTTTTTTAGAAATAAGCGCCAACCATGGTGCTGCCTTATCATTCTCTCACTGATGTTTTGTTTTTGGCATTAGCTTTGAATTATACACGTCAGTAAGAGAAGCCTACGCCTTGTTGTGGCATATAATACACAGGGCGGGCGCGATACCGGTGCGCACGCGTGCTGTGCTTTTATATTTGCAGCCAACTTTGGAATTCCTGCTGGCGTTCCTATCTAAAACAAAACTCTGCGTAATCTCTTTTAGCCCTTTCCCTAGCGAAGACGAACTGAGCTCGTCCACACAGTTTGCACCGCTCTTACCGAAGACGATCCGGGCTCGTCTACACAGTTTGTACCGCTCCTACCGAAGACGAGCTGAGCTCGTCCACACAGTTTGTACCGCTCTAACCGAAGACGAGCTGGGCTCGTCCACACAGTTTGTACCGCTCCTACCGAAGACGAGCTGAGCTCGTCCACACAGTTTGTACCGCTCTAACCTGAAGACGAGCTGAGCTTGTCCACGCAGTTTGTACCGCTCCTACCGAAGACGAGCTGGGCTCGTCCACAGAGTTTGTACCGCTCTAACCGAAGACGAGCTGAGCTCGTCCACAAAGTTTGTACCGCTCCTACCGAAGACGAGCTGGGCTCGTCCACACAGTTTGTACCGCTCCTACCGAAGACGAGCTGAGCTCGTCCACACAGTTTGCACCGCTCCTACCGAAGACGATCCGGGCTCGTCTACACTGTTTGTACCGCTCCTACCGAAGACGAGCTGAGCTCGTCCACACAGTTTGTACCGCTCCTACCGAAGACGAGCTGGGCTCGTCCACACAGTTTGTACCACTCCTACCGAAGACGAGCTGAGCTCGTCCACACAGTTTGTACCGCTCTAACCGAAGACGAGCTGGGCTCGTCCACACAGTTTGTACCGCTCCTACCGAAGACGAGCTGGGCTCGTCCACAGAGTTTGTACCGCTCCTACCGAAGACGAGCTGAGCTCGTCCACACAGTTTGTACCGCCAACCGAAGACGAGCTGAGCTCGTCCACACAGTTTGTACCGCTCCTACCGAAGACGAGCTGGGCTCGTCCTCACAGTTTGTACCGCTCCTACCGAAGACGAGCTGAGCTCGTCCACACAGTTTGTACCGCTCCTACCGAAGACGATCCGGGCTCGTCCACACAGTTTGTACCGCTCCTACCGAAGACGAGCTGAGCTCGTCCACACAGATTGTACCGCTCCTACCGAAGACGATCCGGGCTCGTCCACACAGTTTGTACCACTCCTACCGAAGACGAGCTGGGCTCGTCCACATAGTTTGTACCGCTCCTACCGAAGACGAGCTGAGCTCGTCCACACAGTTTGTACCGCTCCTACCGAAGACGAGCTGAGCTCGTCCACACAGTTTGTACCGCTCCTACCGAAGACGAGCTGGGCTCGTCCACACAGTTTGTACCACTCCTACCGAAGACGAGCTGAGCTCGTCCACACAGTTTGTACCGCTCTAACCGAAGACGAGCTGGGCTCGTCCACACAGTTTGTACCGCTCCTACCGAAGACGAGCTGGGCTCGTCCACAGAGTTTGTACCGCTCCTACCGAAGACGAGCTGAGCTCGTCCACACAGTTTGTACCGCCAACCGAAGACGAGCTGAGCTCGTCCACACAGTTTGTACCGCTCCTACCGAAGACGAGCTGGGCTCGTCCTCACAGTTTGTACCGCTCCTACCGAAGACGAGCTGAGCTCGTCCACACAGTTTGTACCGCTCCTACCGAAGACGATCCGGGCTCGTCCACACAGTTTGTACCGCTCCTACCGAAGACGAGCTGAGCTCGTCCACACAGATTGTACCGCTCCTACCGAAGACGATCCGGGCTCGTCCACACAGTTTGTACCACTCCTACCGAAGACGAGCTGAGCTCGTCCCCACAGTTTGTACCGCTCTAACCGAAAACGAGCTGGGCTCGTCCACACAGTTTGTACCGCTCCTACCGAAGACGAGCTGAGCTCGTCCACACAGTTTGTACCGCTCCTACCGAAGACGAGCTGGGCTCGTCCACACAGTTTGTACCGCTCCTACCGAAGGAGCTGAGCTCGTCCACACAGTTTGTACCGCTCTAACCGAAGACGAGCTGGGCTCGTCCACACAGTTTGTACCGCTCCTACCGAAGACGAGCTGGGCTCGTCCACCATGAAACAAGCATTTAACCAAGGTAGCTAAACCGCGATGGCCGCAGTTAAGCTACCTTGATTCATTATATTGTGATCTCATGGCTTCAACAGATAGCTCAGCAAAAAAAATTAAAAACGCGCTCAAAGGACGCATTTTGGTTGAGAAAGGACTTGATTCATGTAAGCGGAATTAGAAAATGGCGTCCTCCCCTGTGCGCGAGCGGTTCGCGCGTCCCGGAACAGCTACGTACAGAAAAAAAGCCCTTATTTGCTGAAGTTTCATGAGATGAAGAATTTCAGTTCTCCTGCGGACGTGGCACCAACTACACATATAGCAGCGTGGTTTCTCTAAATGATTGGATTTGGACGACGACCGCGTCTCGACGTATCAGCAGTGGACGCCCTTAGATGTTAGCGAACCCCTACTGGCCACGTCCAAGGTTTGTTTTCACGGACTCAGCTTTCCGCTCTTTATTTAACACGAAAGTGTTTTATGCCGGGGTCCACCAAGACTTCAGTGACGTATTTCTGTCACGGAAATGACGTCGAAAAAATTTACACGATCAGAGGCAAAGAAAAAAAGTTCAGTCAACGGGCATCGAGCCCACGACCGCTCGGTCCACAACAACAGATGCCGGGCACGCTATCCACTGCGCCACGGTCATAGACTCTAGAGGGTTTTGCAAATGCGCCTTTTATATCTACCATTTTCCCTGTCGGCGGCGTGGTGTTGCCCTCTGGGAGCAGTAATGTGAAGTAATTCGTCATTACTGTGGCCTCCGCGATTAGCATCTACAACGCGTTACACGTCCGACCCATTCGGCGCGTTTTCAATAGAAGTTCAATTTTGTCAGTGCCTTAACACACCGCGAGGTGGCGATCTTAACCCAAGCGTCGTAAAAGCGTCGGTATGGTGGCTAGCGTCGGCGTCGCTCATAGCATCACGCTAATCCAAACTAAAGAAAATGCCCCCACCTACCCGAAGGGAATCGTGAGGAAATGCGAATGAATTTCTTGCGCCAAGAGGGGGTACCATTGCCGTCAGACATTCACCTTCACCTACTTCTGCCATCGCCTTGAGAGGCGCCCAGCCAGCGAACGGTCGAGAGTGAGGCGCGAACGGACGGGAGAGTGGGGCGCAGGGAGGAGAGAGAGCGAACGGCGAGAGAAGGAGCGGCGAAGCACTGCACCTACCCTCTCCTACACTCTCTCGCACCACATGCTCCGGTTGCCAAGGGCGAGGATAAGCGCGCGCTCCCGCAGCTGTTGCTATGGGAGAGGGCGCCGCGGACAACGCCGGACGCCTGACATAGCCCGACTAAGAAATGCATTCGCATTTAAAATAGCTCTGCTACGCGCGCCTGCCTCACCTGGCTGTAACACCGCGTTCCCCGCTCACGCGCTCGCCCCGAGAAAAATCGCGGCCGGGGGCCGGCAGGACGTGCTTTGCGATGCCGCGCTATGGCGACCAAGTTCTGCGTGCAATATGTGACGCTCTTCTGGCTATCACAACTCATTCTCTGATTACGCTTTCGCCGTTAACTACTACAGCTACCACAAGGCTTTGTTTAATCATTTAACATGGACCTTAGTCGTCGGGATGGAGTTATACCACCAATCATCAAAGTGGGTACATCCACGTTAAAGAGTGCTATAGCTGCCAGACATCAATATACATTGTAAAAACTCTCTTATATCAATGTACAGCAAACATTCAGTTACTTCTGTAAGGGCACGCTTTACTTTCGTGTTATTCCGATTCCTATGACGGAGGGATCAACCATCTTTTTTTTATTTCAAATTGATTTTCTGCACCGAAGACTGGAGAGGTTAGGGCACCTCTGTGGTGCAGTGCAGTGAAACACATCCTCTGTAGACTTTCAAAAAAAAAAATTACGTGTACCTTGCGAATAAAGTGGCTCTGAATAATTCTTTTTAGATGTTTCAAGACACGTAGAATCAAATAGGCAATTTAACGAAAAACGGTATTTTTTATCGTTTTCGGCCAACAAAACTCGGTAGGAAAAGGGTTAATACAGAACAACAAAACCAACACTTTAGGTAAAAGGCGAAATTGATTTCGCTCGACCGTCGCCCTCATCTCTTTCAGGCGCGGGCGAAATATGCCAACGAACAGCGAGGAGCAATGCGAGGGGTAAACACAACGTCGGGAGTGTTTACTTCGTGGCACGACCTCGGCGTCCTCCCGACGCGGGTCTGCGTATACAGTAACTCTACCGAAAAGGCAGCAAACCTTGACCCGTCAAGTTCGCTCCACGCAAGCATTTTCTTGTTTTTTTTTCTTTTGTTTTTGCTGTCGCTGCAGCACTGGGAGTTATATTAGGGCACGTGGAGACAGGACCGCTGGCTTGCGTAAGCTCGACTGAGATGGCAATGAGACCCTGTGAAGCTCCTCGTGCTTGCCTGGGTGCTGATCCCGTGCACCGGAACGCCGCGGCTCGATGCCGAAATAGTGCGACCGGCGATCATTAAGACTCGAGGCTTAGCTATAGTATATATATATAAATATATTCGCGCATTGCTGGCCAGAAACGTTCGCATTAGGCTTAGACATACAACTACGAATGAGGAGAGGCCGTTGGGACAGGTGAAGGTGGGACAGAGATTTACGTCTTTCTGCGAAAATGCGAGAAAGATGAGGCTTGCATTTCTCGAAAACGAAATCGGCATGCAGGTATATATCCTGACGTAGGAGCTAAAATTGGGCTGTATTGGTGCAGGTTGAGTTTCTTGCAGAATCTGTCGCGCATAATCGGCGACACTATGAAAAAAGAAGCGGGAAAAAAAAGAAAAAGAAAGAAATCGTAATACGTGGTCGTTATTACCTTCGGCTTTCGTTCTGTCGATGACGAAATTTATTTTTTACCTTGCAGAAATTTCACTGTAGTTCTCTAGGTCAAAAAGAAATTGAGGAAATGGCCCTGATCCTTGACCTGAGTGTCTGGTAGTCGCACTCGCACGCCGGCGTTCGTGTGCGGCCCTGATGTATTCCTTGGGTTGACTGTGTTTCACGCACTGCCGAAGCAGATCTCGGAGGCCACGTACGAAGAAGCGCCTGGTTGAGATCAGCTCCGCCAGGGTCCGCAACAATCCCAGCAGCTCACAATCTTTCAGGGAACTCGTTCAATCAACTTTGATTAATTATCCTGACAGTTGATTGACCCTTCTCGTAAGTAAACTTCTTGTCGGATATTATATGTATCCAATATAACTCTGAACTTGAACCGCCGATTTCCATCTTTAAGAAATTTTATGGATATCCTTAAAACCGGAAGTAAGCGCTCGACCGGAAGTGCTTGAAAGAGAAACGAGAGCCTCACTCGGCGCTCGCACCACTTATAAGCATTCTTGTATAAGAGAAGCATCGTGCCACTTCTCCATCTCAGTCGCTCGTGCCAGAGCACCACTTCACCACTGCTTACCATCGATTACATACATTAAACTTATGGAATATTCCGGGTTCTAGTACATGTATACATCGGAGGTTGAGGATTCGAAACCCCCGACCCGCCACGGTGGTCTAGTGGTTATGGCGCTCGAGTGCTGACCTGAAGGTCGCGGGATCGAATCCCGGCCTCGGAGGCCGCAATTTCGATGGAGGCGAAAGCTGGAGGCCAATATATACTTATATTTAGGTGCACGTTAAAGAACCCCAGGTGGTCGAATTTTCCGGAGCCCATCACTACGGCGTCCCTCATAATCATATCGTACTTTTAGGAACGTTAAAGCCCCAAGAATTTTCGTTTTTCGATGCCCTACATGCTCGAACAATCCACGGTTTCAACCTCGGCGCACTTGGTGAGTCGTGGGTTCGAGTCGTTATTCACCATGTACCACAACTTGTTTCCCATGTATTTCCTCTCAAGTCGTATGTGTTCTTCCGCAAATCTATTCTTTGTTTTCAATTTTTTTTTACTCATGGACCACCCTCACGCCGCCGCTTATCGACAGTTTTAATGTACAAGCTTTGCAATGTCACGAATTGGTGAATTAATTACTGACTATATACCGGTAAATGTTTCTCATGTATTTCCCACGCAGCCCTGCGCAATTCAGTGTGAATTTTGTTTTCTTTCTTTATGTAAGGACCGTCCCAGTGTTCTCAGTTATCCGCAGTTGCAATATTTAACATTCAAACATTGCCACTTGTCGCATATGCAAATCATTTCTCAATTACAAGGCGGCGTTACGTTAGACACAATCTTGCCGCGGAACTCGCTGAAGTGTGCGTCAGCGTTGACACGGCCGGGCTGGATAGGCGCGCCGGCGTTCCTTCCTAAAGCCTTAGCAATGGGCCTATTTCCACCTCCCCGGCTGCGTTCGCCACTGCCGTCCACGCAAAAAAAAAAAAAAAAATATTGGCCGCGTATCTGTGTGCTTCGCTGCAAATCTCGTCTAAAGGCGATAGAAGAGGCTGCGTGAGATATGGAAGCCATCTGGCAATACGTCGGGAAACATGAATGCTGTGTTGCGGGATGGTAGTCCCGGCGCAGCAGCAGGCGAAGACCGGCGGTGACCAACGCGACCGGCGGGGACGCCAGCCAGCCCGAGCACGCGGTTTGGGGCGAAGCGCTGAAGCAGAAGAAACGTCCGCACACAACGAGTACTCTCCACCCACTCTTTTATTTACATGTCGCCTGGGTAAAACAGGAATGCCAGAGCGGCGCCCCATGGCATTCGTACAGTGCAATACTGAACCGAAACCGAAACACAACAATGAGCTCGTGCAGAGAGCACGGAGGAAGGCAAGTTTCAGCGTAGTCGCTTTTTCAGCGCAGCTTAAGAAACTAGGGTCTTTAGAATTACGTATGTATGCATTTTCTATTAAAGGAACACACGACCCAATACTTACCTAGTGACGTTGCGCCTCAGATATGCGTAATGTTTGCTTTTTGATCGACAATGTACAGGGTCGACCACATCTAAGCTGAACACCTCATTAGTATTCAAACCTGTAAAACTAGAACATTTCTTATACTTCACGGGTGCAATGCCCGTTATAGAACGTCTAATCATGGTGTCGAGAAACACAGTAATGATTTTCCGAATTATGTATTAAACAACAGCTTCAATGAGGTCTTGAATACTAATGAGGTGTTCAGCTTAGATGTGGTCGACCCTGTACACCAGTATGAACCTAGTCAGCCGTTCAAGATGGCGGGCCCTTGGGCAAGTGGTTCAACTTTGGCCGAGTGGCTGAATCGAGTGACGTGCAGACAAACATAAAGACAGACCAAAATTTCTCCGTTTAAGTATGCCAAGAAAGACTATCGTCTTTAATAAACGCGAGCACTCGCTCGCCTCGAAAGGTCTTCGTTCTGCACCATGCGTCGGGAGTTCGCAGCAGGACGAACGTTCGTCGCTCGGACGCTGGTCAAACGTGACACGTTTTTCAGCTTTAACAACAGCAATGCCGCAGCGTTCAGCTGTTTTCACGTCCCGCCGCACCCCGTGGTGTCACTGTGACCCTACCTCTACGCCGTGGAGAGACGCTCCCATTGTGTCCGGAGCGATCACACACACACACACACACACCACACACACCACACACAACACACACACACACACACACACACACACACACACACACACACACACACACACACACACACACACACACACACACACACACACACACACACACACACACACACACACACACACACACACACACATTTACCGGGCATGCCAACTATCACACAGCATGATTTTAAAAAAGAGGAACGGCGTTACATGAAGCAGCCCTGTGACATAGTGCTCCCTGTAGACAGGAGTAGCCAACACAAATTTTTTCGTTAATGTGGTTTAATTAATTAGAAATGATTGTATTGATAACTCGACAGGTACTCACGTAATTGTCAAAATGTCAATGAGGCATATGTAGGCATGTTCAAAGGACGTCTAACTGCGCTATTTTCAACAACGTACTAATTGCGTGCTCATTTTATCTGGCTGATAATAAAGCCCGTGGAATACAAAATATAACAGGTGACTACGCTCCCACCCACAAAATAAAGCAGCGCCCCCAAATAAGCTTAATGCAAGCAACCCTTTTGCCTGTTGTCCGTCGCCAGAGACAGCGTTTCGCACTTTCACAAGGTTACAGGTCGGGCCCTAACATGCGTCGCAATCTTGCAGGAATGCATTCCACTCGATTTTGCGCCCCTATCGTTATCCAGATCTCACGGCGGACTGTTCCTATCGATAACGCGGCACGAGCGCTGTTCTGATTACGGCATGACTCTATACGACCACAGCGGCGCGTTTCTTCAGCCGGGGAATGGCAGATCAGTGAGCCTGTTTGAGTGCGCAGATTTTTGATGCGCGCAACAGTGTAGTCACGGGTGACTTTTCAGATTTCGCGGGCTTTCTTTATCAACCGGAAATATTAGCACGCAATTAGTACGTCGTTGAAAATAGCGCAGTTAGATGTCATTGAAACATGCCTACATATGGCTCCTTGACATCTTGATAACCCCTTCAGGCGCGAATTATGATGCACTGTCTGCAAATGTCTCAAATTCGCACAACGTAATTCTAAGGCACTCAATATTACATTCCAAGAAAGAAAATAAAGTAATGTGCTGTTTTGTGCGAGTTTTGCTAATTAATCCTAATTAGAGGATAATTGAATATTTAATTACTCTGGAGTCAGTCGTGTTCCATTTTTATATAAGAATAAGGAAATTGTTGGTTAAAAATTCATGCGCAATTTGTTTTTGGTTATGTTCATTTCGTGCGGAGAAAAATAATACTGATAACGTTGGTCCTGGAATGCGGCACGTCGAACAACCCGCCGAACATCGTAGAGACGTCAGACTCTGCCCAGGCGGCGCTGCGAAAAACACCGCCACCAGCGCCCTCATCGTAGCCCTGGCACTAACTGGGTAGTGCAAAGAGAGCCGCCCGCAAGCGAATGTGCATAGGCCGCAATATAACCCTCCTCTTTCGTTGGTGTCGAGGCGCGGTTTCCTGAAAATCAAGGACCTGGAAAGCTTCTTCCGCCAATCCACGCTTCAGAAACAGAGGAAGCTGATCAAAGCGAACTGCGAGTACAATGCAAAATAAGATTTAGTTATTCCCGCGCGCTGCAACTCGCAAGTACAAGCGAGCATCACACGACACCGAGTTCGAGGCAAGCCCTCCGACATCCGTTCTCTAGAGCCTAAATGCGTTAAAATCGGGTATATACGTATGCCACAGCGATAAAGTACCTACATACACGATCAATTTACTTAGCTATGCATCTTACGATCAGTGGTGCAAAACTCGGTTCATCAGGGGCGAATGGCTCCGGCGATTTTCGCCTTTTCAGCTGCATTCTCCCTTAATTCATATCTCGCTTCCTGTGCATTGGAGTGTTTTATTACGCATCCTCAAATGGTCTCTTGATGGTCGTCTTCCGTTTGTATGTACTGCAAATGGGGATACGTGCGTGTCCACTTTCGCGGGGTACAACCAAAGGCAAAACCGTGGCCTCCGAGATAGCTACGGCAACCGCGGAGGACACGGGCGAAACAAACCTGAAAGGGGGTCACGACCAACATTCTGCGATTTACTTGTATGACGCACGTGGTGTTACCTAGTTAGAACCAGAACTCTGAGCCTTCAAAACGTACGTACGTCCGCGACGCTGTGTTGTGACGACCAACTCGTCGTCTCCAGTCTGCCTCTAGCTGCTCACTTCGTGTTACACGACAAGCACTGCGGTCAGAGCCTCTGCTGAGCTTCATAGTCAAGGTTACCACGGTTTTGCATCAGGGCTACGCAAAACAACAGCAGAGCCACACATTCATGCCACCGGCTGTGGAGAACGCGGGTACTTCGCTTACCCAACACGCTCGCAACGGCCCGTATCCAGTGCTCTCGCCTTTCTTCTTCGTACAACTATGGAAATCGGTAAAACTGAACGTTGTTATTCGGTCTTTTACGTCCGTGGCAATTCACAACGCAAGAGTGCGTCTTTTGCGGAGTTTCTTCGTAGCGTGCGGAGGGCTCTCGTCTGCTGCTGTTTTCGCCGTCGTTCAGGCGAGTGATCCAGCAAGCACTTCACGACGGCTCGGTGGCGCGTCCAACTAGCGGAGAGCAATTCACAGCTCTCGTTCTGAGTGCTAAATGCGCAAACACACGCGATATTAAGCTCAATCGTTGTTTCGCACTCGCTAGTTGCACCTGGTCCCATAGCAAACTGTGCGAAAGAGTCGGTCTATGCACTACTCAATACTTCTCCGACAGGTGGCGCCACACATCTTAGAAACTCCAGAGTCTGACGTCTAGTGCCTTCACCAAAGTGATCGGCTATGGTCATACTTAGCACATTGAGGTTAGGTCAAGACACGTTGACTATGCAGAAGGTTCAATTGATGCTATGCGCAATGTATCTTGCCCTTTCTTTCCGACTAGTCCAAAAAACTGGCAAAAACAAGTTGCGTCCACATATGTGGACGTTGCGCCTGAAGGGGATAATTAGGTGAGTACTTGTAGAGTTACAAATAATATTATTACAAATTATTTAAACCTCACTAATGAAAAAAAAATAGTAGTGGCTTCTTCAGTGTACTGGGAACAATATAAAACAACTTTGCTTTGCGTAACGCCGTTCCTCTTTATTGACAACGTGCTGCGTGTTAGTTGGAACGCCCTGCCCTTACAAAAACGGATTGAGACGGGTGTCTAAATGTGTTGTTAGAACGGTGCACGCACGCACGCACGCACGCACGCACGCACGCACGCACGCACGCACGCACGCACGCACGCACACACACACACACACACACACACACACACACACACACACACACACACACACACACACACACACACACACACACACACACACACACACACACACACACACATGTTCAGTTTCTTGGATCCTGCGGTTAAGAAGCAGTGAGAAGCGCGGGCGCACGTGTAAAAACGAAAAGACAAATTTATTCGACGCTTCAACTTGGGACCTGTCGTTTTCAAGAGTGGAGTTGACAGGTACAGTGGTTGATTTTATACCACCTGCTCGCTCTGCAAGAGGTGCGAGGAAAGAATGCTATTGCATTATAGTAAGGAAATGGACAGTGCACCAACAAAAGAAAGCATGAAGCGTGTTCATTATCAGCAAAAGGTACGGAAAGTACAGTAGCAAGGCAAATAACAGCAGCAGCTAAAAAAAAGTCGCCTCAGAGGTCCGGCAGTGCCATTCCGGCAATTTCGCTTAGTGGTCATGCCCTTGCAAGCGACTCGAACCTTTGTTCTGCGCAGCACAGGGCCGAAAGCGTGCTTTTATATATTTCAACAGTATGAATCAGCCGGCAGTAATAGGATAGAGCAGCGTCGGATGCTCAGCTATTTCTATAAGACTGTTATGAGACAAGCTGGGCCAAGGGACCTCCGTAGAATGTACGCGACCAGGCACCTGGTCAGGGTACTCCTCTACTCACTAGAAAGGCCAATAGGTTCCCGGTCGGCACCGGGATTGCAACGCAGTATATCCCGCATTAGACGCGAACGCTGTACCATTTCGCTACCGCTTCGCGACTGCGCACTGCCTTCGCTTTGTGCATGCCATGCGTACGAGCGAGAGGCATGTAATTTCTTTGAAGCCCTCCCTCCAACCATGCCCGCATCTTAGACGTATGCAATCACAATGGAAGTAGTGAAACAGCTCACGGGTACCGGGTGAAAACCATTTAAGAAGGATTAATAGATTTAGCTCACAATAAGGCACGACCAAAATTTGAAGGAGGAAAGGTCGGAAGGTACAGTAGACGCCCTTCCGGGTTACTGCCCTGCACTCTCAATCAGGTGCCGCTTGAAGTGCTAGATATAGCAGGAAACCGGACATTTTCGCTTGGTTTCCTGGATATAGCCAACATTTAGCCGGGACCTGATTAATTAAGGGTGTACTCCTGGGAAAAGGGGTTAAAGGGTGAAAAGAAGAAGGTGCCACCACGGTCGAACGCGTGTGCCTGTCCATTATACGCCTAGAGTCGATCACTGAGCCCGGTATAATTTGAAAATAGTAGAAATATAGAGAGGAATAGAAAGCTGAAAGAATAGCAATTGGTACGCATGTTGAGCAATATCTAGGAAACAACGGGAATTTTAAGGGCTCGTTTTTCTTTGCTAGACACAATATTATTGTGAACTAACGCACATTAATGCCAAGTAAGGTACAGGGGATGTTATTTGTATCAATTATCCCATAAATGTGATAACAGTGTGAAGGAGGTCCCGCAGTCTCCGACTACGAGACATCCTTCTGGAGACTGCGGGACCTCCTTCTGTATACTGTCTGTAATAACTTTATTTGATAGTAACAATAAAAGCTTATTCTGATTCTGAAAGAAAAGTGGACGAAAAGACAACGTGCTGCCGGCAGGGACCGAACCTGCAGGCTCGGTACATGCCGGCGGCAAGTTGTCTTTTCGTCCACTTTACATTCTTCACATTTATATGATAATTAATACAAATAACATGCTCTATACTTCACTTGGCATTATTGGGTGTTAGTGCTCATTATTTGCAATATGTGCACTTTACGAGCCATCCGTGCATTGTAACCATCCTTTTTTTCTGATGTTATGCGAGAAGATGACATTGTATGACCTACCAGCTTTTACGTGTCCTCACGATCCACTGATGCGAGATATGACAGGCATGAGGGATACCCTGCTTTCATGAACGTGACACCGTGCGTCATGGCCTAAATGAACGCGCGAAGACAACAGGCCTGCCGGCCAAGGCCAAAAGAGATTTGGTGTGATATCTTATTTTCGTCTCCGAGCGTATTCATCTCGACGAATGCCCATCAATTCGTTCCAGCGTACCGTTTTTCGACATGACAGCATCACTGCCATGATAAAGGCTCTTGCTGTGACGTTCCTTCACGAACACGTGACAATTGAGAGCGCACCACGAACGGAAAACCGAAACGTGCTTACAACACGAGTGAGAGATTGATGAACGTCTGCGTTCAAGCTGATGCCCCGTTGGCAGAATCCCAGAGTCATTCTGCTGCTCACTTTCGTGGTTTCCTTTCTACTTCGCCATTACATGTCTACTGCGACGCAAAAACAACGGATGTGGACGAATAACGCAATCTAGCCAGTAGAGAACAAATCACAGCACTCGACGGTAGACCGCTGATTTCCTCGAATTTTGTTTGTACTGTTCCCAGCTCACGTGGACAAAATTGCACAGCGGCATACGAATGCTGTCAGATGACGTATCCCGTCTGTAGACGCTACGGTATTAGCGGGTACAGAAGAACTGAGCCAGGAGCCATCGTGTCGCCGTGATAGAACGTGTTCTCACCTTCTTTTTTCTTCTTTGCCTTTTCTGGCTGGCTGCGTTTATTTATCATTTTCTACATCCTGCCCCGCCCCAGAAGTAATAGGCATTTCTAGGGGATGCAGAGCTTGAGAGGGTCTTTTAAACACTTTTCCGTCGTGCGTCTTGATGGTGTAAGCCCGCACCAGTCCATGACGACGAGGTTATACGTCCAATAGTTGACCTAGAAGCCAAAAACACAGATTCTTCCTGTCGTCTTGTAGTAATTCGACACCGTCTCACATTATACATCGTTTGAATCTTCGAGGGCATCCATACGGAGGTCTTAATCTCAGGAGATACTCCGTTTTCCATCTTTCCCAACGATGAGGGTCCTCACGGTACTTCCTGATCACATCTTTCATGGTAGTCCGATGACATCCTGATGTGTCACATGAGTGGGGATCCGGATGAGCGATGATTGAATTCCCGACCATTAAGCGTGCGCAGCATGCCAGATAGGGACTGAATATTCTGCAAGTTGTTCGTGATGTAGTCCGCTTCGTGTTCACCTTGACGGAAACTAGCAACTTCGTTACTGCATTTGAAGAACATTGCAAGTAATCTTCGTTGGTGTTCCAGCGCATACCTAGAACTGCTGTGGAACTGCTGTCACGTTCTTGCATACACACTTTGTTCTCCTCAGAATCTTGCAGGAGTTGGCTGTCGTTTGTTTCACATTTCTGAAGGTTGATTACGGCGTTGCCCAAAATTGACTTTGCCTTGTTGCCCTCACGTAAGGCTTGATCAAAACTGTCGTCTCCTGGCCGCGAGTCATCGACAGAGAAACTCTGCTTCGAAGTCCGGGCAAGTGTTTTGTCTTCCCCGCTTACGTTGTTTAAGTCGTGGTGTAGTACTGGAGAGTCTCGGCCGCCAGACTGCTTGATTGTCTGCTTAAGCTGCAGATGTTTATAAAAAGGACATTCTCTATAGTAAGTGATGCTCATAGACTCTGTCTTCGAGAAAGACCATGAGATCTCCGCTGCAGATTCTTCCACTGCATCCACTCGCAAGACGCTGACCAGATGAGTACCGCAGTCCAAGAAGGTCTTTTGGGAGACTGGTCCTTGTGTTGTCCAACCGAAAATAGTATCGATCGCCACAAGTCCTGGAACGTCTGTGCATCGGATGACTTCGCCGGTAATTACTTGCCAGAGATAATCAGATCCTATTAGCAAACCGATTCCGGTGTCTGTTGCGCCCTTAGGCCAGTAGTCGTTCGCGAGCAACTTTCCTTTTCCCCCTAATTCTTGAATGAATGTGTTGTTGGCTGACGACACAGTCAACTCGTGACAAATGGTAGGGATGACTACAGCTTCTATGCGAATGACAGCCTTGCTGTATCTGTTTCGAAGCTGTATTTCCACCACGTTCCGCTTTTGTGGTGCTGAAGAGCAAGTGCTTCCGAAGGTATTCAGTGCCAGCCGTGTCTGTCTGACCACCTTCAGGCTAAGCATACGAGCTATATCTTGCTGAATAAAGGTCCTCTGGCTACCTCCATCCAGAATACCGCGGATGCATTTGCTCTTGTCGTTGTTGACTATGTCGGTGCAAAATGTCTGAAGGTAGACCGCGTTGTCCTTGATTGGTTGCTTGCTGGATGGTGTTTTATCGCAGGAATAAATCCCGTTAGAAGAAACGCACACTGTGGTGCTTCTTGATTTTCCTGTTGTCGTCGTGGTAGCCTTGTAAGTCGGGTCGCACATACCTGAAGCGTGTCTTCCGCGGCAAGAACTGCAGGTGAGCTTGACTCGGAAATCCTTCGCTCGATGACCTCTTGACGTGCAGCGGAAGCACCGGTTGTCCTTTTCTCTTTCTTGACAGCAAGAGGGATATCGGCGCTGCAGCTTCGCGTCCCATGTTGATGAGTGCGGCAGAAGAAACATTCCCACCTTGCGACAGACGAGGCGTGCAAAACTGACGCCGTTGGGATGCCACCGTGTGTGCTGTCCGTGCGATCGTCAATGGAAGGCCTTGGATGTGGGAACGCGTGCTGCTCTCTGCTTTTAGCTCCACCCGCATGAACAGCAAAAGATCGTTCAGCTCGGCGTCCGACGCAGCTGACGCATCTGCTGGTGCATCCGAAGAAGAGACTTGAACAGCACGTACACAGGCGTCCACTGTTAAAGGGAACATCGGAGCGTGTGGCGGAAGCTCGGCGCCACCGCCTGCCGTCGGCTGCAACGAGATTCGCGCAGACGCAGTGAGCACCGTGCCCGGTGCTCTTTCGTCGCGTCAGCGGTTCGCTTGGCGACGATTCGCAGCGCGGAAGCAGACGACAGCAGACGACGAAAGAGCACGACTCACAGCGCGCACTGCGCCTGCGCGAAACTCGTAGCAGCCGCTGGCCGGCGGTGGCGCCGAGCTGTTGCCACACGCTCCGATGTTCGCTTTAACAGTGGACGCCTGTGTACGTCAGAGGGCCGTGTCAAGGCGCGTTGTCGTTTTGCTCGAGTGAAAGAGAGACTGATGTCGCGCGGTAGAGCCTGCTGCAAGATGTCGATAAGCATAGCTGAACATGTCAGAGTAGGCCCGTTCAGGGCTCCAATGCAGCGAACATTCAGTAGCGCGGCATCATACAATCTTCGAAAACCGCGGATGTCGTTGGTTGATGTCACGTTCGTAAGATTCCTCAGTGCTGTCAGATGGCGCTGAATAATCGTTGTTTTGTCGCCGGATCGTTCCTTCAACATAGCCACAGCGTCGGCGTAACATGATTCGGTCGTGGGCAAACCCGCGATCGCTGCTGCTGCGTCACCGGCTAGGAAACTCTTCAGGTAATAGAATTTAGGGGAAGGCGTCAGGTCGTTGTTGAGATGAACAACTTGTTCAACTTGCTCCCAAAAGCCTGTCCACTGTGCGATGTCACCTCTGAACGTTGGGATATGCAGCTGAGGTAACCGGGGCGCCATGAATCTTGCGGGAGCCTCATTTCTGAAAGCCGGTTCTTCTGTGCTTTCACCACTGGGAGCTTGAGCATGGCCGTTCCGATCTCTCTCCATTTGGGATATCGGCATTGTAGCTCAGCAAGGATGCCAGCGGCTTCATCCTGGTATTCAGCTATAGCTGTATATTCCTGTTCGATATTTTCTGTCGGAATATACTGCTCATATAACTCGTCGATCTGAGACAGCTCGTCGTTGCTAGCCGCGAGTCGTTCCTTTACAGCTGAGAGCTTCGCGATCTCGACGTCAGCGGAGTCAAGCAAGAGTCGCGCTTCTTGAATTATCTTCGTGTTCTGCGCGCGTCGTGCAGATCGCTTGCCTTTTAGTCGATCCATTGGGCGAACAATGCTGCTGGCCGAAGTCGTTGTACCAACGCCGATCTTCGCATCCACGATCCGTCGATTCCTCACCGCCCGCGACGCGAAGCGAGAGTAGATTCCTGGTCGCCGTGCGTAGAAGGAAGGCGCGTCCGCACGTGGGTTTTCGGCACCAAAATGTAGACGCTACGGTATTAGCGGGTACAGAAGGACTGGGCCAGGAGCTAAAATGGTCACTAAAACGGCGGCCAACGAGTTGGGCGAACCGAAGGCAACGGAAATTGCCAGAGGCCAAGTTTTCGAAGTTGCACCGCGGTACACGAATTTAGCCTACATTGGAGAAGGAGCCTACGGCATGGTCGTCTCTGCTTTCGACAATGAAACCAACGAAAAAGTAGCCATCAAGAAGATCTCGCTCTTCGAACATCAGAACTATTGCCAGAGGACGTTGCGGGAAATCAAAATACTGACACGGTTTAAACATGAAAATATCATAGACATCAGGGACATCATTCGGGCATCCACAATCGAACAAATGAAGGATGTCTACATCGTGCAGTGCCTGATGGAGACTGACCTGTACAAGCTGCTGAAGACGCAGAAGCTGAGCAGCGACTACATTTGCTATTTCCTCTACCAGATTCTGCGTGGCCTCAACTACATCCACTCTGCCAACGTGCTGCATCGAGACCTCAAACCGAGCAATCTGCTTCTCAACACAACGTGCGACCTCAAGATCTGTGACTTTGTTCTGCCGCGAGTGGCGGACCCCGAGCATGACCACACCGGCTTCCTGACCGAATACGTGGCCACCCGCTGGTACCGGGCGCCCGAGATAATGCTCAACTCGAAGGGCTACAGCCAGGCCATCGACGTCTGGTCCGTCGGCTGCATCCTGGCCGAGATGGTCTCCAACCGGCCCCTCTTCCCGGGCAAGCACAACCTGGACCAGCTGAACCACATCCTCGGCGTGCTCGGCTCGCCCGGCCCCGACGACCTCAACTGTATCATCAACGAAAAGGCGCGCTCCTACCTGCAGTCATTGCCCCACAAGGCCAAGATACCGTGGTCCAAGCTGTATCCGGATGCAGACCCCAAAGCGCTGGATCTCTTAGACAAGATGCTGACCTTCAACCCTCATCGAAGAATAAATGTTGAGGAGGCCCTCGCACATCCTTACCTGGAGCAGTATTACGATCCCGGTGATGAGCTTGTGGCAGATGAGCCGTTCAAGTTCGAGGCAGAGCTGGACTACCTGCCTAAGGAGCAACTGAAGGTGCTGGTCTTTGAGGAGACCAAGTTGTTCCAGGCACGCAATGCCAGCAGGCCACCGCAGCAAGCCTCCTCCTGAGCTGATGGTGCCACTTCTGCAATGTATGTCTGTCTCAGAGTTCCAGTGCCACACCCGAACGGCCTCACGTTTCCCGGGTTTCGGCACCAAAATGTAGGCGCTACGGTATTAGCGGGTACAGAAGAACTGAGCCAGGAGCCATGGTGTCGCCATGATAGAACGTGTTCTCACCTTCTTTTTCTTCTTTGCCTTTTCTGGCTGGCTGCGTTTATTCATCATTTTCTACACCGTCGTCGTCATGTGACCAGCTTATAAGGCTCATCACAGAAATAAATGGATGTCGCTAGGGTTTCATCACAGAGCAAAGCACTACCTCAGGAGGAGGAGAAGGAAGAGACGCTAATCTACACTTTATGCTCCCAAGCTTGAAGTGACCGAGGAGAAGGGAAACAGCAGGATACTGGCAGCTGAACCCTATTAAGGCGAAAGTCTTAACGCGGCTATATTGGCGGTCACCTCCGCGAGACTCGCGTTGGAGACTTTGCGTGGCTTCGCGAGGTCTCGTGACCTTCGTGAGAATCCCCGTGAACTTCCCCGAGTGAGCGGCTTGTTGAAAGGGAAGCAAGGTGTGTGACCGGGCTAGTTGGTATTCCATAGTGACATAGTCCTCGTCGGTTTTTCGTCCTTGTGTGTTTCACGCGCTGTTCACGTCACCGTGAAAGAGAAGGGCGCTTAGTGACGTCATACGCTCATACGATGACGTCATCTATTGACGTCGTCAATTAGTGAAAGGTGCGCCGATGCTGGACGCAGTGCAACAGCACGTGAGGTGTAGAAAGCTTCGGCAGAGATAGGAGGAACATTGAAATCGGCTGAGAACGCCAGAGTAATTTAATGCTTCTCCCTCACACACGCGGCTCGTTATTTCTGGCAGGAAGTCTCGTACCTGGTTGTATAGCTTCATGCATTACCAAGTGTGGAGCAGGCTTCCGTCTTCAAGTGTTACAGAGAGTGCAACGTGCTGCAGATTTTTGACACGTCGCGCAGCAGCTATAAACGACAAGTCTACGTGCAAGCGACGCGCCTCACGCTTCAACAAATCTATACACTTTTAATAAAGGAATGATGCGTTTATAAGAGTATATTTCTTGCACTTAAGATAATTAAGATAATTACACAGCATTCGCTCTTATGTTAGTACTTCCGACGAAAACTGACACACTGGAAGTTCGCCTGTGCACCTGCCACACTCCCGGTCTAATAACTGACCGGGACACTTTGCTAAGTTAGCACGTCCATGGCGGTAGTATTATTATATATGTGTGTAAGTCTACTCGTTCAATCGTTCACGTGTTAGTGTTCGCACGACTTACCCGGTATTCAGAAACGTTCCTTGACTTGAACTTGACTTGCCACCGCCTTCAGCGCGTTTGGAACGCGTTGCCTTTAGGCGGCGCTAAGGCAGCACAAACGCGTCTCAAACGCTCTCCCTTGAGGCGGTGGCAAGTCAAGTACTGACGGAATACTGATACGGAATACTGACGTCACCGTTCTCCAAAATGTGTGATGTCATTATGACATCTCCGTGACGTCACAGTGACGTCACGTCACGATGACAACATTACGTGACACCGTAGTTCGGACCAAGGTGGACCGATCACGGAGGCACTGCAAAATCCGGCGAGATGCCTCTAACACTGGAGGCCGTGGAAAACCACATTAGGTGACCCACAGCGCAACTGCCGAGACGAGGACGTAAAGAGGAGGACATACAAGGCTCTGTGTTAGCGGCAGAAAGCTTTCGAAGGGTGGCGGAGCAGGATCACAACATCGGCTGAGAAGAAGATGGGTTTCGCCTTCCAGTCGTCTTAGGTGAATGCATAAGATACCTTGTGAGTTTAACATATAGTAAAGCACGCATGTGGCGTATATTATTCTTTACAATATAGTTATGTACGCGTTAGCTCTGCAGGGCTGCTTCTCGAGCAAAATGGTGCATATTCGGTACTGTTGCGACCGGCCTGTGCGGGCACCGGAGACTCGGGACGAAGATGCAGAGGCAGCATGAAGAGACCGAATGGAAACTTAACGTGATTTATTTACATTGTTTGCGTGGCGAGCATTTTCTTATATGACGAACATTTAATCCTACATTACGAACATATTGTGTTACATGACGAAGATTTCGTGTCGAATGAGCCCGCGGGGGCTCATTTTAAAGGGTCTATTTTCCCCAGATCCCTAGATAGGGGAATCGCTCCAAGTTGGGACGGTCCAATCACGTCACGCACAGCACTAATGAAGGTGCCGCCCACACCCGCCCAGGTCAGCGTCCTCAACTGGGGCGTGACCACCGCACTCTGCACTTGTGGCACTAAGGGGGTCCTCCCTTGCCATGTGAAGGCCGTAGGGTGATGGGTCACACGCCCGGACAACCGGGCGCATCAAAAGGTCCGCCTTCCGAAGTACCTCACCACTCAATTAGCGGGACTGGCTGCCATCCGGGGCTGACGCCGCTGCCTCTTCAAGGGAGGTTTGGCAACAGGAAACCAGTACGGTCGTCTCGCCGAACCTTGGTATGTCAGACTGCATGTTACCTCACTTCCCGTCTCAGCAGGACAATTCAATTATTTGAACGGCTGTCAGCAGGCAAGCGGGCCTTCGACGCCTTGCTTCGAAGAACAGGGGACGCCGCTTCCCCTTCGGGGCAGGGGCCGATCGTAACAGTACGTAACTTAACAGCAATTGAGCCGGTCCTGATAAATAGGCTAAACGTGGCTTCCTTTGCTCGTGTTTCGTGTTCACGCTACAACTACGTTGATCCTGGTGATCCTTAAGAAGTTCGCATCACCGCTCTTGTGAAAAAGGCAGTAGGAGGTGAATGCGTGTATTTTGCGATATGGATGTCCTACTGAACTATATCGCACAAACAAAAAAATGTCTTCTCGTCCTCGGTACTCCAATGGTAGTCTACTATGCGCAAGTACCTAAACCATCCAAGCGTTGTTTTAATTTCCTAATGTCACGTGTATGGAGCGTAGAATCAACTAAAAAGGGACATTTTCTTTTGTTATCCGGAGAAAAAGTATGCTTGGAGAGAGGGTGGTTAACGTGGTTTCATTTTTGCAGTGGACGACATTTGTGAGAGGCAGCAATGGAATGTTGCGGACAAATTTTGAAAATTGACGGTCACGGGAGCCTGTGTGTTCGACCTTCCCAGAAATTCGTTCACCATGGTCGAAATGCGAGACTGCAACCACGTGCTTAGCAGCAAAGGTACAGTGATACGGAGCTACCGTGTCATCGTCGCTATTGCATAAATTTCAATAAAACACAAAATCCTTATGAAGGCGCTTCGCGAAACCAATACACGACACGAATGGATGCATGAATGCAATGAAAGAAGAGTCAGTGTGGTATAACCCCCAGTGATATATAAAAAAAAAACAAAGCACCATCGTACTGCCCTAGATCCCCGCTGTGGTTGAACTATTACAGCATAGGGTTGCCGCGTGATACTCCCCAGGAAGCTCAAATTCCGATAACACGAACACCTTATCGCGGCGAAACATGCGTAAGCGGTTGCGACAGCAGTAGCATCAGCGAGATTCTCGCTACCCTCTCAATGTCGTGACGGGCATTGTTTTATAATCCGATAATAAACGTACTCAGTGCAATAGAGGGATCACATGAGTGCTTGTGCGTTAAACGGACCAGGAAAGACCCATTGCGGCATAAATCGTATCTGCATAGGCACGTACACTGAGGGAACTGCACCGAGAGATAGCGACAAAACGAGATCACCCCATTGTTGCATTGTCCTCAGAGGAAATGCTGTGAAGGTTTGGATCTAAATATATCCATATTGACGTCAGCGGTGCCTAGCCTACTGTGTCTATCAGCCGATAAATGACTACGCACGAAATCCCGTGACGTGCTGCCTGCGTAAATGGTGGAGATATTTTCCGCGTTTGTTGATCCGGGTCAAGAAAAAAAAACCACAGCATATCCACGGGGCGAATGATGATGAGTGGGGCGAAGCTCCGGAGGGAATCATCGGTGAACCGTGAAACTCTCCCGTGAAATTCGCCCAGCACATCATATAGAGAGTGTGAAACACTGTGTATATATGAAACATCAAACTTTTATTGTACTGTTGGTTTACGTGGTCCCTTCATCATCACCGCTTTGTGATCGGTGAAATGCAGGGAAAGCGTCCGCTCCCGAGCGAAAGAGAAAGCGCGCCAAGAGCGAGCGCCTTTTACGATCGCAGGCATCCGATAACATGCGCCATTCGCATTATACAAGCGCCATCTGTCATCTTTAAACAGCAACTCTAAGAAGTACATGAAACGCCATCTAGTGAGCAATTCATTAAACTAGAGCTCTAAGAAATAAACGAAACGCCATCCAGTGAGCAATTCATTAAACTAGAGCTGGCTACATACATACTACTACTACTACAGAGGAGGGAACGACCCACACCTTAAGGAGCTTCGCCCCTAAAAGTGATATGATAGAAGAAGCTTAATGAAATCCTGCAGACAATGAAGCCAAAGAAGGTATATGAGAAGTTATTTGTACTGTTTTAAGTGTATTGCAGTAATTATGATAGAGATATGAAGGAAGTAAAGTGGACGAACAGAGAACTTGCCTCTGGCAGGGGCCGAACCTGCGGCCTTAGGATTCGAAGGTCGCAGGTTCGGTTCCTACAAGCGGCAAGTTGTCTTTTAATCCACTTTACTTTATTCACATCTATATCACAATTGCTACAATACATTAAAACAGTGCAATTAACGTCTCCTATGCCTTCTTTGGCTCCATTGTCTGCTGGATTTCATTAAGGTTGTGTCAAACAAAAGGAGCGAGCCCTAACAAGTCGCAGCTTCACCGCAAAGGCGATGCAGTGAATTCGGTAGCAACAAATTGTAGTGTTACACGAAGTGAGACTGGCAGCTAACTGTTTTGTATCGTTTCTCGTGTAACTACAAAACGCTGGTGTAACAGAATACGGCCGCTCCAGGGAGAGATGCTTCCCGCACAGTCACTTCGCGTTCAGAGAGCAGCACATAGAAGGGTATACGAGTCGCCCGCTGTGATGGCTGTCGAGAGAGCGCGCGCGCCAGCGATCGCGACCGCGCCCTTAGATTCAAAGTTCAAAGTGGCTGCTCGCGCAACAACCCCCTCCCCCTCCACCTCGTGCCTTTTCATGGTCGTTAAAGGTCTTTTTATGGTCTGCTTCGACGGCAGCCCTTCCTAGCGGGGTGATGTTATCGCATACACCCTCCGAGCGACGGAAATGGGCCGGCTCATTTTATCTTTGCTTCGGTCGCATTCGTCGCCCCCGCTCGCGTACTTTAATCCGCGGTAGAACATACAATGCGCGGGAGGATCTTATCAATTAGTACTTCATGCTGGAAGGACATTACGGCGACGGCGACGGCGACGGCGAAAAGCCGTCGAGACTGTCCATAGTAATTGCTATCGCAATAGAAATTGTCTTCCTTCATTCATGATAGAAGAAGGCATTTAACTTTGACCAAGGTAGCATAGGACAAAATTCTGGTTGCGCACGCATTTGCTGGCTAAAATAAAGCAGCAAACACCTCACTGAGAGAGAGAAAGAGAGAGAGGGTAGCCATTTGAAGGTCAGGATTGTAGCTGCGCAGTGGCAGCTTCACGCAGCTTCCGACTACTTAAAACTCTAAAAAAGGTTACGGAAGGGAAGTGGTTGTTGCATTGCCGCACAGTGTGGTTTAGATCCGCTCTGCTAACAGGACGAAACTTGCCGGCTGAGCTAGGGTATATTCCTGCATGCATTTTGTGACGTCATGCAGGTGAGAGTAAAGTTTGAGTTTGTAGTTTATGCCATAGCACTTCGTATGTGCGTGAAGATCGATGCATTAAAATGGGAGTGTTCGGAGACCTGGGCGGTAAAGCCCGCAAATGTCGTTGCATGTAAGTAATATGTATTCGAGGTTAATGCTGGAGGGGGAGTATAGGCGTCTGAACCGTCCCCTAGACTAGCCTGTTCTCGGTTTCTGTTGAAAAAGATGGGGGATGTTATCTTTACTGATGTTCGTCGCAGCCAAGTCAGCGTTGTCAAAACGCGCCGAGAGTCTCGGTTTAGTGGCTTTCACGAATGGAATTCTACGAATGCGCCGTTCAATCCCAGGTTACACTCGATTTCGCTTAGAAAGTGATTCGAAGTGATAAGTTTTGGAATAAGGTGAATGAAATGTCAATTACGGTGAATTAAGCGGCCTCAGATGTTAATGAATGAAAGAGCTCACAAGGTATTTTATGCATTCAACTCAGCCGACTCGAAGGTGAAAGCAATCTTCTTCGGCTTTTCTTCGAAGTCGTTGTATTGTACCTACCGCGACTGCCTCCAAAGCTTCACCTAACGTGGTTTTGGACTGCCCCCACTATTGCAGGCATTGTAAGCTTTCCGCACGTCACCTTGTTTGGGCAAAGGTGGGATAGGCCAACCTTTGACGAAGCAGTGATGGCGTGTGGTGACGTCGAACATTTCGGCGATATGCGACGGCATGATGACGTCATATGGTAACGTCATCACGTGAGGACTTTTTTCATCATCCCTGTTGACGCTGCCGACGTGGGACATCGACCCGGGACGCCAGTGAATTTTTGCGTTTCATGAGGCGTCTAAGGCTTTGCCTTACTAAATCATATCAGAATTAAAGTGAATTAGGGTAGTAAGGTAATGGAAGTGAATCCAATGTGGATTAACAGTGAATAAAATTTTAAAATGAATTAAAGCGGATGAAACGTGAAGAAGGTAAAGTAAGGTTGTTAGTGTATTTATTTATTTATTTAAATAAAAGTACCTTACAGGCCCCATGGGGAGCATTGAGTAAGGGGAGCATCACAACACAAAAGAAAACAAAAGAAACCGATACATAAGTGCGAAAAGAGTCTGCATTAATAATGTGCTGGCAAGACGGTGAAGCAAATGGAATGAAATTGCAAACCAATACTAAGAATACCCAGAAAAAGAATAAAAAAATAACGCTCATGTTTGCGTACGGAGCCGCGAATTCGTCGCGTAAATTTTTCTTAACGTTCTCGCCAGAAAACTACTGTACAATTTCATTGACAAGCACTTGTTGCAAAAGGATTGAACATATCATTGCTTCTCACGTATATCATCAGTCTAATTATTTTTACATGCCAAGCATTTCTTAGCGAACCTTCTGGCACTTTGAGCGTATCTATCTATCTATCTATCTATCTATCTATCTATCTATCTATCTATCTATCTATCTATCTATCTATCTATCTATTTAGCCGCCTAGGTCTGGGTGCTTTCGTGATCGCCTCCTTAACTTTGTCTTGAACAAAATCGGCATGGGAGGGTTTACCGCGGGCCGCCGTGTACGGGTATGCGCCACAGGCGATTGACAGATTATATCTACCCAGGAACGGCGAGAACGACATAGGTAATAATATAATAATAATATCTGGGGTTTAACGTCCCAAAACCACGATATGATTATGAGAGACGCCGTAGTGGAGGGCTCCGGAAATTTCGGCCCCCTGGGGTTCTTTAACGTGCACCTAAATCTAAGTACCCGGGCCTCAAACATTTTCGCCTCCATCGAAAATGCAGCCGCCGCGGCCGGGATTCGATCCCGCGACCTTCGGGTCAGCCGTCGAGCGCCATAACCACTAGACCACCTTGGCGGGGCAACGACATCGGTAATTTAAATGCGAGAGCGTTAAGAAAAACCGACATTGGCAGCACTGACCCGACGAATGCAAAGAATAAAAATTAGGATCCCAGCGGGAATCGAACTCAAGCATCCTGCGTGACAGTCAGCTATACTACCACAGAGCCATGCCAGGTCTAATAACTGCTTTGGGAAAACAGCCCATGCAGGCGTAATGCCGGTGCAACGTCAATTATGGTTGTGGTGCTGGCCATCTAATTTTAAAACAAAGCAATAAACACTACATATGTAATTCTACGATGCAGGCGTCATATCAGATTAACGTCTGTGGTTCCAATGTTGGCTCCGCTCTTGCAGCAGTCTGATGAACATTACATTTGTATATCTATGATTCAGCAAGCTATATTGAAGCATTGCTCAAACACGGAGATATACATTAAAGAAAGTTACATATGATATTCACATCATTGCACCATAAAGTGCACTTAGTTTTGATAATACTGACGTATGTACTCTTCTAACGTGACTGGTTGATACCTACGTCAGACTATAAGTTACCAATTAAAGGTCAGTGCAGTCGCCGTGCCTGGTAAGCCCGCAATGTGCACACAACTCCTCCATTTACAAAAACACGTCGATCCACCTCGTAACGCTTGGCTCAATGACATAAAATACAGCATAGAAGTATTCGCTAACTGCTTTGCATGAAAACGATTCCCACAAGGCGTTGGATCTGCGGAATTTGTTTCTTCCTTCTCTTTAGCCTAAGCTCAAGGTAATAAACTTGTGTACTACAAAGGGCCTGGCTTAGTGCGCATGCTTCCCACTCTATGTACACCTTATACTCTAAGTTCATCACCGATGACTCACTGCGAAGCCTTTTCCAACTCGTTTCCTTCAGCTACTATTCTTAACTCTTCTCGTTCGCGGCAAAACGTCATCACCGGTTATGAAGCTCGGCTCTGACACCTATATAACTCAATGCCGAGTTACCTATATACGACAGTGCGGTGCTTAAATGCGCCACCAGCGCGTCTATTAATACGCCACGTTGCCGAGTTGCGCGCAGTCACTCGACGACGAGCTAAATATACGGTTTCGAGGCAGCGGCGTTTTCCGCTGCCTGTACGTAGACGTCAATCGGGCGCGTTTTGCGTCCTTGACATAAAGCACTCCTGCCACTCGCGTGCGGACCCTCATATCTCGCGTTCGGCGTTTGTTTGCTCGCGCCAGGCCCCGGATATTACATTCGTTACCCCCAGAAAAGCGACGCGCGCGAATCAATATAGTTCCGAAGGCAACGCTTCTCTACTTTCGTGTGCTCTTGCTTTTTCTGTCCTCCCGCTTCTGCAGTCTGTCACCGAAGACTTGACAGGTGCGCAAATAAAGCGAGGGCTGCGCGTCGTATATATATATATATATATATATATATATATATATATATATATATATATATATATATATATATATATATATATATATATATATATATATATATATATATATATATATATATGTGTGTGTGTGTGTGTGTGTGTGTGTACGGTGTGTTTTGATGTAGGTCGTGCCACAGCTGAAACATTAACCAGTAAAGTATGCAAGTTTTGTAAGTTCGACACATCAGTTCTCTCTCTCTCTCTCTCTCTCTCTCTATATATATATATATATATATATATATATATATATATATATGCGCAGCTACGTAATGGAAGGCAGGGGTGCATCCCAAAAGTGGGTCTCTAAAGGCAAGACGCACAACCTAAAAAAAAGTGCCGCGTTTGTTTTGACAGTGCCTCGGGTTCCAGCGTGAAGGTCAAGAAGTGTTCGCCGGAGCAAAAGCAAAACAAGCACCAGAGTTACTTTACGCATGAAGCTACGATTTCAGAAAAAATAAAAATCTCTATTGGTTAACAGCAACAGCTTTATTTCTACATGGAGGAATTTCCACTCCCTACAAGAAACCAATCAGAGACGTGGTCACTTGTTCAATCATGTACTGTTTGCCGTGCGCAAGAAAACTTGCTCGTGTCTTGACGCGGGCGTCTGGTGCATAGCTTTGCTACCAGGCATGACTTCCTGAGTATTTCAATATTTTTTTCCTACGAAGAACATTCTTCTTAGAGCGCGATCGTGCACGTAGCACATTTCTTAAGGACTCCGTGACGTCAACCTCCTGCAAGGACTAAAACTGCACAGAGCAACTGTGCTCCAGCTATCCAACTTAGATCAACGCGGCATTGACGTAAAATGACGTATGTCTGTGAGCGTACGTCGATGTATGCAGTGCGTTGACATGCGAAGACGTACTATCTTCTAAACGACACATGCTTCTTTAGGGGCGGTGATATCTCGTGTAGCATTACGAACGTTATCTAATGTTTTATCATTGACAAAAAAAAAAAAACCACGAGAAAGCGGAGAGCCACGGGACTGTGAAATACGCATCGAATGGAGCTTAACTCGACTGGCCGTAATTATTATTAGGTAGGCAGCGATATTTTTGTATAAAAAATTAATCGGTTATTCGAATCTGTGAAGGTGTTTGAAGAGCGAAGCTGCTGTGGTGGTTGGTAGAGCTTTCCCGCCCTATTCAATATTTACGGGACACGTAATTAGGCTTATTTCATGTAACTTCGTGTTTGCCGTGTCTATCGTTTGTGCTAGTACAGAGAGGTGCACAACTTGCTCTGTGTTTCAAATTGTCTGTTCTCGTGTCTGTTATTTAGTCACGCAAGCGACGACGGCCTTGTGGCCGCTGTGATACACCGCCAATATCTCAGGGCCAACGCTGGTTAGGCTCGTGGCCAGTGCCAATTGTGTACACGACCGTTCAAGCATATCACCTACATGGCCATGTATATAGCGCGTGACACGGTTAGACGCCACGGCGGTCCGTGCTATCTCGCCACTGAATTTTAGTATAAGGCGAACATAAAACCGCTGCTAAGCAAAGCAGGCGCTCCCTAGACGAGAGCGAATCGTCCCTATCCCGAAGTGATTTTTTTTCAACGACCGTTCTGTCGACTACGTACTTTTGGTCACTGTTTCTAGCAAAGTTCTCGTCTGTGTTTCTAGCAAAGTTATCTACGTCACCCTTATGCTATCACATTATTTAACGTGGCAACAACAGAACATTTTTCCAATCTACGTAGCATCAATGAACTGTGTGCATTTACAGTTAATATCACAAGCTGCAGAATATATCTAATCAGGCATGTCAGCCTCGTTTGTGCGTGTTTTGTGCAACGAATTCTTTAATATTCTACTGAACCCGCAAGGTTAATCGAATAAATAGTGCCTCGTTTTTAGAAAGCCTAACATAACAACTTGTTTAACACACCCTTAAACATTTCTTTGGAGCTTCGTTCTGTATTTGTGTCTTGTTTAGGCCTTCCGTTGTCTATAGCTTATTCCGGGTTCACTCGACGTACAAACCACCCGGCCGGTTCCAACACCCTTCTTCCCGAGTTCGTTGCTGAGTCCATTTCCTTCGGGACAATCAAGGTCACGTAGCGCCGCCAGCCTCCGTATTCTTCTCCATACACCTCACTGCTCCTTCACTACGGCCTTATATCGATGTACCTTTCCACCTTTCCACCTGCCCCATGTTTGCTTGGCGTCTCGTCCTTTTGGGCTCCTCACGCGGGGTTTTTTTCCTAACCTGATTGCGGACACTTCCTGAAACACGCACCGTCCTTTTGTTTGTCTAGCAACAGTGCTTTACCCTACGTTATTAGCTTCGCTATTTGATTTGCTATGGGTTGCGGAATTGCGGCTACGGCAGAGCAGTGCTTGCCTTACCGCTTCCACGCTAAGCCTACACCGTGCGATCACAGTTTGTGTTACTGTAATATAGGCCATGAAAAGAATGAAAAAAAAAGTTGCCGTATCTGCTGTGCGAAAGCAAGCTCACAAATGTTAGTGGGGAGTTAACGTGCATGCTTCTTAACCGATTAGGGGTATAGTTACCTGAGCGTAACCAGTAATTAGGGCGCCTGATATACGTTACGTCAGAGCAGGGATTCTCGTTGACTTCACGACTGGGCCCTCGTAACTCGACATTGTGTTCCCGCTTATTAAGAAAATCTGATTACTGGTTTCACAAAGTAAGTTAGAATTCCTATTCGCACGCACGTACGTTAGTTAGCAGTGGTTGCAACGCAAGCCGACACTCTGTTGAGCAGAAGCCAAAGACCAACATCCGAACGTTTCTTCTACAATGCAGAAGGGTGTTCGTGCATTTCTTTTTTTTTATTTCAGCGTATTTGTACGCCGACTTTCGCGAGCCTTCATTACCAACGTCAGAGACTATATTTCAATTTTTGAGAGCATGGTTGCCACACTACATTATTTGATACATAGGAACTTCGTCTCGAAGTAAATCTGTAGATATGGGAGACAGCGTAGCCAGAAACTACGGCTTTGACCACCTGGATGTCTTCAGCGTGCACCTAGATTCTAAATACGAAGCATTTCTTAGCGAACCCAAGACACTTTGAGCGTTTCTATCTACGTATGTATCTATCTAGCTAGCCGGGTGCGTATGGGTGCTCTCGTGATCGCCTCCTTAACTTGGTGAAGACCAGAATTGGCATGGGAGGGTAAGATGATTTGACGGATATGACTGTCTTGTCATGACAAGAATGGCATGAAAATCCTGTCGCGTACGTCGTCAAACCTTTTTCTCCAGACCCGTTTGCCACGGACCGCGGTGTGCGGGTAGGCGCTACAGGTGATTGACAGTTTATATATACCCAGGAATTGCGCTGACAGACATTGGTAGTTTAAATGCGAGAACGTTAAGAAAAACCGACATCGCCATCGTTGACACGACGAATGCAATGGATAAAATTTAGGATCCGTAAGGAATCGAACCCAATCAATCTGCGTGGCAGTCAGGTATTGCAGCACGGAGCCACGACAGGCCCATAAACTGTTTTGGAAAAACAGCCTATGCAGGCGTAATGTTGGTGCAACGTCAATTGTGGTTGTGGTGCTGGCTATCTAATTTTAAAAACAAGCAATAAACGCTACATATGTACTCCTACTACAGAGGTGTCTTGTCAGGTTAACGTCTGTGATTCCAGTGTTGGCTCCACTTTTATAGCAGTCTAATAAGCATTACATTTGTATTCCTATGATTCAACAAGCTATATTCAAGCGTTGCTCGATCCCTGAGGAATATGTTAACGAAAGTTACGTATGATATTTACATTATCGCACCGTAAAGTGCACTTCGTTTCGACAAACTGTCGTATGTGCTCTAACGTGAGTGCTGACGTTGCGTCAGAGTCGACGTGCCTGGTAGGCCCACGATGTACACACACCTACTACACTTACAAAAACACGTCGATCCACCTCGGAACCTTCGGTTCAAAGCCAAATAATGCAGCGTAGAAGTACCCGCTCACTGCCTCGCATGAAACCGATTCCCACAAGGCGTGGGATCTGCTGATTTTTCTTTTTTTTTTCATTGTGCGCACGTTGGAATCCTACCGTCTCGATCGCGAATGGAACATCTCGCCTCAAGTTTGGCGGCACAACCCCATGACCTACAGCGACGGGACATCACACCTAAGTGGTACCTGGGCTACTATAAAATATAATTAAAAAGCTGCATACACACCAAACTTTTACGATGACAAGAACGAACACATATACGACGTTAATAAGAAAATACGTGATGTAATGTTTCTTTATCAGGTCATTAATATTTTGGCAGAAACCAATAAAACACGCAGATAGTGGGTTTCTATATTGAGGGCTCCCAGATAGAATTCCCGTCTTATTGCGATTCCTAATCAAACTGCGGACGCCAACTAAACTGCAATACGACAATCTATCTCCACAATTCAAAGTGGTTTCCCTTGTGCGTGCAGTGTTCAGTCTTTACGTGTCACGTTACGCTTGTCACGATCCCGTCGCCTACAGGTGCCGGCATTTCTTCCGCTGTTGTTGCACTGAGCGACAATAATCGTCTAGGTTGTAACAGTGCAGCCTCAATTACCACTTATTTACCACGCTATTGCAGTTATATCGAATGTAGTGTTGGCACGTCATTATGGAATAATCCGTCAGTTCACGTAAAACAAAACGAAGTTTCGTTGTGATGCTTAAGCGTCATTACAAGAAACTGCATTAGGAGTTTAATGTGTTTCTAACCTGACATGCTGTTAAACTAAATTATGTATACAAATATTAGATGTTTTAATTATGTTTCGTATGCTAACCTAAAATACTGCTATACGTTTGCATACAAGCTAATTGTTTTCATTATATTCTGTACGCTAACCTAACATTTCGTTAAGTTATTGCGTAACTCAGTGTCCTGTCTGCAAATTTATGTATGTTATAGTTGCACGGATCAATGCTTGTATTCTGCTAAGGATCTATATGTTTGTAACATTTTTCTGTTTGTGTTTAATAAAGTTCAACTCAATTTAACTGGCAGGCTATAAGCAGTACTGCGCAAGAGTTAACTATCGAACTCTCAATGGCCGCAGGAGAGCGGAGCTATCAAAGAAGAAAACACACACACAGGAGCTAGTGTTTCCAGACAAAACAGTAGACTTTCCATATAAAATGATCTAAGAAACACATTTGCGAACGTAAACGCTCGACGTTACTTTCGATGGGAGCCCGTACAATTGAGCTAAACGAACGCACAGAAAAAAAAACAACAAAAAGAACGAAACCAACAACGCCGTAGGGTCCAATCTTCCAATAACGGCTAATCAGCGAAGTGTTGAAACATCCGCGGCCGCCGCAACAAGGCAGCTACCCTTCCGGCCAATTTATGGCCGCTGCCTCTCCCCTAGCCAATAGGCGGCCGCGTAGGGACCGTAATCAACGGACGATTATTAGGTGAGCGATTGCGAAGTCTCGTTCCCGCCCGCTAGTTCGCCGTCAGACACAGCGTGCTCAACGCCAAATGAGAATTGGCGTGCGCCGAGTGCGGAATACGTGGCCTACATGGCACGCCGCGTGGCTGGAAAATGAGCCGGAGAGTTCCCATCTACGCATCTGTAATCATACAAAAAAATAAAGAAATTAGTTGAAAGAACT
Source organism: Rhipicephalus sanguineus (assembly GCF_013339695.2). Taxonomy (NCBI): domain Eukaryota; kingdom Metazoa; phylum Arthropoda; class Arachnida; order Ixodida; family Ixodidae; genus Rhipicephalus; species Rhipicephalus sanguineus. The sequence goes on from NC_051186.1 coordinate 93,907,650, forward strand.
GATAGCTATGATTATGTGTGCCTGGAGCTGAATTCGAAGTGAAGTTTCCGCTCGTGAAAGCTATTTGTCACATCGTGACCCCGTATACTCGATTAGCCGAGTGGCCTGTACTTAATGCACGCTCAAGCGTGATTGCGGATATTGATTAGATACCCTGAATTGATTACGCATATTGAAGACAAGGCCATCCCAAAAGATGTAGTGGTACACTCGAAACTTGTGCAACTACGCGGTATGGAGACCATTTCATTTAGCCTGATATCATTATTCACTCAAGTATTTAGGAATCAAACGGTGGGTCTCCATTAAATATATATATTGGATCGAGTCGCGGAAGGTCATTCTGTTAATTCGCAATATTCGCGTGCTTATGGGCAGTAAGCCTAACGATAAACTTTATGACATTAACTGAAGCGTATCTATCACACCCCTGTGCAATAACGATGCAATGGCATGTCTGAAAAGTACATGAGAATTTAGTTAAGCATTACTTCACACGGATCCGCTGCAACAAATCATCTAAGGACACCGTATTTCGCGGAAGATATAGTACGTGGTGGTAACATGCGTGCCGATACTGTAACGGAATTGTGTATTCCTTGAGTGCCTTACGTCGCGCATGGCATCGTGGTAGAAACACATACCCGGTACCCGTCCACCCAATCGTGGCACGTCCAGCACTAGACATTTCCTATTTATCGACAAAATGGCAGCTAAAATGCTAATATCACCATGTCCCTAAACATGAAATCGTATTTGTATTATTATCAAGCCCACATATTGCACTTGCACCTATGTCACATCAATATATATATATATATATATATATATATATATATATATATATATATATATATATATATATATATATATATATATATATATATATATATGAAGGAAAGAGGTGTTAATTTCAAGGGCTCGTTTTCTTTGTTATACACAATATTAATGAGCACTAACAGACCATAATGCCAAGGAAAGCATAGGGGATGTTTTTACTAGTAAATGTAAGGCAAATGTGAAGAAAGAAAAGTGGACGAAAAGATAGCTTGCCGCGGGCAAGGACCGAACCTGCGACCTTCGAATAACGCGTCCGATGCTCTACCAACTGAGCTACCGCGGCGGCCATCCCCCCCGTCCCCCCCGTATATATATATATATATATATATATATATATATATATATATATATATATATATATATATATATATTAATATATATATCTATATATATATATATATATATATCAGGGAACGACAGGAAGATTCAGCCAAAACTCCAACATCAGGCTTGCCACTCTACACTAAGGAGGCACGCAAAAAAGCAAAAAAAAAACAAGGACTAAGAATTACCCGCTGACATATGGCAGTACGAATCAATCATCGATTTTTTTTTCTTTGAAAATTGGGCAGATCACACGTACAGTGCATGTAATGCGAGGCATGCGGCGGGAGGTGACTGTGGCGTAATATTTAAATTGAGCGAGAAGTTACGAAATGACGCCAAAGATATGTGCGAATGGTATACGCACACACATATGTCGAACAGTCGCACATGCATGTGTTCTATAACCAGTTGTTTATAGCTGCGTAACGATGCCAAGCGCGGCGTAGGTATTACCAACACCAGACGCGGTCAGCCGATATGTAGTGCTTATATACTTGTCCGTTATGGTGCAGAAAGCACGCAAGTTTCTCGAACCCGTGTGCATGTGTGGAAGGGGCCCTTTACAGTTCTCATGTAGATGGTTGCGAGTGCATGTCCTAGTTATTGCGATTTATATGCACAACGCAGACCTCGCCGATTCCGCTGCTTGTCTGTGTGTGTTGTGTGTCTGGCGGCCGGCGAAGTGGGATGGAGCCTACGTTGAAGTTGCGCATCGCCGTGTTCTTATATGTGCCCACGCCTCCGCACCTGCAATGAAACCACTTGCAGTGGTCGACATAGTGGGCTCATCGCTCCAGGTTTCAGAAAGTGCTAACACGCCGGTTTCTTTGAGCAGAGCGTCTTTTTCGAGGTCGTGCACGTGCGCGTGCACAGGCGCTAGCCTGACATGACGCCTGTATCGTAGGAGTACATATTTATTGCTTTGCTGTAAAGTTAGGTAGCCAGCACCAAAAAAAAATTGTTGTTGCACCGACATTACTCCTGCATAAGGTGTTTGCTGCCTGTCCTGTGCCTTCTTTTACTTCGTCGTCGTGTTTTTCCAGAGTAGTTTCTAGACCCAGAATAGCTTATATACTCTTATTTAAAAATTGTAGCGCTATATTAGACGAGGACAAGAAAAAAGGTACATGACAGGACGGGTGCTAACTCACGATCTTCAAAATGTCAGGCTTGGCGGTTGAAACACAGAAGAAAGGGCCCACAGTAGAAGAAAGTTCACTTAATAAAACACGTTGCGGGGCTTGGCGGTTTCAACCGCCAAGCCTGACATTTTGAAGATTGTGAGTTAGCGCCCCTCCTGTCATGTACCTTTCTTCTTGTCCTCGTCTAATATAGCGCTACAATTTTTAAATAAGAATGTATCACCAACTAGCCCCGCAACGTGTTTTATTAAGCTTATATACTGCCACGAAAAATGCATATGTTCAATTCCTGTTGGGATCCTAATTCTTATTCTTTGCATTTTTCGAGTCAACGCTGCCGATGGCAGTTTTTTTAACGCTCTCGCATTTAAGTCACTAATGTCTGTTCTTGGCGTTCCTGGACAGATATAAACTGTCAATCACCTGTGGCGAATACCCGTATACCGCGGCCCGTGGTATGTGCCCTATATGTCTGCAGGGAATGGTTTGACGACGTACGCGACAGGATTTTCACGTTATTCATGTCACGACCAGACAGTCACATTCGTCAAATATTCTTACCCTCCCACGCCAAGTTTGCTCTACACCAAGTTAAGGAGACCACCAGGAGAGCGCCCAGACGTAGGCGGCTAGACAGACAAACAGATAGATAGATAGATAGATAGATAGATAGATAGATAGATAGATAGATAGATAGATAGATAGATAGATAGATAGATAGATAGATAGATAGATAGATAGATAGATAGATAGATAGATAGATAGATAGATAGATAGATAGATAGATAGATAGATAGATAGATAGATAGATAGATAGATAGATAGGCCACAGCGCCTGAGGTTCGCTAAGAAATGCTTCGCATTTAAGAGTAATTTGAATAATCACTGACCGCAATAATTTCCTCAAAGAAAGCTGGACAAGAAAATGATGCCTATATTTAAGGAAACAGCAGTCCTTGTTCCCTAAGATAAAAGTGGTACGTGAATAATCGCAATTCGATAGAAACGATTGTTGGAAAGGCTCATAAGGCATAGTGTAGCGATGAACGTAGGCACTATTTTTTTCTCCTCAGAGACGTAGTACTTATGCACGCATTGCATTTTAGAGCAGCAGTAATATCGACGACACTCCGTAGTCAAAACAAGGCTGCTATTGCCGTCTCCACCGACTTTATTCCTTATTAGCTAGTTTCGCCAGACGAGTCATGAACCATAGTTAGAAGAGCCTGACAAGCGTATACTCACACTTTGATTTTGAGTTGGAAAATATTACGGGACATCTGCAGACAAAAAAATAAAAACCATTTTATGGCACGTCGAAGTGAGATCTCGAAAGTAAGCCCATAAGACAGCGGTAAACGACGCCACTGTACATTTTTTTCTTAATTCAATAAAGAGACATCATTACTGGCAAAATTGCGTTTATCAGTAGTTTCCATGTTGGTATGAAAAGCGGAAAGCGCAGCACAGTCACAGCGAAAGCTGGAAGAGCGGCATTTCTAGAGCCCGTTATAAACTCTCTTGTGGCTACCAATACAAGTACAGTAGCACCGTAGTCACTACGCCTCAAATCATAATTTTTGTGAAGTTGGGAGGCACACACCACGACATTACTCGTCATTCTGCGGAGAAGCGAGGTACTATCGGTAAGGCGTTATGAGCAGTTTCTTTATGCGATGGTTGATGACGATGAAGAATTATGGCTGAGCCCTTTGTGATGGGTTGCAAGCTCTAAACGACCCACTAGTTACGTAATTCGCATTGTGTGACGAACAGTCGTTATTTAGCTCTACCACCACGCTTTATAACATACGCCAACGTAAGAAAGAGAGAGAGAAACGAGACCCTGAGTAAATGGATCATGGGAGCCTTATGGGCTTCCTTGGCAACCAATAGAAGTGCACTTGCGAGGAACCCACTACGCTATAAATCATCATAATTTTTGTAAAGTACGGAAGCAACCACTATGCAATTTTTCGTCATTCTGCGGAGAACCGTGGCACCCGCTAAACACCTGTAAGGCACTATGTGCACTTTGTTGATGCTGTGCCTGATGACGATGAAATATGGCAGAGCCCTTTGTAATGGGTTGGAAGCATTCAACAACCAACTCGTTGCGCAATTCGCATTGTGTGACGCCTGGTTAGAGAATTCGCGTTGTGTGATGCCTGGTTTTTATTTTACTCTTCTACGAGGCTACATTACATAAGTTAATGTGGTTGCTTCCCGACATGCAGCCTGTATAGGGTCTTTTGCAAACCACTTTCAAGCACCGGCATGGCTCTGAGGTAGAATACTGGGCTCCCACGCAGAGGGCCCAAGTTCGAACCTGGTTCCGTCCTGGAAATTTTTTCTTATTTCGTTTGTTTTTTCGTATTTCGCGCGTTAGTGGTTACGGATACCGGCGGCGGCGGCGGCCACGGACATCTATGGTGCCAAAAACAGCCCTTGTTTTGATCTCATAACAGCTTTCGCTGTAAAAGGGTGCTCCGTGTATCCGCTATCGACTTAGAGAACGAAAAATTACGATGATCAGCGTCGTGTCTTGTTTCTTCTTCACTTTGTCCCCGACTGTGTGCGCTGTAACGTTTCCAAGATGCAATACCGACTAGCCCACCAAGTCACCCTCTCGAAAGATTAATATAGTTAATGAATTCTTCTTGCTTCACGTTTAGTTATCCGCGCTGTTCAATCAACATGTCAAACTGTTACAAATCAAGTATAGTATTTTAATTAGATCAAACGTATAATAACCAGGATTTCTTTTTTATGAGAAACGCTATATTGTGGCACTGCAGGTTAATTGTAACCGTCGTGAGGGTCTGTCATGGGCACATCCAACTAAGTACACGAGGGTGTTTCCTTTTCGCCCTTATCAAAATACATCTGCAGCTCTTATACGGTACTGGCCGCCACGATAGCCCAGTCCTTACGGTGGTGGGCTGCTGACCCAAAAGACGCGGCTTCGATACCGGCCGCGGCGGTCGCATTTCGACGGAGGCGAAAGAGGCCCGTGTACTGTGCGGTGTAGATGCAGGTTAAAGAACCCCAGGTGGTCGAAATAATCCGTGGCACTCCACTACGGAGTCTAACATTGGCTGACTCGCTTTGGGAAGTTAAACCTCATTCACCAACCACCTTCTACGGTATTAACGTCGCTGCATTCACTGCGCGAAGCACTGGTCAGTTTTTGAACTGTCGCAATAGGCCTTGACACCACTAGGTCAGAAACCTGCTTGAAGGGTAGATATACAAGAGGTCACGAAACGCAGGGCCCCTCTCTAGCCATGAGTTCATTACCTTGCTTGGCGAAGATAAAAGCGTCACTTTACGCGTTGGCACGGTCTTTAAATACTCATTACAACGCCGTTCGCCACGCTCGTATAGCAGCATAACGTCTCAAATGACCGCGTCGTAAAAAGAAACTGGGCAGAAGAGCTCGCGTAGTTGTAGAGGTCAGCGCCGTTTCGCGTGATCTGGGGACGTCAAGGACTCGGACAATTACAGGCAGACCAGCTTACTGTCCGTCGTCTACAAGACATTTACAAAGGTAATAGCTAACAGAATTAGGACCACCTGAGAATTCAGCCGACCAAAGGACCGAACAGGATCTCGTACAGGCTACTCAAGAATAGACCACATTCACACCATGAATCAGATGATAGAGAAATGCGCGGAATATAACCAACTCCTCTATATAGCCTTCATAGAATACGAGAAGGCATTTGATTCGGTCGTGATATCAGGAGTAATGCAGGCACAAGGGAATGACGGTGTCGACAAATTATATACAGGTGTTTCAGCTAACAAGCACCAAGTATTAAAAGTAATAAGCATAGGCGCTACGCGTCTCCAATTAGCACATTATTGTTCTGAGCCATATAGAGCACGTCAGAATATTTTTTCCAATCCGCCAAGCTCTGTAATTAACAAAGATTGCTTAATGAACTTTTTAAATAGTAACTCTAGAGAAAAGTTTTCAATACAAAAGTTGTAGCGCTTGTTCAGAAACATCGAATTTTTCAATCTGTGTTAACAGAACTCCCCTGCTTAATTTTTTCCCGCCTTTCTTAAAAGCGCGCGAATATTAAAAAATAGCACGTGACTGCCTCCTACAGCGCGGCGCTTTTAGTGCCCTCAAATGTAAGTTGGACGAATTATCAAAGGCTGCTCCGCGCACGAAGGTCGATTGAGCATGCTGGCGGTGACTGTGATTGACGCTAAATGACGATAGAGGCGTACCACGTAAACGAAAAAAAAAAAGAAAATTAAAAAAAGATCTAGGAAAGAGCGGCCGTCACGTGTGAGTTCATAATTTATCTCGGTCCTTCATCACGCTGTCACCCTCGCCCCTTCCAATGTGTTTCTTCATTGGGGCGAAGAGAAAAAGAAAAAAAAAGGCCTGCGCTGCATCAAATGCTGCCTAAAGTCTCATATAGCATTTGCTCCGTGGCTGCCGCTGTTTCTTTGAAGAATTTTTTTTTTGTAGTTGTTGAAACGGTATGCTCATTTCGTCGCTTAACGTCCATCGTAGTCACCGATAACCTGTTTCATCGATCTGCGTGCGCGAAGCAGCCTTTGATAATTCGTTTAACTTACGTTTGAGGGCACTAAAAGCGCCACGCGTTCGGCGGCAGTCACGTGGTACTTTTTAAAAATTCGCGCGCATTAAATAAAGGACGGAAAAAAATTAAGCAGGGCAGTTATCTTAGCGTAGATTGAAAAAATCGATGTTCCTGAATAAGCGCTACAACTTTTGTATTGAAAAGTTTTCTCTAGAGTAACTATTTAAAAAGTTCATTAAGCAATCTGTGTTAATTGCCTAGCTTGGCGGATTGTAAACAAAATAATCTGACGTTCTCTATATAGCTCAGAACAATACTGCGCTAATTGGAGACACATAGCGCCTATGATTATTATTTAATACTTGGTGCTTTTTAGCTGAAACACCCTGTATAATCATATTGGAAGAATATCTACAGCTGCTCCACAGCCACCATAGTCCTCCATAAAGAAAGCAATAAAATTTGAATAAAGAATGGTGTAAGGAAGGGAGAGACGATCTCCCCAATTCCACTCAACGCGTGCTTACAGGAGGTTTGCAGGGCCCAAGATTGGGAAGAGTTAGGGATACGAGTTAATGGAGAGTACCTTAGTAACCTGCGATTTGCTGATCACGTTGGCTTGTCGAGTAACTCAAGGGATGAATTGGAAAATATGATTAGTGAATATTCGACAGGAAATGCGCAGGGGTAGGTCTGGAAATTAATACGCACAAATATAAATTAATATTCAACAGTTCCGAATAAGACCAATGCTTTGCGATAGGTGGCGAGGCACTTTAAGTGGTAAAAAATACTTCTATTTAGGACAGGTAGTGGCCGTAGAGCCGAAGCATAAGACTTTAGTAACTAGAAGAATAAAAATCGGGTGGAGCACATTCGGCAGGCATTCTCAAGTCATGAAGGGTATTTTCGCATCATCCCTCAAGAGGAATATATATAACAGCTGCATCTCACCGGTACTTGCTTAGGGTGCTGAAACCTGGAGGCTTACAAAGAAAGTTCAAGTTAGAATGCGTAGACGCAGCGTGCAATTGAAAGGAAAATGACAGGTGTAACCTTAAGGGATAAGAGAAGAGCATAGTGGGTCAGGGAACAAACGAGTGTTAAGGACGTGTTAGTTGAAAATCAAGAAGAAATGTTCGCCGAAGTGGTGTAGCGGTTACGGTGCTCGGCTGCTGACCAAAAGGTCGCGGGTTCGATCCCGGCCGCGGCGGTCGCATTTCGATGGAGATGAAATGCTAGAGCCTCGTGTACTGTGTGATGTCAGTGCACGTTAAAGAACACCAGATGGCTGAAATTCCTGGAGCCCTCCTCTACGCCGTCCGTCATAATCCTATTGTTCTTTTGGGACGTTAAACAACAGATATTATATGTTGTTATTATTATTAAGAAATGAACATGGGCAGGCTATGTAGCACGAAGGCAGGATAACCGCTAGTCATTAAGATTAAATGACTGGATTCCAAGAGAAGGGAAGCGAGCGAGGGGCAGCCAGAAAGTTATGCGCATGTGCAGATGAGATTAACAAGTTTGCGGGGATAACGCGGCCGTAACAAGCACAGGCGCGGGTTCATTGGCGAAACACAGGAGAGGTCATTGCCCTGCAGTGGGCGTAGTGAGGTTGATGATGATTACGATTAATTGTCAAGTCACCTCGATAAAAGATCAAATTGACATATCAGGAACATCTGGTCGGCGACAAAGGCACGATCGGGAGCGCAGCGCGCCGCGTTTTTTTACGCTAGCTAGTGCCGGATGTTTAGCGTACGACGGCGTCACCGAAATGTGGTAGTTATAACAAGCTTGGCTTGAAAGCTATAGTCGGATGCAACTTAAGAAGTCCGGAGAGGCCCCACCCAGACGACCGAACTGCGGCAGCCGATCGCCTCCGCGACTAAAGAAATAGTCCCGCTCATGCACTCGGCAATGTTCTCCGAAGGCGAGGTCACCGGCTTTCCGGCTCATGACGTCAGTCTGGAGTGCGCGCCCACTGGGTACAGGCTTGTGTGCATCCGCCTTTCAGGAGGAAATGCCTTGGACTTCTAAAAGTTATACATATATATATATATATATATATATATATATATATATATATATATATATATATATATATATATATATATATATATATTACCGCAGCAGCCCAGCAACTCTACAGTGGGTCGTCCTCTCTAGCTCCATCTAGTGGGTCGCGGTCTTCGTCTCCTTTCGTAGAGAATGCAGCTCGTGCTGAGAGTCGGCCCCTGCCTTGACTGTCGCGCTGTCCTGCATCAGCGCCGAGTGCCCGCCGTGGCGAGTGCTCGCCACGTGGCGCAGGACAAGGACGACACGGCGGTTACAGCAAACGGCGCTCAATCCATAACCGTTTAACGCCGTTCAGGCGAGACACTCGCATTCCTGCGATCCTGGTCCCGTGAACACCTAAATTGATCAGCGGGCACGATACCGATCTCCCGAGAGCGTAGACGGCGCGCGAAGTAATATACTCAGATAAGGCGAAAGGAGGAAACCTGTCATTGGCCTAATTCGCGGTGAGACAGCCAGTTCCGTAGTCGCGTGGCAGCCTACGCTTTTTGTTTTGTTTGTTTGTTTCACCCTTCGCATGTAGTGTCTCGCTCGTTCGTTTTCGTTGTACGTGTGTGTTTCGCGATGGCTTGTTTGCATTGGACGAGCTTCGTATGAGACAAAAGTGTCTGCATATCGTACGTCGGAGAAGGTCGGAAGATGCGTGCGAAGCAGGAAGTGCAAAGGTCGTATATGCTTGTCGATGGAACGAGGAACAAGGAATGGATCGCTGCTGAAGTGACGCTTCTTCATTCCATAGGCTACTCTTCCTGGCGCGTTCTGCGACCAACAGTGGTCCGTCGTGTGTGACAAGCGCACGCCAACGCTTTAAAAGCCGAGGCGGTACGTCCTTTACCGCCTACAGACGATGTTACGTTCGAAACATGGGTACCGCCGCCGTGGGCTGTTAAAGAAATGTTTTCTTAATTACTAGTATCGCAACGTGAATTGACAAGGTCATGAAACGTCGACTGCACCAAACCACCCGTTCTCACGCGTATGTATCTGCCATAGCACTTGAATGAAGGAAAGAAGATTAATATTAAGGGCTCGTTTTTCTTTGTTAGACACGGCATTAATTAGAACTAATAGACAATAATACCAAGGAAAGTATAGGAGGTGTTATTTGTAGTAATTAGGATATAAATGTGACGAAAGTAAAGTGGGCGAAAGGATAACTTGCCGCCGGCAGGGACCGCGGCAGGGTCCCTGGCGGCGGCAAGTTTTTTCGCCCACTTTACTTCCTTCACATTTATATCCCAATTAATGCAAATAGCATCCCCTCTACTTTCCGTGGCATTACTGTCTGTTAGTTCTCATTATTACCATAGCACTATGCCACGATCTATTCTGCGTGCACAGAGAGCAGTTCCACTCTGTGGAGATAAGATAAAAATGTGCAAGTCCATGAGCCATGTGAACTTCACTAGCAATGATGAGTAGTTCTTTCTTTCTTTCTTTCTTTCTTTCTTTCTTTCTTTCTTTCTTTCTTTCTTTCTTTCTTTCTTTCTTTCTTTCTTTCTTTCTTTCTTTCTTTCTTTCTTTCTTTCTTTCTTTCTTTCTTTCTTTCTTTCTTTCTTTCTTTCTTTCTTTCTTTCTTTCTTTTTGATGTTTCCTTAGACATATCCACTTCAGCACGACAGCAGCGACTGCACTGATTGTCGCCGCCTTTTTGGCAGCAGGTCTATGCCAGTGTCAAAGCACACGAGAGAGCCCACTATTCGGAATTACATGACACTTTTCCGTGCTCTGAGTTTTAGCGCTGGAATTGTATTTTTGTTTCGAAAAATAGGACCCAACCTGTTTTTTATTGTTTAATTCTTTCGCCATCCGATCCCGCCTCGAATTCCTGACTCCATTGTATGCTTGGAACAGAGAAGAGCGGACACACTGTGCCTTGGATATAGTAACTGGCAGGTCGCGATTCGACTGCACACGTGTTCTATGACGTCAATCGTCGCCGGAGGTCTTCGCCATGTTACGGAGGCGCATCTCACGCTTGTAAAGGGGAACGACCGATCGTAGAAACAACCCACGGCGTGCAGTGCCTCTGTTTCGGGGAAATTCGAATCACACGGTTATATGCGCGTGCTCGCTGAAGCCGTCTTTTATTACGCTGAATTTCTTTAGAGCAAGCAGGCACTTTTCAAAAAGAAAAGAACAACGAAGAACATTGAAACGATTACGAGTGTTCTAAAAGGATTTACTGTTATCCTTTTGAGTGTGTTGCTCATAAAGCAAAAGGAACCAAGGTCACAGACGAAGGTGACCAACGCTCTCCTGCAACGTTTTTGTCATTATCGCTGTTCTTTTTCTGTGCAACACGCAGCGTGAGACCCCAAGAACGATATAGATTGCACCTGTGTGTCAAGAAATCCCTTAAATGCCTTGTACGCACTGTTCTACTGCGCTGCTGGAAAGTCCTATTTCAAAAGCAGGGAATACAAAACTGCGCCATATAATCCAAGACATGTCCCCGAAAACCCTCACAAGTAGCGGAATTGCGATATTTGACCGTTGCGTTCGTGATTACTTTTCCTGTATTGGCAGACATCCCAAACTTACTAGAGACATAAATTACAACAGTGATATTATAAATAAAGCAAATTGTCTTTTTAATTAGTGGAGAAAGGCTGTCGCGTGAAATGGGAGAATTGAAGTCCTCCCTGCAAAGAGTCTATTGCCGCTTTGAAGTTTCCTAAAAGCGGCGTCTGGCAATTATTGCGCAGTGGAAAATCTCGACCAAATTCATCGGTAAAATTGAAACCGAAGCGCCAGTGAGCGTAAATATGTCCATATATAATGTACATATTATTACCGGAGGGGCCCGCTAATGGCATGAAACTGGCAAGAAACCGCCAATGTCAAGGATAGCTTTGGGAGCTCAGCCCCAGTTCAAAACACATCTCCCTTCTTTTATAATCACCGCCACAGTTCCGTAGCGCGTTTACACCACAGTTAAACTACTCAAACTACCGAACTTCCATCATTTGTGCATTGTTCTTATTACATCAAAATTTCATGAAGAAAATTGCGCATCGGCACACCTTCACCGGCAGTAGTCATCTAGTCAGGGTCGCATATGCCCACCCAAGTGATTTGAAGGTCTCCAAATTGAATCTCTGCGACCACAGAAAACACGCGTTGGGGTTCGTGGCACCCTTTATGGGTAATTGCCTCGCTAGCGTCGAGAGACATTTAAAATTCAGTCGACATAAAGGTCCTCTGCATGACCCGTGGCACTTAGCATCGCAAGCACCACCCCGTATAAACGCACACGGCATTCTCGGCGTTCCCTTATTCGTACCGCCGTACGCCCTTTTTTACCGTGCAGCGACTCATTGGGCACAAGGCCGAGTGTTAACCTGCTTTCACCTTCGGCTGGTTTATAGTCCCTCTCGAAGCGTGCCCACCTTCGGGACAGCGGTGTAAGTTTTACTTTTTATACACCGCTACACGAGATATACGAGTGAACCTCTGGTAATTTGCGTTCCATTCCCGTTCGCTAGAGACACGCATTTTCGGCGCGTACGTAGGAAAATGCTTGGACGAGAACGAAAAAAAAAAACGGCAAGAGTACAGGAAGACTAAACAAAACAAAAATGTTGGGTGAGCTCTGGAAGCAATAGAGGGAGTCGGTGGATTCGTAATTTTGCCGTGGTGCGGTTATTAGCGGCCCCGTTTGCGGTGGCGATTTAGGCGGCAGCGTGTGGCTCGACGTTTTAGGCTGTTGCCCAATGATCCAGCATGCCCGCAATATATCGAACTAACGGTTGGGTAGAGTTCGAACGGTCGACCGTTCCTTTAAATGAGCGTCGGGTTTCGCAATACTTGAAGGTTAAAGTTGGTTGCGGTTCAGAAGGGGGAAGCTAACTGATGGCGGCTCTTTGAGTGCCAAGAGAGATAGAGAGAGAGAGAGAAATGAGGGAAATGCAGGGACGTCAACGACAATTGAGGCATCCGGTTTGCTACCCTATAAAAAGGAGAGGGTGAAGGGGCTGCCGTTAGCGGCAGTGTTTGCTCGTCTTGACGACAGGCCTCTGTCGGAACAGACAGTACTAGAATGCCTACCCGAACTATCCTCGCACCTGAAATCTGTTAAGACCTTATTGAACTTTTCGCGCAGCAGTGGCCTATTGGATAAGCTACACTACTCCCGCTAACATGTCCTCTTCTTATTGTTTGTTTTTTCTTGCGCGCATTGAGTTCCAAAGACTGCAAAAACAAATATAGGTAGGATAGCAAGTCGATATAAGGAGACGCGATCACGTGACGCAATATAATGCCCCTTATGCCACGTTGCTGCTGGAGAGCTTCACGTGCTTGTGTGTCGGACGCCTTCACGAATAGATGCCGCATATTAGCCTGATGTGTACTAGTCACGTGAAACGCCTCTGCATTTCAGGAATGTGCAGCAATACGGCTTTTTAAATACTCATGACTGCTTGATTTGCGGCAACGAATATCAATTTAAGTATAACTTCTTTCGCTGTGTTATTCAACAACCGTGCACTGAAATTTCGATAGGCGTTAAAGTACACCTGGCAGTGAAATCATATGAGCAGAAGATTACGAAATCACAATAAACGCTTGTATATTTGCCTGAACGCATCTTCTGCATTGTTGTCGCGTAAAAAGAAGTTTATTTCAGCCTCTGTCGTGTTCGTTGTCTTCGTGGATGCACGTGCGATTTCGTCCTTATGTTGTCATCCGGTTGAAATCACTTTCGTTTACGTGTTTTAAACAGTCTTTTATTTTTTAACTCGAGTGCTTATAAAAATGCAGCCGATATGGGCACTCTACGACAAAATTACGGTAAGCGGTCCTTATAAGTATTACTTCACTGCCCAATGCCGATGGTGATGTTCTGCGGTATGGATAAATTACGCAGCTCACGTTTAGATTTGGGTAAATTTCATAACAGTATCAAATCACTTTGAATACGCATAAGGGGCACCTTTTCTCAAGAAAATACAGATTTTTAAAATAAAAATGCTGCGAGAGTGAGGCGTATGTGTCGACTTCACAGCCGTACTCTACGTCGAGACTTAAATAGTTTGCCGCTGCTAATGCTCCAGTGAAAAGAATGGATTCCCGTTCCATTTGCCCCACTTCTTTGTAAGGCGAGCGGTCGCATGGACGCGCCACCCCTTTTCACGAGGAATGTTATTAAACATCATTAACCTTGTCGTGAATGTTCTGTTTCCCTGTTGCCAGAGTGCGCTGTTGCAATGTTAAAACATCTTATTACCTTAAGATGTCGTTGTTTGTCGACATGTTGAGGTAAGTCGCTGTTAGGCGCCCATTCCCGAGTTGAACGTCGTTCCTCGTTGTAACCGAGCGAACGAGCACAGCGGTAAGATCTCCTGGCTCGCGCGCCTCGACTCATGGAACGCTCTAGTCCTTCTGCCCGACAGTTCGCGCCTCCAAAACAGAACAAAAAACACACACAAAAAAGACGAAAAAAACAATTAAATGTAAACGATATAAACTAAATAACTCTAAACAACAAAACTAGTTGTATGCAACTGCATGTCGGCACCGCATTGACAGAAAAGAAATCAAACCCGGTGGAAAACGAAAACAAAAATTAAAAATAATTCAGCCGGTGGGACACCGTGAAAACCGTCGGACGGCGAAGCTGAAAGCGCGCGAGTGTATGTGATTGACTAGCGGGATCAGGCGGTGTCTTAAACACGCCGCTAGATTTGAAATACGCGCGCTTACACCTGATTGGGCATCATCATCATTACGAGCTTCATAATAATAATAATAATAATAATAATAATAATAATAATAATAATAATAATAATAATAATAATAATAATAATCACCATCTCTATTTATTCATTTTTTATTTACTCTCCTACTAGTCACGCGAACTGTGTGAGACCTACTACTGCTACTGCTGCTGCTGCTGCTACTACTACTACTACTACTACTACTACTACTGGTACTGCTGCTGCTGCTACTACTACTACTACTACTACTACTACTACTACTACTACTACTACTACTACTGCTGCTGCTGCTGCTGCTGCTACTACTACTACTACTACTACTACTGCTACTACTACTACTACTACTACTACTACTACTACTACTACTACTACTACTACTACTACTGCTACTACTACTACTATACGATGATGACGACGACGATGCAGGGTAGACTAAGGCCGCTTTGCTGTGAAACTAAAGAAGAATAAGTGAATGAAAATAGAGAGTTGTTTGGAAATGCGATACATAGACGTATCTCAGATTCTTTGCGTCAGTATATCGCCCTATGAAAACACGCGTACACCTGCACTCAGATTTCACATTGCGTAGTATCATAACCGTCGCTAATTTTTCCGCTCCTTTTCAAGTTTCGAGCAATCCAATGTGAACTTCTGTAAACTTTAGAAGCATAAAGGTTTGCAAAATTAGCATTTCCTAAGGTCTCTGTAATATTAACGGCGCCTTCTCTTGTCTTCAAGGCCCGCGATTTATATTAATCACGCTTGTTTGTATATGTGCGTGTTCGGCAGTACCTCACTGGCGGAAACTTGCCTGAATCTGTAACCTAGTTTCGCGTCTTTAACTAGCTAGTTGTGTCGTCTGTGGCTAAGAGGAAAACGTGTTGAACTTTGGATGATTGAACCTCCTGCGCAGTGAATATGATTTAACTTTATATTTTTGGTTCTGTATTGCCGCGTGATTGCCACAGGCGCTTCTTGCTGCATTTTAATGTGGCCTGGCTGTTTCTTCTTTTTTTTTATTAGCAGGCCCTCTTGGCCGATTGGGCTGTTACAGTTGTGGGTACAAATTTGACACGAAATCCGTCATTGCTCGCATAGAATAGCAATGTATAGCTAATACTTGAAGTTAGAAATCATGACTTGCCTTTACACATAACTAATACACAAAATGTGACATAACAACCATCATGTCAAACATAAAGCAGCAATCCATAGCTGATATACGCGGAAAAATAAATATATTATGCATTACAACACCACATTCTGCAACTTACATGAAATATGTTAGTTGATATACATGCAACACGCGTCACATGCGGAACCACCGCTCGTCACAAGCCGCGTCAAGCGGCGGTTGCGCAAGTAACACGAACGACAGAAAAGCAACACGACATGAAAAAGATACGACAAAAAATTACACCATCTCCCGCTAAAGGGGACCATGAGGCGATGCGAAGCCGAAGCACTTGCACGATGGCGTTCCGTTGGCGCTCGTTGGGCATGCTACCGACCTCGCGTAGTGGAACGCGAAGAGGAATGCTACGCGCGTCGTGTCTTTCCTCTAGCCTGGCCGTTAATTCTCACAGGGCGAGCGGGAAACGCGGTCGACAGGCGCGCGAGGGGGAGGCAGCGTAGGAGAGGAGAGAGAGGGGGATGGGACACGCTTGCGCTGGCGCTCATCACGACGTTGAGCAGGAGAGGGGGATGTGGAGCTGGGGAAGGGAAAGGGGGAGTGAAGAGGAGGTGTGGAGAGAGTTTGCGCATGCGCAGTAAGGATGGTCACAACGCAAACCACCACCGGATTGAACTCCGCCATAAGATGCTTCGCATCTAAAAACCGGCAGGAAAATAAATCCAGTGGTAAGTTCAGCGCTGTGTGTGTCGTTTTTACGTCGCCCGTGTTCCTCGCGCTGGGAAAAGTTGGAGTTAAAGGAGCACTAAAGAGAAAAAAGAAAACGACTTTTTTCGTATAACTCTTTGCAATTTACTCTTTCATGATACCAAGAACACCACGCTTGCCGCGCGAAGACGCTTGGTAAACGAGAAAACGCGCAAAGAGAAAATGCCGGTGGCGACGCCACCTTGAAGTTTCCGCACCACTCGCCATGACGTCAAAGATTTTGACGCCGTCTACTAGGATCTACGCAGATCCTAATAACTAAAAGTTAAGTACACTGTCTTCTGAGGGAGCCAGAGAGCTAACGTAGCAAGAGTCAGGAAATATAGTTTAGCCTAAAAGGCCCAATTGCGAAAAAAAAAAAACACAATTTGAAATCAGTGACGTCAACGTCAGGGATTCGGCGGGAAATTGAAGTGAAACTTTCGACACTTACTTTCTAGTCTGTTAAAAAATCTATGGTGGTGAAATTAACGACACTAAAGTTTTCAGACTGTAACTTATCAATCTAAACTAACTTACTGTTTTACGTGAGTGTCCCTTTAATTTACTTGTATATTTTTCTTGCCTTCTGAAGCAAGCTTTCGTGCATGGAAAACACTACAAACTGAAAGCGGGAACTCAGCGTCCCCAGCAGTTCTTCCCAGAGTGTGAAACTCTGGCGTGAAGGACCGTATCAAAGAGGGCAAAAAAAAAGCTTACTGTTTACCTCAGCTAGGAAACAATCCCTCGTTTCGGGAAACCGTGCTTCGAGAAGTTCGCTAAAATAAAGTGCGTTTAATGATGACGAAGGATTATTTGTGTCAGCACCTCTCAAGTTTCAGATTACACTAAAAAAAAGAACGATAGGGGGTGCCCTTATCGCCAGAAGTGGAAGTTCCCTGGCGGCCCCGGCAGCTTTTCTTTTTTTTTTTTTGTTCCCAAGGCGGGAGGCTTCAAATTTATGCGGCAGTCAACACAGCTTTGCGCCGTAAGCCGAGCCTATATAATTGAACGTTCCCTATTCAGGGAAGCATAATATGGTTTCTGCGTCCGCCCATTCACGACAAATTTTTTTTCAAGAAGATTGAGCGAAATTGCGCTCAAGCCATTCTCAACGAATGCTGAGCTGCCGCAGTGACATTCACTGAGATTTGACTGAAAGGCTTTGCCGGTAATTCGGCACGTTTACTCTCACGTAATATCTCGCAAGCCGAGATGCTGTAGGTTGGTATAAGTGATATGGAGTGAAATGAATTCCGGGCGAGTGACTACACGTAATAAATACTTCGAGAGGCGAGAGAACTCGTTTTTCATGCCACACTTCGTTGTCATTTACGCTAAAGAGAGTAAATTATTTAAAGGCGGATGCCTTTACACGCGAAACGATCACGTGACTGTCACTCACGCCTCTGTGGAGGACTCCGCGAGGAAAAATTTTGACCATCTGGGGCTCTTCATTGTGCACCGAAACCTGAGTACAGGGATGTTTTACAGCGAGGTCGTATACAGCCAGGCGAAACCGAGATTCGTCCTTTATGCGTGCGGAAACTCCTAGCCCGTACGAGCCACAGAAATTGGGCAAGAACCGTTACTCACCGCTGGTCGACTGAAAATGACAAGGGGAACACACGGGCGGCAAACACCATTTAAGATTTCTGAACCAGACGTAACTCATAATGGACAAAAACATAAGTGAAGCGTCGCGAATAACCCAACGATAAATACCTTCGTTGGTTGACCATCTGTACGGAGTGTGGTAATCTTTGATGCCTCATGGAACACCAATAGTGACCGTCGGCGTGAACACGAGTGACGCAAAAAAATAATCGCGTCAGGACGTCACCCTATGATGTCGCCATGACGTCAGAGATCGCAAAAAAAAAATAATTGTGAGGCAACCACGATCTCACTGTAACGTCACATAACGTGAGTTCATCATGAAACATCGTCACTTGGTCATACGTGAACTGATCCCGAAGGCACGAGATTTGCAGAAAGCTTGCAATGTCTTCGATCGTGGAGGCAAAGCATTGCATAGCCACGCTGTAGGTGCAGAAAGCTTTCAGAGGGGTGCGAGGGAGGTTCAATGCATTGACTGAGAAGAAAAACAAGATGGCTTTCGTTTTCGAGTAGCGTTAGGCGAATGCATAGGAAAGTTCTGGCATTTAGCCCCTTTCAATGTCACTGGCCTAACGGCTGTTCCACTAGGCGCACATGTACGTTATTAGCTCCGCTAAAAACATTCCGGATAAGGCAGTGTAGCACGTGCAACTGAATACTGGCATCTACATTGACAATGCTCATTCGCGCGTGTGTTTTCAATGAAACGGTTCAATCACGCGTCCTTGAATACAGGTCACGTATCGCAGGACATGGCGCTGAAGGACGCGTTCGCCGCGCCGCCCGTTATTGTTCCGGGCTCGTCTACGACAGGACAATGGCCCGTGGAATGTCAAGGTACGAAAGGCAGACTGGTCGCGTTACCGGCTAGATAAAAACATGCGTCCGCTTCTTTGACGAGTGGTCAGCCTTGCGGCCCCGATCTCCCGGTTCACTCTGGGAAAGTCATTCCGCCCTGTACGTCGTGGGAACGGATGCTATACACCTGCAGAACTAGTGAACTGACAATAAAAACGGCCGAGGTGGTCTATACTTGCGGTGCTGGACTGCTGAGCCGAAGGTCGCGGAAGCGAATCCCGGCTGCGGCGGTCGCATTTCGATGAAGGCGAAAATGCTAGAGGCCCGCGTGCTTAGATTTAGGGGTGCCTTAAAGAACCTCGGGTGGTATGAATCTTAGGAGCCCTCCCCTACGGCGTCTCCCATAATCATATCGAATGACGAGCAATAATGTAAACAATAAAAACGTGTCCATTAGCTGTTGAATTCAATTATACGTCTTTATTTATATTTATTTTGAATCTTTGAGGATGTTCTCAACTCGGTGTTGTAGATGGTGTAGGAGTGTTTTGCAGCGAAGTGGCCAAATGGGGCCAAAGGTCGTTATGCTGGTGTAGTTTTATTGATAATCAAAATATGCAGCACCAACTAGCCCCGCAACGTGTTTTGTAATGCTGGTATATGTTGAGGATAACTACAAAGGATTATTTACAACGTGCTTGTGTACATCGTGGCTGCAAAGGGGCCTCAAATAATAAATGCATACAGTGAATAAAAGCATATGATGCTGTCGGTGAACAACGGATGACGACAAATATGTGTTCACCGCTTTTTTAGGGAAGCCTAAAATACAAAGAGACAACACATGAAAGGAACTTGGGGAATGGGAGAGAGACAGGCGATGAAACGTATGAGAAGTTATATTGAACCAAACATTTACTCGTACAAGGTAATCGATAGCGAGAAGAGTAAACCAGCTGAGACAATGTGAGTGCTATAGCAAAATATCCAGATGCGGGATCCCATATAAGTATTTCATTATGTAGCCGACGTTATTTGCACCCGTTATATACCACCGCATAACGCGGCAAACACATCTTAACATGATATCGTGTGTCCATAAGTGTATATACTAATTGCGTGCACTGTTTGTCTCTGTGTGTTCTAGTTGGTATATCGGCGAACGAAGCTGTTTCAGTTTAGTCAAATCGGGTCAGATTGAAATGATGATTGAAATTGTGCTTCGAAGAATGAATGACTGACTGGGCGAGGAACAATTTGCAACAAACGAATCATGTGACCTCGCAAGCATGATCAACGCGAAGGAATCCATTCTAATCAAAACATGTTGTTGGGCTAGCCGTTTTATATTTTGCAAAATGGTGACTACGCGACCCAAGAGACGAGAAGGAGAGGAAAGAGCGCGACGCTGTTTCCTCTGCTCCTTGGTTCTTCGCCTTGCATTACGTTGCCACCATTTTGAATCTAGTCTAGCCTACTACGACAACTCATCATCCAGACATAAATGACCGTAAAACACGTAGAATAGCGAAGGGTGACCGATTTTACGACGCCCTGGTAATACTTCGAGTACTTCAAGACACGCAGTGATGTTTTAGGAGTAATAAAAAAAAAGACAGTGTGGCGAGCGGAGAAGGTAATAAAGTGTCATTAATTAATCGCATAGTATGATCAACCGAGGGACACAGTACTAATGAAACGACTTTGTGATCGTGATGACCATGTAACAATCGCTGCATCTTTTATTTTATTACGCCTAAGGCCGACAGGGAGCGTTACAGAGAGTGTGGGTTGTGTTCTGAATTTTTTTTTTCAATTTTCCTCACTTACAAGTAACTCTTAATTATTGCATTACAGTGCCATAACAACCGTCGCTCTGTTACACGAATAAGGACAATAATACAAAAGAACACAGAGTGTCATATGTGTATTGTAACAGAATATTGCAATAGAAAGCTGACGTAAAGGCAGCTTACAGCCGTTGCTCGCGAGTGTTTGCCGATTCACAATTTATTAAGTCAAGTTAATCAACCACATTTCTCTCTAGTTCTATTGCAGAAGCAAATCTTGTGCATATTACATGGCCAGCTAGAAGAAAAGTAAAGCTGAGCTCGGGAAGGGATGATGAAAATCTATGCACTTGTTTCAACGGTGATCATACTTAATGCTGCGAAAACGTTAAAGGGACTGTCTATCGCTCAGAGTTTCTTTTTTATTGTGGTGAATATGACAAAATCGTTCGTCACATCGGCGGCAACGGATACGCTCTTGTACAATAAAAAAAAAGGAATATTATTTTTAATTTGGCTCTGAAAGTCGTGAAAGTATGACCGCTGACGTCACCCAACAGCGACGTGGTCCAACGTAAAACCCTTGCAGGTAGACTTATTTTGCTTGAAAAAAATCTGTAAAACTGCAAATTGTATTTTGTGCACTTTTAGCAGCTTTCCTTGGCTTCAGAAAGTAATTTTAGCTTTCTTTTTCCTCGAGCGTGAGAATGAGGCACCCGGTGGCGCTGCCGGCGGTACCCGGTGCCTGCCTACGGGCAGGCACCGGGTACCGCCGGCAGCGCCACCGACAGCGCCACCGGCAGCGCCACCGACAGCGCCACCGGCAGCGCCACCGGCAGCGCCACCTCGCGTTTCTCTTCCGTAGGCAGGCACCCGGTGCCTGCCTACGGCAGAGAAACGCGAGTCACACGAGCACGGCGTCCGTCGCAACTGAAAAAAGCACAAAAAACGTCTTGGGCGAACGGAAGCGCGACTGACTTCATGGAATTTTCGAATCATGGCCGTGAGTTCTCTTTCGTGAAATTGTATACCTGTATTCATCGACGCTGAAACTTCGCGAAACGTTCTACCTCATGGGTTCTACGTTCAAGAAAACTTTGCCTCCAGGTCCCGCTTCACCAAGGCGTCCGCGTTGGCTGTCATGTCGCATATATCAATCAATCAATCATGTTTTATTTTTCGTCCTTCGTTTACACGATAAAACGGAAAAAAGGTGGCAAGAGAAAAAGCTGCTTCGTCGCAGCTTGACAGAGCTCCTGCCACCCGTACATAGGCAACATACAGCGAATACATAAGCAAAAAATGAATACAGAATAAAGTATTTATCTTCCATTTACACTTCAACGACCTGACAGAATGTCTGTGTAACACAATATAAAATAAAGGAATAAATACAAACAATACGAACAATAAGTACGAACAGTGATGAAAACTACATCGCGACATGTATTTACTGATTATTATACTTTCTAGTACACCATTTTGTCATAATACCATTGGTGATAATCATATTATAAGTGGATGAAGACATTTATTTAAGGTGCAGATTTTTGTTTTTTACGCCACGCAGAGATCCAGTATTTCTTGTTTTGTTAGTGATAATATATCTATGTCTCGTGCATAATATGCGTTTAATGTAAGTGGCATTGTGTGTTTAACTCTCTCTGTACCATAATGTGTGCGAGAGAAGGGAATTTCATATGGTGGTTTGTACCTAAAGGGATACAACGTGACTGTTTCCTTTAAGCTTGCTAGGTCTAAAACTTGTCAAGTTTGCCAAGTTGAGCACTTTTATACATTATTAGCAATTTGTGGGTGTAGATTTTGTCCGATTTTATAATTCTGTACTTACGAAAAAGTGGATCTGTGTGTTCTAAGAACGTGGCGTTTTCAATAGTCCTTAGTGCTTTTTTCTGTATTAATGTAAGTTTGTGTAGGTTTGTAAGTGTGGTGTTTCCCCATACTGATGCGCAGTAGTACAAGTGGGAGTTCAGCAAAGCGTAGTATAAAGTGCGTTTCACATTAGCCGGAAGAATGTGGCGACAACGACTCAGCACACCAGCAGCTTTACTTAATTTAGTCAGTAAGTGTTTTATGTGCTCATTCCAGGACATGTGCTCCATGAAGATAACGCCGAGCAATTTTACAGATTTTTCAATGGTGATTTGGTAGGGACCTAGTGTTATGTGCCCAGATGCTACTTCTACAGATCCCTGTGGACGAAACATGACACATTTCGTTTTGGATTCATTTAGGTTCAGCCTATTGTTTTTGCACCACACGTATAGTTGCTGACAAAACGTCGTAGCTTTAGGTATTATTTCGTTCATGTTGATTCCTTCTATAAGGGCTGAGCAATCATCTGCATATATGAGATATTGGCACTGATCATAAATTCGTACGATGTCGTTTATGTAGAACAGGAAAAATATTGGGCCCAATATACTTCCCTGAGGAACTCCGGACTCAATGGGCATCATCCTGGATTTATGTTTGCTTAATTGGACGTATTGCTGGCGGGAGTTTAAATAACTTTTAATTAGTTGCAAAGCCGTTCCTCTAAAACCATATCGTTCTAATTTATCAAGTAGTATTAAATGGTTGACTCGGTCAAATGCCTTGCTGAAATCTAAAAAGATACCTAATGTCATGACCCTATTTTCGAAATTTTTCAAAATAGTTTCCTTTTGAACGAGGAGTGCAGTTCAGTACTCCTTCTTTTTCTGAAACCATGTTGACAGTCAGTAAGGAGATTGTGCTTTTTGGAGAAATTTTCAATGCGGGTGTTAATGACCTTTTCGAGCCCCTTTGAAAAAATAGGAAGAACAGATACGGGTCGATAATTGCTTAAGTTGTTTTTTTCGCCACTCTTATAAATCACTGACACTTTTGCTACTTGCATTCTACTCGGGAAAACGCCCGTCGTGAGGGACAAATTGTATATGTGGGTTAATGTTGGTGCAAGTAAATCAATGACATACTTAATTGGTTTAATTTGAAGGTCATCAGCGTCTTGACTATGACTGTTTTTTAGTCCCTGATAAATACTTATTATTTCGTTCGCACTCGTTGGGTGAAAGAATGCTGACTTTGGGGTTCTAGAAATGTTATTGGTGGCTTCAGTACAGTATGTACTAGTACCGATCCCGATGAAAAAGTCGTTGAAACGGTTTGCAAGATCTGATCCTGTCATTACCGTATCTCCAATTGTCAGGTTATCAACTGCTGTTTTGCTTCTTTTGCCGTTCAAAATTTCGTTAAGGTTCTTCCATAAGATGTCGCTGTTTCGAAGGCAATTTTCGTCAAACATACGTTGGTAATACTCATCTTTAGCCTTCTTTAGTATTTTGTTAAGCTTATTTCGAAACGTTTTATATTCTTTCAATTGTTCGATTCTTCTTGATGATAGAAAAGTCTGATAAAGTTTGTTTTTTTGTTTGATCAGTTTGGTGTGGTCGCACGTTATCCACGGTTTGCGCAGCTTTTTTTGCTTGCGATACGTGTGTAAAGGAAAAGAACTCGTGTAATGCTGCTTTAGAATGCTCAAAAAGGCATCGTAACTCTTGTTGCTATCCTCTATCGCATATATTCGGTTCCATTCGACCCGAGCAATTTTCCGCCTGAATATGTCTAACGTTTGTGGCGATATTTTACGATATGTTGTCTCCGGCCATACATGTTTCTGTAAGTCTTTGTGTCTCTTAATCATGAAGAAAATTGGCAAATGATCACTGATATCGCAGCTTACAACACCAGATAGTGTTGTATATAGTGCACAGAAAGCCAAACCATAACAGAAAACCAGCAAGGACATTCGCTTCTTCTGTAAAGCACGTCTCATGTTTGTTTTAGTCGCACGTTTGGCATGAGTGGAACCACTACAGTTAATTTCACAACGCTGGCGTACCAGTGTTGCTGGAACACACCACGTTTTCTGCTCGACTGCGGTGGTCTTTCTCGCTGACTAAACAAATCTCGAAAGAATGTGGTAATAATACATAATTTGGAAGCTTGCAAGCTCTAAACGACCATTACGGTAATCGTTTTATTATTAAACAAAACCTAACTTAGCCTGAAAAAACTGTATGTGGTTGCAGTTTTTGACTTTCACCGGCACAGCCATTGTCATCGCGTTCAGTAACCAGTATTGCTGGCGTATGCACCATTTGAAGATGACAGAACGTAGATCGAAACATTCTGCTTTAATAATTTCTACCCATTTTCCAGAGAAACCACTGCAAGGTTGGTCACTTCGGAGGGTACGCTTTCTAGTTTAAGGTAAAAAAAAACAATAAGGCACAGTAGACAGGCCCTTTAAAGCAGATATAAACATATCAATAAATATGCCTTGAAAGCTGAGGAAACTGGGATACTGGTTTGTGTGGTAAATGTCACTTGCACTCAGAGTTCTTCAATCATACCAGTTGCGAAACTGCCCATAGCCTCCACGTATCAATATCCAAGCATGTAATTGGCCGAAATCAGAGATGTCGGCTGAATCTGGCGCCATCTGTAGGCGAGAAAACAAGCTAATAGATGATATTTTTGTGTATTCCGGTACTCAAGTACACAAGGCATGCCGCATTGATGAAGCGAGCAGTCTTTTTACGCTTGCGGCTTACACCTTCCACATAGAACTCATCAACCTTTCTTGAAAGCACTTCTCTTAATTCTTGCTGTGTCAAGTCTCGCAATCACAGCCATGACTGCAGTGACAGTGGCGATGAGGCATGTTTTCTGCCATCGTCCCAAGGTGGCACGTTGGTTTGCAATCCTCTGCGCAGGTATGATTGAAGAGCTCTGAATTGCACTTTCCACATTTCAGATAGGCGCATTCACCTGCAGGCTCTCTTTGTTGCCATCCTCATCGTGTATATCACAGCAAACGCAGACGTTGTTCAAGAAACAGGTAGCGCGCCGATTTTTTTGGATGTCTGAGCATTTGAGATGGTCGAGTAACGACTGTCCACTGGCGAACCCAGGGAGAGGGGAGGGGGGGGGGGGATTGGGGTGTTCAAACCCCCCTAAATTTTCGAATTTTGAATGTGTATATGCACACTTGCACATGCAAACATACACGAGCATACATAAAGTATAGTCGGATCCACCCCCTTCCCCCCTTAAAATATTTCTGGCCACGCCCTGCGAGTGTCGTACAGGTTTTCAGCTGCCTCATATCACATTGTCACTCATCCGTGTCACTTGGTGCTACGAATTGAACCTGATGCAAAAAGAAAACTGTCACCTATAATAAAGTTGCGTCGCGAAAGTGTCACAGCTGTCGCACTGCGGAAGCACCAGCGTTTCTTGGCGAGAAAGGAAGAGCCTTTTTGTCTTTTTGGTAGAGGAAATATTTACAAAGAAAGATCCCCGAAACTACCGTATATACGGCGCTTTACTTGTTAGCTCAGCGGTATCCCCAGGTGACGATAAGCTAACGAGCTTTCGCCCGTACTTGGCACATATGTCAAGTGGTATAAACGGAAATGTTGCATAACCTGACGCGGTATGGAGGCATTAGTTCGACGAACGTCGCTTAATTGTCTTTAGCTTGCCAACAAAACGAAGCTGCCAGCGCATCTATCCTTAGGGGATTATCGGTGACGTTAATGCGATTAGTGATCTTAACTATCGTGGTTATATAATCGCTGATAACTGATGCAATATATTGTGCTATCATTACGAGAGGCCCTACATACCCAGTGACACATATCCAGTGGCCTTGTTTGGCAGCAAGGGGATTCACTGAATAGGTAAAAAAAGAAAGGTAATCACGTTTACGAAAAACTCAGCGTTACCATGTTGACTACCCTGCGCCGATGAAATCAGAAAGATGGAAAGGATGGTGAAACAAGCGCAGAAACCAATGACTCAAAGCAGCGATGATATCCGCTTACAGGTAAGTAGCGTAAAGTGCACGAAGTAATCAAAGGTTGCTAATCCTATCAGGAAATACGCCGATCCTGGAAGTCCCTACATTTTGACAGGTCAGAAGAAGGACATCGCTTTCTTTAGCATACACTGAAACTTTTTTAATCAATAGAAGCACGTTAATTTGTGGTGCGTAATCGGTGGACAGATCATCGGTGGTGCGTAATCGGTGGAGATCAGTGGACAGATCACACGGGAAAGACCACCACATTATGTTAATTTTTGTGCTATGCTTTTGTGTGAATGTATAATTGTTGTTGGTGTTTATTTGTTTGATTGGTGGGATATTTATGCGTTTATTCGTTTGCTTGTTCGTTTGTTTCATTAATTGATTGGTTGATTGTTTATTTGCTTATTCTTCGTTTGCATGTTTGATTGTTTGTTGCACGCATATGGAACGTAGTTTAAACCAGTGTTGTCGGTAACGCGTTACAAGTAACGGCGTTACCGGTAACGCGTAACTTTTTTCGGTAACTTAGTAACGTACTCGTTACTCTTCCGGAACTGTAACGGGTAACGTACTTACGTTAACATTTTTCGGGAACTTGAGGTGTCACGTTACTCGTAACTTTTTTTTTTTTTCAATTATCCCGGAAGTTTTACACAAAATTCCCTCGTCTCAGAGGCGCCACTATTGCAGAGCTCGCCCCGACCTTCTTTTGTCGCAGCGGCGTACATATGCCGGCCCGCCAGGCGTTAAGAATAGACTGTTGGACGAGTTAGTAATTCATGATGAATGAAAATAGCGCGGGAAATCGTAGGACGACACGAAGAAGGCTAGAGCACATGCGCTTGTGCTGTAGCTTTCTTCGTCACGTCCTACGTTTTTTCACGCTATTTTGATTCATCAGGCGTTAAGAGTGCCATCCGATGCGTCCTTCGAGTGCCTATTTAGAGTAGGCGCGGACGTTTTCATTAAGAAGAGAGGCAACCTGTCTGATGACAGCTTTGAAATGCAGGTGTTGCTTTATGTCTCCAGGAAGCTGTAGTTATTAGAAAATTCTCCTTGCAATAATCTAGCAATGGTTATCAACTTTGTTTTCAAAATGAAATTTGCTTCTTTCTATCGGCAACTGCTCGTATACGCGTTTCTGTAGTCACCATATTTTTCAGCGAACGAGGCTGACCTTGAACACCTTCCCATAAACACTCGCAATTTTTGAGGCAAGTACACTGATTTTCAAAGGGGAAATGCATATGTGTGCAAACCTTCTTTCCCCAAAACTAAGACGTTTAAGCATTTCTTTATGACTATTTGATCATCTGTCTTGTTAGTAGAAGCGCACCGTCAGAATTACTGTAAATTTGTTGAGAGTTGTGGTGTTTTCTTTTAGGAGAGCTTTAATGATAAAATATCAGTTTGTGTTTAACGTCACACTGAGAAAATAGATTTACCATGTGCCACTGCAGAGTTAGCAGCCATCACATGTAACTGTACAGGCGACTCTAAGTCACTCTACTGTTGCCAAGCGCTGGCGTTGCCGGGGTGGGGGAGGTTGGGGGGTTCGAACCTACTCCCCCTTTACCCCCCGCCCCCTCGAAATCTTTCAGTTTTTCATGTGTATATTACAGGCACACATACAAATGCACGCACAACCTTACATAAAGTACGGCTTAACGCCTCCGCCCCACCCTCAAAAAAATTGCTGGCTATGCTACTGTTACCATGGTACGACACATTTGTGCAACCTATTCTCGTTAAATGGGCACGAAGTATTGCGTGAATTATAAATATAAGCTTTGTACAACTGTTATTTGGGGTTCCTACAGTGAAAATGCGGTGAATAAAATTTCTGACCATAGAGTAACGGCCGAAGTAACGTCTGTTACTTTTTTAGGGTAACTGTAAGGGTAACACATTACCTTTTTTAAGAGGTAACGAAGGGCGGTAACGCGTTTCTTTTTGTTAGCGTAAAGAGTAACGCATTTAGTTACTTTTTTTCGGTAACGCTTACAACACTGGTTTAAACTCTAGAGCTGGCTATTGCAATACGTTATGTGTACTGATTTTCCCACGAGTACAAATCTACCCTGAACGAACAAGCAATGTACCATGTCTTTAAATATATAATAAAAAACAAGACAACTGAACCAGGAAAAACAGGAAGGAGCGATCAATATTCCCACGCATTAATGTTACTAAAAAAGTTAAAAAAATTAACACACGGCCCAATGCTGCATACTCAGAAGCTGTGATGTCGCAGCAAGATCTGCTGCCCTCGAAATATGCACCACAAGCGACTCCCGGAGTACCTCTCTGGACGATGCCTAAACCAATCGCGCCTCTCGATTCCAGGGATAACAAAGTCGAAAATACCAACCGCTGGACTTAAGCATTTTGCTTTATCGTACATTGCCTATATGTACGGATATACGGTGCATATTTTTGCTGATGGGTCTGTCACGCAGACCTCCTCAGCAGCAGCTTTCACGGTTACTCACATGGGCATCACGAACCTCTTCAAGATAGCGCATCGGACATCATCTACTGCGGCTGAGCTGACCGGCGTCCGACAAGCTGCCCGCTACATTGTACAACAGAGTCCCGCGAAATGGACATTATTTTGTGACTCCAAGCCGGCACTTCAACCTATCAGCAATTACATGAAGCATGGAACCATATACAGTTCTCTGGTGTGTGACATAGTGAATATGTTAACTGAGGCGTCTCAATCCGGGCATACCGTTGCATTGCAATGGATTCCCAGTCACTGTGGCATAGCTGGGAACGAGCGAGCTGATGCAGAAGCAAAAATGGCGCACACTAACGGCGAAGTCATATCAATTCAATTTTTCCGATATGACATGAAAACATCCGACACGCTTATGGAATGACCCTAATTGTCGCCAAGAACGTCTTTGCAGACTCGACTCTGGTCGTACTTTTCGGCTTCCACTCCGGTTAAGAAGAGACCAGGAAACATTACTACATAGATTGCGGCTGGGTGTTGCGTATACACGAAGAACATTTGCAAGATTGGGCAGGAGCGAAACCCTAACTGCAGTGTGTGTCACACATCTGAGACTATTCACCACATCCTGTGCGTCTGCCCTCAGTAGGCGACCGAAAGACAATCACTGAAGTGCGTCGTAGACCGTCTGGACTCTCGACCTTTTTCGGAGGAGAAGCTTTTGAGTGCTTGGGAGCATGCAGACAAGGCCCAACGAAGTTTAAAGTGCCTATTGAGACTTCTCAGCGATACAGGTTTAGATGCTCGTCTTTAGAGCATGTGCGACATAAAGACTTTTGAGCGTGTCCTCTCCCCGTGCAAAACAGTGTGTACAGTGACTCATTGTGCCATACCATCGTTCGTCGCCTAGCATCACACCTGCCTCTTTCTCTTTCTTTCCTCTTCCCCCCTTACCCCCCGTGAGGAGTAGCAGGCTAGAAACCCGCTTTCCAGGCCGACCTCTCCTCCTTCTTGTCATTAAAACATCTTCTTCTAAAAAAAAATGGAGGTATACCCGGAACATACAAATGTTGATTTGGAATGCTCCTATATATATCGAACACGCAATAATAGTGCACGTAACAGCTTATTCTCATCATAACCGAATCCTTGAATTCCTATTTATTCGAAAATCCCGTCGTCATTTCTGATTTAGGAAGAGACGAATTGCGCATAGTGCTCCCGAGGAGGCTGAACACTGAAAAAAGAATGTCCGCCTCTATCCGTCCATGAGCAAAATCTCAAATCATCATGCCCGTTGTACTGAGTGTTTTGCAGAGTGTCGTAAAATGAGAGACCGGTTCTCTTTACAGTCAGCGTTTGTTATGCGCCACAGGAATCTGTGCGGCCTGTCAGAAAACTGTGATCATCACAAACGCGTATTTGCCACAGAAAATGGGTAAATACTACTACACACAACTTCTACTAAAAAAAGGAAGAGGGCAACAGTTTGCCGGACAAATGGCGTGCGCATTACCATATTCACACCACTGTCACGTGATACTTGGTGGTTATAAAAAGGTGGTGGCTATACTACCACCTCAAAGCTTAACAAAGAGTATTTAATACAGAGCAGTGACACAACATATCTGAAAGTATGCAAAACATAGAAATGCGTTAGCCTGACGTAGGGAACGCCACCATCTTCGCTGTCTCATTAGTGTCCGCAAAGCGGAGCTGGTTTCTTTTTTACCACACATCATCACTGCCGCAACTGTTCTATCGTCTCCTTTGTTGTTGAAATAAACAGAATGGAATTGAATTGAATTGACTGCCAAAGGAATATGTAAAAAAAAGAGTACAACAAGACATGTTGATATGTTGATGGAATAAATGACACCTAAATTTGTAGCCTGCGGTTAAAATAAGCGTGAGACTTATTTGCTAAAACCCTAGGAGAGGCTTCTGCACGCGACATGGGGTATACAATCTGACTATAGTCAAATCTATTCGTGCATAGTGCACGCCCTCTAATTGGAAGTGACTAAAGGAGCTGTGTTGTTTTGTTTACTTTATTAAGGCAAAGCCTTTCTCTCAGTCTCATTATTTTTCATGATCTTTCCCGTAGAGTAGACGAACCGCGCGAATAAGTATGGTGGGGAGTTAACCAGAAAACTTTCAAAAATAAAACAAAACAAGACAAAAACTCAGAAAATGCGGTAAAAGCCTTTACCGAATACACCGTTCCTTTGGCACTTGATTGCATGAACGCATATATCTGAGTGTTGTGCACGGTGCAAGACATACTTTAGGTGAGCGAACGACGCGGAGAGAGCGCTTGTTGGGGAGGGGCGCATTATGTTCTCGTTCTCCGGGTGCCGTGAGATGGCGCGCCGGAGTGAGGACCCTGGCGGCCTGCTGGCAAATTCCGCGAAGCACCTCCGGCACGCGGGCCACGGTTTCAAAATCTGAAAAACGGAGTTACCGCGCGATATGCACCGCGCGACTCGTCGCGCACACGGCCCGTTTCGTCGCTCATAGGGTCGCTCGTCGCTGTGCAGTGCATTTTCGCGCATACGGGGTTTGGCCTGCGCAGTCCACGTGCTACGTTAGCCATGCAGTGCGCGCACTTTTTCTTGTTGTTGCCGCTGCTTTCTGAGCTAGTCTTTCAAAATGTCACAGTGGCCAAGTGTTTTTGCGCTGCTGAAGAATGGGCTGGTGCTTTGTGCCCGTGCCTGAGATTTACTTAAGTTCTTGAAAAAGAAGGACCCATAGGACCTGGACGCTCCTTTATTAAAGTGAAACGAACGTTGTAATGCGTTTGTTTAATTCTAGTTTCGAAGTTTAATGCCGCAGGACATCAAAGTTGGAGATCCGGTGCGGCATTTTGAGTTTCTGAATTATTTTGATTATTTAGGATTCTTAGGTGCACGAGAAATCAAAAGGAACATGATACTGTTGTATTCCGCTCATTTCGGAATGTAATCGCCACGGTAGTGAACGTTTGACAAATGGCTGTGCTTCGCCTCAGCGACCGTATCAGTTAACTGAGCGTGTAAGAGGGTGCTAGTTTTTGTACTAAATATCTCAGGCGCCGTTGCATTCGTCATATTCGCTATGTGCACGCTGAATAAGTGGAACAGCTGCAAGAGTAGGCACAGGCTCCGGCAGCTGCGCACACGGTGACGCTGGGTCCACTTGTATGGTCCGTAGAGTGCGTCGATGCGCCCGGTCGTCAAGGCACCCTACCGATGGATCGATGGATCCTATGAGCGTCCCCTTTATAACGGGGCGGTGACAAGTGTGCCACCAGGCTCGACAAATAAAAAAAAACCCTTTACTCTTCTTTTTCTTAGCGTTGGCCTAGTGTCCTTACTTCAATTAAAACTATTTTACTCCAGAAAAAAAAAGAAAACTAAGGTTTTCAGCTCCGTTCTCTGCCCTTTACGGCAGAATGTCCTTATTTTTTTTCCAATATTTATTTTTGTCCTTTCTCTCTAGTTTTCTGCCACCAATACTCTAACCGTCTCTTACTTATTTCAATCGCGGGTGTGTTCAGCTTTCCATTGTCTTTAAAACCCAAGGCGTCATGTAGGCTCGTGCCCAAACGTACACCTGGGTGGATGTCTCCACATTCAATCAGAACATGCTCCACCGTTTCCTGATCTTCCCCACAGCACGTGCATTGTTCTTCTTCTTTACTGAATCTCGCTTTATAACTACCCGTTCTAAGGCAACCCAATCTCGCTTCAAACAGTAAAGCGCTTCCCATTGAATTGTCGTAAAATGCCTCCCTCCTTATTTCATTTTTGCCCTTTCGGTAGTTACTCAAAGCCGGTTTTTTCTCCATAGCTGCCGTCCAATAAATCCTCTCCGCCTCTCTGACTTTTCGCTTAACGCTCTTTGTTAACATACTGCTTACACTACCAGCCGTATATTTACTAGTGAGCCTCTTAGTTCTTTTTCTCCACTGTGTGTCTACGCTCTTCCTATACAAGTAACGGAACACCTTCTCTGCCCATCTACTCTCCTTCATATTCCTTAGCCTTTCTTCGAACCTTATTTTGCTCTGAACCTCCCTCGCCTCAAACCCTGCCCATCCCATATCGCCCTTTAAAGCCTCATTTGTCGTCTTCCCGTTAGCACCAACGCGAGGCGTCCCACAGTCATTTGATTTATATCCATTCCCGATTGCAACTCTTCCCTCATGCACACCACTGAGTTCCCAGAAGTAAGCCCCGGAACCATTACACCTTTCCACAGACCTCGAAGCACCTCGTACCTATTGTATCCCCACAATGCTCTGTGCTTCATTATTGCAGCATTCCTCTTTCCTTTTGCTGCCGAGGCTTTTTCCTGTACCTCCATTTACCTGTCACCCTCATTTATCCATACTCCGAGGTACTTGTATTCGCTCACCCTGGGTATTTCTTGGCCCTGTATTGACACCGCCTGATCACAAGGATCATTGAATACCATCAATCCACATTTTGTTACACTAAATCCTAGTCCTAGAGCTCCCCCTTCCCTTCCGCATATATCCGCCAGCTGCTGTATATCCTCTCGACTGTCAGCAAATAAGACAATACCGTCAGCATAAAATAATCCTGGAAGCTTCTGCTCAATCATCACGCCGCCCTGTTTGTGTGATAGATCAAAACCAAAGTTGCTACCTTCTAGCGCTTTTTCCATATTCACCATGTACAGCATGAATAACAGCGGGGACAAAGGACATCCCTGTCTCAGCCCCTTGCTAATCTCAACGTTCTCTACCGGGTCGTAGTTGGTAGCGCCATCTCTCGGGCTGCTTGCGAAACAGAACCTAGCCGCGCAGCGGGTAGGCCTGGCTTTCGCTCACCTTAAGTATTTCTTGCACCGTGGTGTATGGTGCTTTCGTTAGTACCCAGTCATGCGCATCAAATTATTTGTCTTCAGAAGGAACGTATATATATATATATATATATATATATATATATATATATATATATGGACTCGTTTTAACATTACTATCATCCCATCTTTTGCTATGTCCCATTTACCTCTGCATTCTCTCAGGCTTGTATCCCGTGAGCAAGCGAACAGGTCGCATTTCATGATAAAGGAGTAGACACAGAGCACAACACAGTGCTAATTCCATTATAGCTGTCCCATGTTGTGAAATTGCCTCATATACACGAGTAAAGAAGCAGATGCTTGGTCATTCAATAGCATAATGAATTCAAACGCCACTGTGCGTAATTAGCGACGCTTCTTTCGCTAATGAGCCTCAATTAAACGTGCCGCAACGGTGACACCATGACAACGAGAACAAGGCAAATGACTAAGGCACGAAGAGGAAGCGCGAATTCGCGAATGACGGGAGAGTGAAAAATATCCATAAGCTCGTCGACAGGGAATATAGTGGTGCCAGACAAGATTGCTGCGGTTGCTGAAGGAACGCAATTAAGTGGGCGCGTTGGCTAATAGTTCGCACCGCTGACGCAGCAATATATCCAGCGATGCGTCAAAGCCGGTGAGTCTTCTGAGGAAGCGTGAACGAGGATGGCGAACGAGGCGAACAAAAACGAAGGAATGACGAAAGGATGAAAACAGAATCGGCTCCTTGAGCTGAAGATGTAGTGGGTAAAGAAGCAAGCCCGCACGGGAAAAATTCAAAGATAGCAAACTGTAGGTGCGTAAGGAACGTCGTAATAACTAGGGCACTGGGGTTGCAAAAAACAGAAGAGAAAAAATACAGTGCCTTTAGTTAACGCTAAGAAAGGTCACATGTGAAAGCCTGTGCTTGAGCAAGACACTCAGCAAACTATATTTTAGTCTCAGCAGATTGCACTCTTACTTTTTATGACTTGTGCTTCTCTTGGGGTTGCCTATATACCCCATTGGTCCTACATGCCGAGACCTGATCGCCACGGTGTTATTAGGGGCGACGCACCTGAGGGCCTCGGCTTGTGGGCGTGTCATGTCGTCGTCACGGTCCATCGTAAACGGGTATGCGCCACAAAAATGGGGTAAGTCCTACTACTAACCACCGGTCCATACTACGCATATTACGAGTTAAAGGTTCGTCGTTACTGCATAAAACTTGTTTGGCTTAGCAGCGGTGTCAGAATCCCCGACGAAATTTACCAAGGCGCCCAACTTTCTTATCCAAAACCAGAGGCACAAACGTGCATCTCTACGGCAAAGTCGTCTATTTGAAACACCACTTCTTGAAAGATATCTGCAAAGTGGTGGTAGGTTAGTGGGCCGGTGGCGAGTAAAGTAGTAAAAAGTAAATACCGGCGCGCACTGCATGCTTCGCTCCTCCCCAGGTTTCACGTTAGTGGGGCTGAAACACCATTCCCTACATGCCCCTTCGCCATCTTTTTAACGCGATGGCGTTAAAGAGCTCGTTTTGCTGAAATTACGGTGTTGGTGTTAGTGATGGCGTCGTGGGTTGTGAGCGAAAAGTCATCATTCTGTCCGTGACCGAAAAATCGAGAGAGATGCTAATAAAATAGATAAAATCTTCGGGCTCGAGTGAGAATCAAACTCAGTCCATCTGCGCGGCAAGCAGGTGTTCTACCACAGAGCCACGCTATTTCTTGAAACTGCTTCGGAAAAGAACGCCATATGAATGTCATGTAGTGAAAGGAGTCTCCTTAACGCATGTAATTTTGCGTGGCAGAAGCGCAGAATCGCGCCAGGCGTCGGTGTCGGTGTTTTAAAGGCCCACCCATTACAAAGCGCTCAGACATATTTAATAATCATCATCAGGAAAAACATCAACAAAGTGAACAGCTGCGTAGGTTCGCATGTTGCCTTACGGACGCGTAGTGGGCCCTTCGCTGATTCGCAAAATGAACAACTATGTCATAGTGGGCACTTAACGACTGTACTTGCAGTAGGCATTCTAGGATACTTTGTAACGGCCAATGTTACACACACAGTCGTTCGTTTTTTTACGGCACGGTTGAGGCATGCAAAGGGAAGCGAAGCTAGGCTAGCAATTGAGAAGGCGATGCGCCCGGGGCCCAAAGGCGAAGCTCAAGCGTCCTCCAAGCATTTTTCGTATTTTATTCGCCTTTACTTACCTCTAATTATGTTTAACATATAATTCATTGTTAATTCACATTTGCTTCGCCTTTGAGTGACGTCATATTGCCTATCATTCCCCGTATTCCCAAAGTATCACTTCTGATCACCTGGTATGCCCTTAGGACATTAAGGACGCCTGCCCCTTGCAACCTTCCGCACTTCGTCCCATGTTGCGCAACCTCCAGGATCCGCGCAGCTGATTTTTGGTGCCATTCGTGTTCACGCCACCAGACGCGGGAATTTTTAATTAATAGCCATGTGACACTTCCACCTCAACGACTCCAGAGCGGAAAGATAGAAAACAGAAGGCAAGATCTCGACACAGCCATGATAAACGTATACAGTCAAACCCGAACGTTTCTTGCCCGATAAACAAGCAAAATGACTTATCAACCCGCTGCCTCAGACTTAAAAGATCAGTGCAAGCTGGTGGACCAGGCAGAACAAACAGCGAATGCCAACGGCTTTCTATATTAAGGAAGCCGCCAACCGTAAGCTACAAAAGAAAAGGTACTGCTTATTCCCGCAATAAAACTTTGCTCTATTCTCAACCTCGGCGCGCAGCTCAGAATTTAGATAGGTAACGCTCCGATTATAAAGTTTGCTATGTCCTGTCGTGATGTTTGGGGGAGGACTTAAGGAACAAAAGAAACTTTCGGTTTTACTTGGATATGAAGCTCACAGAACTAATTCGGCCATCGACATAAACACATACTCAAGTAAACATACAACGCTCGAATTGTTACTGCACTTGTCGTTACGGTGTTTCAGCTTGCACACAGTCATAATATTTTCGCTAATGTGGTGCAGCATGAGACAAATCTGAACTACATTTATGTGTTCCTTTTTTTCAACTTTTTTCCGATGCATTTAATTTGGTGCCAAGCTAGACAGCAGTACGTGAACATCGAGGGCATATTCAGCGCCTTTTTTGCCATCTCTTACTGCGACAGAAGGCCGGAATTCCGTCCTAGGAGCAGGCAAGTACAGTTCTGAAGCCTGCTACAGAAGAATTTGAGTCTGGCCTAGTTGGTGTTTACTTTCACAGTAATCTTCTTTTGTTAGCGGTGAAAATGCAAAGCTTAAGCCTGCTAGTCTAGGACGGTGCGAAAGGCACGTCTTTCACTTGCGATAGATGAGCGACAGCATAAGGATGCTTTCTGGAGCTTCTGTGACGCCATATGCACTCCCAAACTAATTCCTGAAGGCAGTAAGAATGACAAACCATATGTGACATGGCGCTGAAAATTTTCATGACGTCGGTTACTGCAGTGTACTTTTGCTTTAGACTTTCTTCCTTCTATAAAATTTTGAAGCGTTTTTTTTTTCCACTGCATGGTAGCCTGCCTGACACAGAGACCGTGAATTCCCTGCCTGCCATTCATATTTTCCATGGTTGTAAGGGCATTCGAAAGACTACAAAAGTGCATAGACCAAAATTGCTGGGACTCTTGAGCTTCGCCTTCAAGGCTAGAACGCGACAGCGTAATCGGGCCCCGCTCGCGTCACCTTCTCAATCGCTAGCCTGGCTTCACTTGTCGGTATACAACTCAGCCGGGCCGCATGGAAAGGAACGTCCGAGAGCGTAACATAGCCCCTTTCAAACTATCCTAGAATGCCTAATGCAAGTACAGTTGCGAATTGCCCACTACGCTGTAATTCTTGCCTTTACAAATTCGCGGAGTACCCACCACGCGTCCATAAGGCAACACTCGCGCCGGCGCATGTGCCCTCTTTGCTGATACTGTTGCTGAAGATGATTAATTATGCCGGAGCGCTTTGTCATGAGTAGACCTTTGAATCAGCCACTCGTTGGGCAACTCATATGATTTGACGCCTGGTGAATTTCTACCCCACTGCCACGTATTATTACGTGTGCAGCAGGGCTGGGCAAAGATACTTTGAAATTCTATCGCGATACGATACAAGACACTCGGGCAATATGTATTGGAGATACAGATACAAGACACTGCCGCAAAAATTGTATCCGATACGGTACTTGGCAATTGTATCTTAAGATACTTCGATACATTCTCCAATTTGTTATTATAGATCCATATAATGTAGCAGCAAACGCCTATACACGAAAATGTCTGCTTCAAAATTTCTTAACTCTGGCCTATTTTATTTCAATTGAATTAAATGTCTGTTAGTATCTCAAATGTATTGCCCTTCTTGGTTAAAGTACATTAGTTTCCTTCCAAAATAACTTATTGGGGTTTGTTTTAGCTTCTTCACAGGACAACTCTTTGTACACTTCGCTGACAGCGGTACTTGCTTTGCACAGCTTGCCGACCATCTAGCATGTTGCCATATACTCACAATAACTTCAAGCAGAAGCCTTTTACCTTGTCCGTAAACGACAGCTTGCACAATACCGTATATCCCGACAGGTGTACATCAGCAACAACGCTGGTAGCGACATTTGTTTTCTTTTTTTTTGATGGGGGGACGCATGGTGTATTCTAGGGGTTTGAGACCTTTTGCTAGCGGCCCGGCCCGCACACATGACCGTCTTCGTCTCATTTGTTTTTATTTTCTAAATAAGTATGTTCGTGAGCTGCACAGACATGACTGGTCTCAAGCATTCTTTTCATGAGGAACATCTGGTCACCATGGGCTGAAACATAACCGTGGAACGAAAACTCTATATTTCACAATCCGCGTCCAGATATCAGTCATTCTGTACATTGGTATCGATGTTTCTGGAATCTTGACTACAAATGCCCTTCAGAAATGACCTATATATGAGATATGGGAAAGGCTTCCTTTCAAACGTCATTTTGTTCAAACTCTCTCCCACCATCTTCACTGTCCCGGCACTTGCAACTAAATTTTGCTTCTGCGGCCCGCTGGCTATAAGCTCAGTTTGAGGCCCCTGGTGTATATGTAGATGACTTAAAACTGCAATGAATTGTCATATTCTACTTATCTGCTGGCGTAAAGGATTTTTTGTTGATATACTCACTAACGTGCAATTTTTTTAGCAATTTTTCTTCAACGAGAGAACATGTGCAAGACAGAAACCTCTCAGACGTATTGTATAGTTCCATAATGCGTCGCAGCACACCGCCGCTATTCGCTCTATTGCCACTTTAGCTCCCATTGCATGGCGATTAGTAATGCGAAAAATATTTAGGAAAGCCTGAAACAAGAAAACAAATATAAGTAAAATGGAGAGGTGGTTGTGTATGAAACATTCACATTGAATGAGTACAGAAACACAATACAGACGGCGGCCTAATAGCTATGAGCATGAAGTATCGTCAACTTACCTGCTCAGACAATAGAAAATTCAGTGCCTATGGAAAATTGCCTGAAACGGCTCGTTGGGACGCTCATGAGCAAAACAGAGCATTCAGTAAAACAAAGTTTCTCGAATCCCCTTCCTAACATCTTTAAGATGGCTCCTAATGATTTCCATTATTATAATGCAAATTCAATTTCGCTATTTTCCTAAGCGGTAAGCAGAATGTCTTGTACTGTTTACTCAAGGTACACCCACATAATTATATATTTGTTTTTAAAATCGCCTTGGCAACGTGTAAATGTGTAAACAGTAGTGGAAATAAAGTAGACAGAAGAATAAAGCAGAGATCTTATTTTGGGAGCGCGTTACAAAGACATACTGCAGTGACCAGACCGGAAAAACAGTGCAGAGACTTAGGTAATGTAAGGTATGCAAAATGACGGCTAAAAAGCACTTGTGCTAATAATCAAATTGTGATTTCATAAATTCTTTGAATAAACGTAGCAAGAAGTGAAAAATATGGACGCCAAGATATTTTTTGTTAGGTAAATGCCTGCTGTATTAGATCTAGCATCAGTACCAGTGGTGCTCACGTTGTTGGATTCTTATTTGCATATAAGTTATTCATGGCATGCAAGTGAAACTTACATCCACGATATCGTTCAAATCGCTGATATGTAAAATCCACGCGACGCAAAGCAACCCCATTCTTGCACGCATCACATTTTGTTACGGAGCAAGACGCAAGAGACTCTTCAATAGCGACACTGTAGCAACATCAGAATTTGCACGATAGACGCGGCGCAGGACCGTGGCTAAGAGCAAGTGTCGCGGCACTGGCGGAACTTAAAAGAAAAGAAGTCGAGCAAACAAAATGTACGTGGGCTGGCGTAGACGTCCGCGCTCTTGTCTTCCTCATCTTCTGCCCTCACTGTGGTACTCTGGCGGAATAATAAAATTGCGTCACTGCCCTAACACTTATTCAAATGGCTTAGTGGCACCAGTACCAGCTTGAGAAGCCGAGCTTGGCCAGTGATTTTGTCGCACGGTTGCGTTGCGATAGAAGTATCTTGTATCTTAAGATACACGATACATTATCGAATGTATCGGAAATACAGTTACAGATACTCGTCTTTCGAGAAATATCGCGATACAGATACAAGATACCCATGGAGTATCTAAGATAGTATCTAGGACACGTGTATCTTCGATACTGCCCAGCACTGCGTGTGTTAATGACGCTCCTCACACTACTTAACATTTATATAGTGCTTTTTTCCGAAACACTTTCTAGCACGGGCGTGGCTCTGTGGTAGAACTCATGCTTGCCTCGCAGGAGGCCTGGGTTCGCATTACAAACTCAACAAACTTTGTTTAACCGCGTTCAAACACGGCCGTGTTTTCATTCCTCTCTCTTGGGGATAGGTGATTGTGAGGTTTGTGTACTTCAGCAGACCAGCGAGGCTTGTGCCGCTTTCTCCTATTTTCGCAAGGAAGCCGACAAAGAAACCTTTATTAATATATATTGGTGTTCTCTTTTATAATCCCGGGTCGGTAATCTATTGACGCTGACTACACACTATCTTTTCACTATAATTAACTTCTATAGAAAAGCTTTTTTATTGACATCTATCGCGTAAGCCCTATAACAACCATCCTTACCTCACTTCGCTGCACGCAAGAACAAAGGTCAAACACACAAGCCCTCCGGTGTGAATTCACGCTTCGGCGCGCAGGGATAGTGAGAACCACAAATCCCTTGCCGTCCGCAGCTTCGGGTTCTTTTACTCCGCGGCCGGTG
Organism: Rhipicephalus sanguineus; assembly: GCF_013339695.2. Lineage (NCBI taxonomy): Eukaryota > Metazoa > Arthropoda > Arachnida > Ixodida > Ixodidae > Rhipicephalus > Rhipicephalus sanguineus. The sequence goes on from NC_051186.1 coordinate 93,948,865, forward strand.
CCGAGCGCCTATTGTTATCCGTACGGGCCAGCAGACTGCCTGGTCCTTGCGAGACAAAAGGGGCGAGGCCTTCACGAGCCGCTGGCCATCCGCTTGACTCGCGGTTCCTGCCGAGGCGTCGCACGGCCTTCGGCCTCAGCGAGCCTTTTGAAGCTGTGGCGGTCGTCGTGTGGGTGGCGCCTATATAGGCAGGGCCTGCCTTTTTACGGGAAGGCAGGCAGCAAACCCGCTGTGGAAATTAGACTTGTCTAAGGTCGAACAAGAATCTTCCCACAAGGCTTTCAAAAGGTGGCTCACCCTTCGTGCTTGTCCCGCGGGCGAAACTTCTCGTCTCGCTAATTAGGGCTTGTTTGCAGGTTGAAGAATAAAATGTCCATGAAGAGACACACCTCACTAAAACGCAGTTATGAAACTGGTCAAACAGATGGACTGCAGCTTGCGCCGACTTGTCGCTTGCGTAAGTAAGCAGCCTGTCTGTATATGTGCGAAAGAACTTCGCCATGGCCAAGTAGGCGCTCGCTCTGTTCCTCTTTATATCTCGCGCCAAGTTAACACACGCAAAGCTCTTTGCCCCTCTTCGAATTCGCAGTCTTCCTTTAATTTATACTTCACTCCTCTCCAGTCCAATAGGGTTGAGAGCTGGGCCAGTTGGTGACTGATCATTATACCACATGGTCAAGTAGTGCACTTTTGGCGGGTCGTGTCGTCTTTTCGAGTGGCGTGTCTTTTTGTCCCCTTGTGCCCGTAAAAATTGCGCTACTTCACCGTGCGGTGTAATTGTCCTCTCCTGTCGTTGAAGATGACGGTGATTATTTGGTGTTTCTGCCGTAAGGGCTATAGATGTGGCCAAAGGGCACCAATGCAGTGTTAGCGAGTGTTCAGCGGATTGCCGCGTGCAGATGTGATGCGGCTATAAAAGTGACTATAAAAGTTGATGTAACGAGCATACAAAACATATAAACCCTCTCCTGCCCAACAGTGCACAGCAGAGCGACTGAAATGTTGTGCTGTTGTAACTAATTTACCCGCCTCGTCTCCTTCTACTTATTATTTTATTCCGTTTATCGAGCGATGGGGCGGCACGAAGCAATGTCCATGCAAACACTGTAGCAATTCTTGCGGTTGTCTTGTGCAGCACTGAACTTTGTTGTTTCTCCCAAACCCGATAGCTTTCGATTAGGTAATCGTGCGATCCATAATTTCTGAGAGTGATGTATTAGTAGTACGATGAATCAATTAGAGGTAATCATCATTATGATCATTATTAGCAATCACCTTCAGACGTAAACTTCCGGGAACAACAACAGCAATGTGGAACGTACTACAGCGCACACGTGACTATTAGTGGTGTGCGAATATGAAAGTTTCAACTTCGAAGCGGACTCGAATAATGAAAACCAAGTGCGAATCCAATCGAATATTTTTCGCATATTGTCGAATATGAATTTTACTACTGATTTCAAAGAAAAAAATCCTTCTTTTCACCAACCAGACGTGAAAAAATGAAGCTTCTTGCGCAGCAAATAATAAGCAGACAATTTGTGCACGGCACAACATTATTGTTTACAGTAGAACATAACCAATTAAATCTTAATAGATTTTGTTGATGGGCTAGTTGGTTCATAAAGAAAAACTGCAGAGGGCGAATTCGGGTATGGTACATAGAACAGCACTCGCCCTGTGCTGTGTGTGCTCTTCTATGTCCCATACCGAAACTGCACTTTGCAGTTTAGGATATGCCATTATTTACTGCTGTCATGAATGACGGTTTACCTGCTTGGCATGTTCGAGAAGGAGCGACACCGCTGTACACATGATCATTCCTCCGGACAACGAAAACAGCCGCTCACTAGACACACTAGTGTTCATGTGTTAATCTTGCCGCCATTCTGTAGTCCTCTAAGCATGATATTTCAATTGGTTGGAGTGCAGCCAGGTGCCTCATTTTTGGATAACCCAGAATAATGCTGGGTTTCGTTTACTACAGCACAGCTGTACAAGGCTATGTTCCGGCGGAAGGCGTCCGCGGCGGACGGTGTGTATATATATATATATATATATATATATATATATATATACACATAAGGATGTAAGTGAAATGAAACGGCCATTGCCGAACCCGCTGCACAAGGGCCGCCCGCCCAGTTTGGGGGCCAGACAATACTTTCAAAAAAAAAAAAAAAGAGAAAAAATAGAAAAAGGAAGCGAGAACTCACGAAGGAAGCAATAGTGACAAAACGAGGGAGGGAAAGAACAGCGGCAGGAGAGGCGGCGAGCTATGCCCGTCTTATCTTCGTACGGTAGATAAGAAGCGGCGTGAGCAAGGGGAAAAGGCGAATGTCGCTTCTACACATCGCACACGCGGCGTACAAGTTCAGATGGCTCGGCGGTTAGCTCGCGGCGCCGGGCCGCGTACACACAAACGACCCGCTCCAGCTGTGGGAAGACTCTGGCCACGATACCAGGCTAAATGTGCCCCCCCCCCCCCATTCCTTTTCGAAAAAAAAAAGAAAAAAAAGAAAAAAAGAGAGTGGAGCCGGCCGATACATGTGGTGACTACTGGGTCTGTTTTCACGCGCTCGGTCGTTTCCTTAGCGTCCCGTGCGTCTGGACTAACGTGTGTATAAATAAATGCATTAATTAATGAATTCCCTTTCTGGGTCTACGATTGGTCACGGAGGCACGTCAATCGCCCAGGGCTCTCGTTGATTCCGTGGGAGAGTGATTTGAATTTGTTTATGAAATATGACTACCGCTGTTCGCGCTCCCGTGTGTTCTGGAAGCCGCGTTGTAGAAGTGTAACACTTATGTGTTCAATAGAGTGACGAGGCAGATTAATGTGTTTGGAAAACGGCAAATTAGGGAGGCCTTTCACGTGTGCCCTGTGGTTGTTAAAACGTATACAGAACGCGGTTTCTGTCTGTCCAACATATTCCTGTTTGCATGCTTCACAGCGTATTTTGTATACCACATTGCACGAGTCGCAATTAAGGTCGTCTTTAATTTAATACTCAAAGTCCGAATAGGAGGCTTCGGCCGTATTTGTGGTCACCATGTGTTTGCACACCCTGCAGCGAGGTTTCCCGCATGGTCTACAGCCCTGATGGTGGTCGGATTTGTGTGTTTTCGCCCTGACCAGCAAGTCTCTCAGGTTTTTATTTCTTCGGTAAACCACCTTGGGTGGGGATTGAAATACGGTAGAGAGTCGACTACTCTGTTGAAGTATGTTGAAGTGGCGGCTTAATATAGAGTTTACCGGAGGTGCTGCGGCGGAGTACGTGAGAACTAGGTTTGCCCCTGACATTCTATCTTTATTTCCGTCCCCTTCATCCATTGTGACACCTCGGTCCAGGGAGCGCGCTCGCTCCCTGGACACACAAATCCGACCACCATCAAGGCTGTAGACCATGCGGGAAACCTCGCTGCAGGGTGTGCAAACACATGGTGACCACAAATACGGCCGAAGCCTCCTATTCGGACTTTGAGTATTAAATTAAAGACGACCTTAATTGCGACTCGTGCAATGTGGTATACAAAATACGCTGTGAAGCATGCAAACAGGAATATGTTGGACAGACAGAAACCGCGTTCTGTATACGTTTTAACAACCACAGGGCACACGTGAAAGGCCTCCCTAATTTGCCGTTTTCCAAACACATTAATCTGCCTCGTCACTCTATTGAACACATAAGTGTTACACTTCTACAACGCGGCTTCCAGAACACACGGGAGCGCGAACAGCGGTAGTCATATTTCATAAACAAATTCAAATCACTCTCCCACGGAATCAACGAGAGCCCTGGGCGATTGACGTGCCTCCGTGACCAATCGTAGACCCAGAAAGGGAATTAATTAATTCTTGTATTTATTTATATACACGTTAGTCCAGACGCACGGGACGCTAAGGAAACGATCGAGCGCGTGAAAACAGACCCAGTCGTCACCACATGTATCAGCCGGCTCCATTCTCTTTTTTTCTTTTTATTCGTTTTTTTTTTCAAAAAGGAAGGGGGGGGGCACATTTAGCCTTGTATCGTGGCGAGAGTCTTCCCACAGCTGGAGCGGGTCGTATGTGTGTACGCGGCCCGGCGCCGCGAGCTAACCGCCGAGCCATCTGAACTTGTACGCCGCGTGTGTGAATGTAGAAGCGACATTTGTCTTTTCCCCTTGCTCACGCCGCTTCTTATCTACCGTACGAAGATAAGACGGGCATAGCCCGCCGCCTCTCCTGCCGCTGTTCTTTCCCTCCCTCGTTTTGTCCCTGTTGCTTCCTTCGTGAGTTCTCGCTTCCTTTTTCTATTTTTTCTCTCTTTTTTTTTTTGAAAGTATTGTCTGGCCCCAAAACTGGGTGGGCGGCCCTTGTGCAGCGGGTTCGGCAATGGCCGTTCATTTCACTTACATCCTTTGAAGAAGGCTGGTGCTCCAGCCGAAACTGTCAGGGCAAAATAAAGATTTGTTTCCTATATAGTAGTACGAAGTCTTTCACAATATATATATATATATATATATATATATATATATATATATATATATATATATATATATATATATATCAACCGACCTAAATCGACACAGGATACAGTACTTGTGTCTGACTTTAATATGCCTTCATGCACTGCGCACACCCTGGTATCGTACAGCATGTGGAAGTTGTTGCGAAGATGCAATGCAGTGACCATAGAATGGCAAGGTCTCGAATTCGCCTAGACTTGAAGAAGGAACGGCATAAACTCGTATACAAGAAGCCAATTAAGGAGTTAGTTCTTAGAGGGAAAGCACAGGAATTCACTGTCTCGCTTCAGAACAGATACTCGGCTCTAACCGAGGAAACCGACCTTAGCGTTTACGCAATGAATGACAATCTGGCGAGCATCATTACGGAGTGTGCAGTGGAAGTCGGAGGTAGAGTGGTTAGACATGACACTGTCGAGCTTTCCCGGGAGATCTAAAAACTAATTAAAAAACGTCGAAGTATGAAAGCCTCAAACACAACAGACAATATAGAACTGGCGGAGCTTTCGAAGTTAATCAATAAGCGTAAAGCAGCCGACACACGAATATATAACCGGGAGAGAATTGAACATGCTCCAAAGATCGGGCGCAGCCTCAGAGCGGTGAAGAGAAAACTGGGCACACGGAAAAACCAGATGTACGCACTGAGGGACAAGGAAGGCAATGCACTAACAATATGGATAGGATAGTTAAAGTAGCTGAGGAGTTTTACAGACATCTGTACAGTAGCCGGGACAGCCAGGACGATAATCTAAGACGTAGCAGTAGCCCAGAGGAAGGAGATATTCCACCAGTAACGACATGGGAAGTAAAAATAGCTTTAGAGGGAATGCAAAAAAGGCAAAGGCGCTGGTGAGGATCAGGTAACATCAAATCTGTTGAAACACGGTGTACAAATAATGTTAGAAAAACGGGCCACCCTGTATACCAAATGTCCCTTAACGGTGAGGGTATCAGAATCTTGGAAGAATGTTAATATCATCTTAATCCATAAGAAAGGGGACGTCAATTACTTGAAAAATTACAGGCCGATCACCTTTTTGTCCGTTGCCTACAAGCTGTTTACAAAGATAGTAGCTAATACAATTAGGACAACATTTGAATTCAATCAACCAAATGACCAAGCAGAATTTCGTAGAGGCTACTCGACAATAGACTACATTCACACTATCAATCAGGAGAAAGAGAAATGCGCGGAATATAACCAACCCCTATACAGAGCCTTCATATAGATTACGAGAAGACATTTGATTCGGTTGAGATATCAGCAGTAATGAAGGCACTGCGGAATGAGGGCGTCAATGAAACCTATATAAACAAACAGGAAAAAATTTACAACGGCTCCACAGCCACCATAGTCCTCCGTAAAGAAAGCGGCAAAATTCCAATAAAGTGGGTGTAAGGCAAGGAGACACGATCTCCCCAATGTTGTTCACCGCGTGCTTACAGGAGGTTTTCAGGGCCCTAGATTGGCAAGGGTTAGGGGTGCGAGTTAATGGAGAGTACCTTCGTAACCTGCGATTCGCTGATGACGTTGCATTGATGAGTAACTCAGGGGACCGATTGCAGCTCATCTCAACCGGAGCTGGTCCTCAGGGTTCGTGGACGTCAGCAGCGCCTCCCACTGGTCTTCCGGATTTTCGTCCACGTTCAGTTCGTCTATGGGCGGGATACTTGGGTTGTTGCGACATCCCCATACCATGTGGTTAAGATGGTTAAGATGAGATTAAGAAGTTTGTAGGCATAACTTGGCAGCAGAAAGCACAGGACCGGGGTGATTGGCGGAACGTGGGAGAGGTCTTTGCCCTGCAGTAGGCGTAGTCAGGCTGATGATAAAGATGATGATATCAGCTTTTGTATAAAACGCCATAGCAAAGGGGCTCCTTGCTCCCTTGTCACCGCCGATACCTCTTTCAAAAGTGTTGCGATACTCGGCGGCGCTTCCCGCCAATAGTTGCTTCCCTTTGTCTCGTGACGTAGCGATCGCGTTAGTGCTGTTGTCAGCAGTTGGTCTTTGAATTGTTTTGTAGCAACTGTGACATAAATTTAAATTAATTGAAGTGGACGAAGAAACAGCCTCATCGTCGGTGGGGCCCCAACCCACAACCTGCGAATTACGTGATTCGAAGGTAACTAACGATTGAAGGGCAATTTTAGAGGGCTCGTTTTTCTTTTTTAGGCACAACACCAATGAGAACTAACGCAGACTAACCAAGGAAGTTATAGGGGATGCTATCTGCAGCAATCGTAGCCCTCCTGGCTACGAGGGGCGCTGATTAGCACTCCCAGATTTAAATATACCCATATACCCGATCGACAAAGTGGACGGGAGGATGACCACCGCTGTAGCAGGATTTTGGTAGTGGATCGGACGCGTTATTCGAAGCCTGTAGCTTCGGTCCCTGCCGGCGGCAAGTTGTCTTTTCGTCCACTTGACCTTCCTCACATTTACATCACGATTACTACATATAACGTCCCCTACACTATCTATGGCTTGATTGTCTGTTAGTTCTCATTAATTCAAAAGTTGTTGTTATTCGCATTCGCCCGACAAATTTAGAGGGCGCTAAAGGCATACCTGGTTTAAAGTCATTGGAACGGGAAAAGAACCGCGACCGTCCTTCCCGTCGCCATATTTGGTCCAGTGCGGCCGAAGATGCGGCGGCGCGGTGTTGCATTTCACGCGGAGTAACGCATGTTTTACGTATTGCGTGCGCTTTTCCAGCCTCGAATGAAGCATACCGTTGTTCTCCTTCCAGATTAGGAAAGAAATAGCGGCAGTTTTCACTTACCTAGATGAGTACGCACGCGTTCTAACGCGATAGAGAAATGCGATGCATTTATTAAATGCGAATCATTTCTTAGCGAACTTCTGCGACTTTGAACGTATCTATCTATCTATCTATCTATCTATCTATCTATCTATCTATCTATCTATCTATCTATCTATCTATCTATCTATCTATCTATCTATCTATCTATCTATCTATCTATCTATCTATCTATCTATCTATCTATCTATCTATCTATCTATCTATCTATCTATCTATCTATCTATCTATCTATCTATCTATCTATCTATCTATCTGTCTGTCTATCTGTCTGTCTGTCTGTCTGTCTGTCTGTCTGTCTGTCTGTCTGTCTGTCTGTCTGTCTGTCTGTCTGTCTGTCTGTCTGTCTGTCTGTCTGTCTGTCTGTCTGTCTGTCTGTTCGCCCACGACTTTGTGCTCTCCTAGCCGTTTCGTTAATGGGATGTACACCAAATTTGGTACGGCATAACATGACTTTATGACGAATATGAATTACAGGTGATAACATCAAAAATAATGGCATGCATGCCATGTACGGCATGATTTACATGCCATGCTCATGGTGCACTCGCGGCCGCTTCGCTACCTTGATGCACACCAAAATTGGCATGACGTGACAAGAGTGTATGATGAACGTAAGTTACTGTTATAACGAGCAAATCATAACAGGCATGCCGTGTAAAACATGATTTACATGACATGGTTTTGGAGCGGCGATCGTTTAATGAAATGCATAGATACCAAAATTGGTATGACGAGATATTTCAGTATGACAACGTTAGTGGCAGGTGGTAATATGTAAATCATGCCTTACATGAGATGCGTGCCATTATTTCCATGTTACCACCTTGTACTTATGTTCGCTACACAGTCACGTCGCGCAATACTGACTTTGGTGCATATCAAGCCAGCGAACTGGCCGCGAGTGCACCATTAGCATGGCATGTAAATCCTGCCTACCTGACATGCGTGTCATTATTTTCGTGTTTCCAACTGTTATTTATGTTCGTCGTACAGTCACGTCACGCAACACCAATCTGTAGCAGTCAGTTTTCATGGCGCAGTGATCATTATATGTGTGCCCAAGGGCGTCAATTTGACACCAACCGTAACTAAGGGCTGTCCGGCAATGTTATTGTGCATCAACCTTCTGCGGCAACCATGCTAAACAAGATGCACTATTGCAGGGAGACACAAACATTCCCCGAAACAACATTCGCTAATTCTCAATGAAACGTTACCCCACAATGGTGGGTATCAGTCGTGGGAACAAATTTTTCCCGCCGTATTTTGTGCAGCCACACAGCCCGTCGCTTGGCATTCTTCTTCCCGCTGGGAATAGCAAAGAGGGCTTTGCCCATTTCCCGCTGGTTGCTGGACGCAAAAGCGCAGCACCCAGGCATTTTGACAGGCTTGCGATGAAGTGTCATAACGATACGGGATGTCGTAATGTTCCTGCACGTTTTTATGAAGCAATGAAAACAATCGCCCCCCAAGGCGCCGTGCGTCGGCAGCCGGGAGACACTAGCGAGGCGATCGAGCTGTACCATTTATGCGGCGAAGTCGCCGAAAGGGCGCGGCGGCGAAGAGAAAACGAAGGCGGAATACTTTTCCCGTTACAGTGCCATTATTACTCCGCCATTCGTAAAACTGCGCATGTGCTCTCTTTCGCTCTACAGAATGCTCACGTGTGCCATCCATCTGTGCTGTTTTATCCATCTGTGCTGTTCAATGCTTTATTTTTTTTTTCATTGTATTACGGGCAACGGGAGTGCTCGTCGATGTCTTCTCGTTCCCGATTTAGTGAGTCTATATTTCGATAGTACAGTAAACGATTTTGGCCTTAGTCGCCGCTGTGTCTTGTCGGCTCCCTCTCTCGCGGCATTTCCTTCTTTCTTTACCTTTCTTTTTTTTCGACTGTGATGGAACTTCTTATCAGGAATAAATGAAGCCACCCACACTTCCCTCACTTGACAGACATCTCTCCGCACCCCCCCCCCCCCCCCCACTTTCTAGCTTGCCCACTTACCGTTTTGCCGGAATCATATTTCAATGAAGCACATTTGGCAGCCCCGCTGTTATAGCAGGTTGAAAACGACGAGGAAATTGTATTGCAGCACCAGCAGCCGCCTTCACTCCCAGCCCACGTTCCATCCCGCCTTCCTATAGCGTGTCTCAATTCAATACTCAATGGAGAGGAAATAGAAAAGTAAGAAAGAAAGAGAGGAGAGCCTCTTTCTTCCAAGCGGCATTGAAGCCCTTCTGTCACTGTCTATCAGCGATGCGGTAATTCACCCACGGCAACGTCGTCGCCTTCCATTGCACGCAACAATGACCTTCACCGTGCCTACGCATTCATCGATCTTGCGTTGGCGAATAGGTCACTGTCTTCCTTCCAAAATCGCATCCGTCTCTCCTACCGAAGGACAACTTTCTCCATATAGAAGTTCTAGCGCAAACCTTTTTGATTTTTTAAATCGAACTCCTTTTTTTCTTCTTCTTCTTCTCGTGTTCTTCTTAGTTTCCTTTTATACTATGCGAAATTTACAATTCACTTGAGAAACGAAAGGGAGTAAGAGCCAGACGATTCCATCCTGAAGAAGCTATTTCCGTGCAGCACTACAAAGTTACAAACCTAGCGCGTTCACGCTGAGTGCGCCGGCTTCAAACAACGTGAAGTGAAAGAAGAATGCGTGAACTGAGTTTTTTTCTATGTCTCAGCGTACGCGAAGTATGCGACGTTTATATAAAATGCTGAGGTCAGTAATATTTTTGTAGGTATTGGTTTATATTGTGAGACGAGGAGGCGGAAAATAGCAATATATTGGAATGACTGGTAGGCTAGCGAGTGCTTGCTTAGATCGGTTTTTTAACTTGTGCCGGGGAGAGCGGGTAAAAGGAATAAATACAGATAACAAAAATGAGACACAGCTAAAACACACACGCACAAAATAGCAAAAGACGGGAAACAACTCTGCTCAAAGTGCTCGTCTAAGTAAGCTTATGCGGGAGAAGGCCGGAAACGCGTTCAAAGTCTTCTGAGCTGTGGGCGTTTTCGACCTGTGTTCTATGATTCTTTCTTAGAAATGTTGTTTATCAGCTCTGTCTAACGCATTTGAAAACTCTTTCTCGGGCGCACTGAGAGCGGATGTACTCACAGGTACGATGGTTAACCCCTTGAAGACGATCTTCGGATTTGAGTGGCAGCATCAGCAGTAGTCTCACGGAGACGTGGTGTTTTGTCGCACAACTATATTTTCTCGTATGTATTGATGCAATTAACGTATCTAAACGGCGCGGCAGTAAGGTAATAGTCGAAGGCATCCGGTTAATGTCCACTAACTGCGGTTTTGTGATTTTTGCTAAAAGTGCAGAATGCGATACCTTTCGCATTCAACACTCCATATATTAAAGTTTTTTTTATTATAGAGCTGATTGAGAGAATCACAGCCAAGACGGACGGATAGAGGTTAACGTTAACCTGTGGCTGTCTGTCTTATTCGTTGTGATTCTTTCAATCAGCGCATAATCAAAAGCTTCCACATGATCCAACTGGCCCCAAACACCGCGTTACCTTCATATATCACATAAATACCGCTGTAGAAACCAGGAATCGAAGCATGGACATCGAATTCAGCAGCGCCACGCCATCCGTAGCCACTAAGCCACCATCTCCTCGATGATGAAACGTGCGCAGCATTATGTCTTTTTCTCTTTCGGGTGCTTCCCCTCCGCAAGAAGAAGAAACCTCATGTCTAAATTACGTTACGTATTGGACAATGCTTACAATTTGCAGTAAGAACAAAGCTACAGCACACGCCGTCACTTAAGCAAGGCTTTTTTGTGCTCTGTTTGATATCACTGTTGCCACATGGCGACAGCTCTGTCGCCCCACACACTTACTTACTAATAAACATTACAAAGTACCCGCATAAACGTCTTCAATACGGACAGCCAAGACTGTCAGTAGCTTTAGTTGGTAGCGAACTTTTTAACGTTACCGTTGAAGAAACCGAGAGTGAGTGGGCGGGATCGCGTACCCGCCGTTTCATCTATTACTGCTGACTCACTTTTTCCGCCATCGAATCACATTCCACCGACAACGAACGATATCGGCAGTGCTGCGGCTAAGAGAGCAAAACGCAACAAAATTTCGCGAACGTGGGAGGAAGTGCGGTGCTTGCTGGGAAATCCGCGAAGTGAGCAGCTCGGCACGTCGCATCAATGGGGAATGGAAACAGAAATGGCGGAACAGAGGGCGCTGTCCATCTTCATCCCGGAGTCCCAGAGCGGGTGGCGGCGGCGGCCACTTTTCCCAATTGTATCTGCCGCGCCGAAGTTGCCGTATTTTGCTTCCTCGTAGCTGCCCGACGATCTCCTTATTTTCGCGTCTGTCTGGCTGCGCTTTGGAAACGACTGTGAGCTTTCGCTTCGGTTTTTTTTTTCCGCGTCGCATTCTTTATCTACTTCTTTTCGTTCGCCGTGGAACTTGTGGGTCTGGGGTGAATGGCTGTTTCTCAACTTCCATTCTCCCAACAGAGATAGCTAACAAGCGGAACGGCGTTGGCGGCTCTGCGCCCTGAGATTTCGGGCGCCGTATCGAAGAAAACTTCAAGCGTGAAGTTGGCTCAGCCTATTGTGTCCAGTAAATGATTAGGAGAGCCGCGTTAGGAAGCGAATAATACTTTTGTTTTGCTCGGGTTAGGGTGCGAGTACACTCTCCGAGGGTCGATGACATTGAAGTCGGCGCGAAGAATTCGAGGAGGAATGACCGTGAACCGCTGCATGCGTGGAAGCAAGAGGCGGCTAAATGTCTTGTTGCCTTTTCCATCACAAAGACAGATGGGGATTTATAGTCTGTGATACGCCCGCTGAATAGGGAATAGTCGATAGACTAAAAGCAATTGGACGGTCGACACAGGGCAGACTGTGCACTTGCTCTGCTGTTGCACTGCCACCGCTGACGTGTCGGCCCTGATGTGTTACGTTATCATCACTCATACACGTCTTGCACATAAAATTAAGAGTTAGCACGCGAAGCTTAACAATAATCTTGTAACCGCATATTTTGAGACGCTCAAGAGAGTTTTCAGTTCAGTACAGCTCCACTAGGCAATGCTTAAATGCAAACTTATTATAGTAACTAAGGTTTCGACTAGAAAATATTTTAGCGTCTTCTTGGACAAATACGTTAGTTGTAGACAAGAATAAAAGTAGACAAGTGGTTCTAATTATTTTTGTTGCAAACTTTGGGCTTTACATGGTTGCAGCAACAGCTCGAAATGGGAGTTACGGAGTGCGGTAGGTGTGCAAGATAAATCATTCTACTATCAGTGTCGAATGAAGCTTGCCACGATATTTCGTGGTAAATTATTTAGGCTTTTCAATAGATGTTCTTGTCACTACCCGATTCTGAAAAGCCATTCTTGCACTATGTTCTCGTTCATTTCCTATATGGTGATACAAATGCTGTACTGTACACTCTTTCCCTTGTGCCTATGAAGAAAAATATTTCTTGGAGACATACATAAATTCTGAGAGCCAGAATGAGATAATTAAATAAATAAAGAAATAAATAAGTAAATAAATAAGTAAGTAAATAAATAAATAAATAAATAAATAAATAAATAAATAAATAAATAAATATCTTTTCCTTTGTTTGCAGAATTTGCGCATGTCCTCAAAAATATCATTCTCAACTCCAACGCTTAAATTATCCCGATAACAACATGGATTTCTGAAAAAGGAGTACGTGGACCCTGAAAACTTGTTTCGGTGGCCCGACACCATGCAACAAAGTTGAGATCACACAGCAGTCGTTTATTTATTTTATTTTTTTTTTGCCGTTAGGCGTTTTATTTTTCGGACAACCTGCAACGAAAGATAACAAAAACGCTGCCCATGACGTCCTGCAGTACTGAGTTAGCCTGATCCAACATGGGCAACAGCAGTGCCTCACATGACGTGTTTAACTTTTATGCTGGGTACTGGTTATTTATGGAGGAGCCGTGCGATAGACAGGCGTTCAGATCCACTTCGATCAAAAACTTCTGTTTGGCTAAATGTAGCTGCTAAACTGGGTATAAGTCTGGTGAGAGCCTGTGATCCCGTTAGTTTGTTAATTCCCTACCTCGAAGGCCCCAGAGGAATATTACATGAGGAGTGGGTAAATAAATTTGTAGCGTGTAAGTGGTTTCGTCTTCCTGGTGATTGTTCTTTCTGGCGCTATTATTGAACTTAATACGACTGTACAATGATGCGGACTTTTCGTGTTCTCCTTTGAGCCCAAGTACAATGGAAATGTAGTTGAACTTGGTGGCGCATTTCCACATAATAAATTAGCGGCAAATATAGCCCCTGATATGAAATAAATACTAAGAACGAAATAAACATATAAAACACAGCGTTAGTTGAGTAGATAGCTCGCCCAGCTCCGGAATAGAAATTGCTGCAGCGACCTAGACTCGAATGCCAGGGGTGGCGACTTTATTATTGTTTGATCTATGATTACGTGTCTAAGCTGGGAACTACAGAATCCGCTCATCAGAGCAATGGGTACGGTCTGCTCAATGGAATGAATGAACCTGCAAGGCAAACGCAGTTTCCAACACGTCTCTGATGCCGTCTCTGAATGAACAGTAATGTTTTCGGGCTCAACTGTCGCGAGCAACGAAGGTCTACAAAACAACAATTTACCAAGAATGTGTTGGGCCAATCAATAATTAGAAATCGCTCGAGCGAGAAAATGGACGTAATTTTGGGGGCTGAAAAGGCGAAAACAAAAAAGAAAATTGTATCGAAACCGTGATTATCTAATTTACATTTAAATTACACAGCGTGCGGTAACCAACCTCAGCATCTGAGCTTGGGTAACCATTGAAGTGCATCAGACTCTCGTTATTAGTCTTTGACAACAGTTTTCATACTAGATAGGCAACTGCATAGTAACAATACCATCTAAATTCTACATTATTTAAGTTATTTCCATGGCTCAGTGTCTGCGTCACTCTTTCTGATGCGTTTTTTTTCTTTGACCCATACGAAGACTCTTCCACATGCGGAACCATTTTCTCACAGTGTCGCTGTCAAGTCTTGAAAAACTCTCCACAGAAAAAAAGCAGAAACAAAAAACAAAAGTTTTCTTCGCAGAAAAGCCGTTTAAGCTTCCCCTTGTGCGCTAGCATTTTCGATTTCTTTTTTTAGCAGAACCGTTCTAAACGTAACCAGCCCCAACTAGACGCTGCTGCTTGTTCGGAGAAAGCCTCCTGAGTACCTATTTGCAGGCGAGGACAGAACTCAAAGCGCCCAACTCAGTGTGCTTGCATATATAAGAGCCGACGTTTTCCATTACACAGAAAGCTCTCGCAGAAGCACTGCATGGTGTAGCTTAGTTATTAAACTAGACCTCATCTCTTCGATAAACTCCAGCGAAGGAGCTCTCCTTCCTACTCTGTACGCGGTATCTCACCGCTAAGCTCTCTCTACAACGTGGGTCCTATTTAATGCCTGCTTCTTTTTAAAGAGAAGTAGTCTATAGAAAATCCATCATCTACGTTATGAGCAGACGACACGAACGCGAATTTGCGAATTTTAATGTCGTGCATTACTGCACAGCTATATTTATATGTCAGAGAATGGTATCCGCAAAAAAAAAAAATACTGCACAAGACATTCCGTTGCCTATGCAAACAGGTCGACCCCTACTTTAACTCGTTCGCTCAGTACACTTACGAGAATCACACATGACCATGTTAATCGTAACGACAGCTATACGACATTCCGTTCACACAAGATTCAGTCGTAAAAGTATAGGCCTTTATAATGCTTCAGTTTCAAATTAGGCTTCCAAGCTTTCACTTTCACCTTAGACGGAACTTGTATGTTTTGCTCTATTAAATGGATTAGTAGAACAGCCTGGTATTATGAGTAATGGCCGCTACACGTTCTGCATACCAGTGCATAGCAACGTGCATAACAACAGAGCAGAACAACGTAATCCGGTTGAAAGATCAATGACGAGTGAAGAGGGAAACACTGCAACGCGAACACTGCAACTATTAGCCGAGTGGAAGAAAAACGCAAACAAACATGATAAAGTGTTTGATACGCCGCAACTGATGGCTAACGTAAAGTTCAGATTGTCTTATGGTATGTGAGATTTTCAATGGAGGAGCCTGCTTCCATCCGCCACTTGCTTATCGTCATGTTCTTGCAAATATTAAGTCAAATATCTACAGTGCTTGAGAAAATATTTCTAGCGCAAAATATAAGTTAGATTGCAGCTTTATTGCTTGAAGCTTTACAAGGACATCATTCCTTAGCTCGGCACAGAAGTAACTCAAGACGCAAAACTCTGTCTGAGGTTGAGACTGGCGGCGCAATAGCCTATAGCCGCAATGACACGAACAGCGCGTCATAAAATTTTTGACCATATAAAATCAATTGCACATAGGCGCCAACATACGAAGATGTCACTGTTGCTGTGGAAGCGTAAAGTCCGTGCCCCTGTAACTTGAGCTCCTAGACGCTAAATTCACACTAGTCAGTGAAACAAACTATTACGCAAACTATGCGCAACTATTATGCCATTATGAATCCCACTAATCGGAACGTGACAGTTTTATCCTTGCTCTCTGGTGCCCTTGTTTTATTTTTCCTTTTTTCCTCTAAGTTCCCAAATTTGCTTTATGAGCAATTTCTCATTTTATTGCATGTTCCTTGCGGTTCTTTATATTTACTTTATGATCATCACCATCGTTGTCGTTGTTCTCGTACGTGCCTTTGATTTCGCAAATGTGAGATCGAGTTTAGAATTGACAACAGCCAGACCACTTCTTTACATTTTATTGAAAATGTTCCTTAAATAATTACTTTTAAACCTATGAACTTGATAAATTCATAAATAAAAACTAAATAAATAAAATCGTAATTTTTTGTAAATAAAGTTATTTATTTATTTATTTATTTATTTATTTATTTATTTATTTATTTATTTATTTATTTATTTATTTGTGATACCTCCACGGCATTACAGAGCAGAGTGGTATAAAAGAAGAAGAGAAAGAAAAACAAGACTATAAAAACGCAGAAACAGTACAACATTTCTAATTATGCTATTGGCCGCGAGATCGAGCAGACTCGCCGCCTGGAGGCTACTGGCCGAAGCGCGCTAAGTGTGGATTGCTCCCTGCGTCGTCTGCTAGCCACGCCGTGTTTGCATGTACGCGTACGTCCTGCACGTTCTCAAAGGGCGGTTTGTTCTGTTATGTTAGCGCGAGTTTAACTGCTCATACGTATACCTAACATGGTGTACAGAAGCAAATGGGCTTGCTCCGCTGCACGCGCATTCTAATAAGATCAGTGAGTGCGACTTTCGAGAGGGCTGTGTATTGGTGTCGTACCTTTCGTTCGCCATAATCATTTCCGTGTTGGTGCTGCTTTCTGGTTCAAGCACGTCGTAAAGTGCGCTTGGCATAGTCCCAAACATAAGTAGCATCAAATAGTGACTGAATGCCGCGTTTTAGCGACTCGGTGGTAAACAAAAGCGAGGCTCATGCACTTCGTCGTGTATATAGGTGTATAACTGCGGCACTGTAGTTCATGATGAGCTTTAGTTGTGCTTAAGATGTCCTTTTATTGTATGGTCGTGGTCCCACTCCAGCGAAATATTTCTATCAAGTGAAGTCTGACACTTCGGTACTCAAACTGTCTCCTAAAAAAAACAAAGAAAGACAACGGAATGACACGGCAGTGACAAAACGGAGTTCCCGCGCGCAATTTTACTTTGGGCGAAATTTACGCAGAAACACCCGTGTGCTTTGATTTAGGCACGCTTTGAAGAACCCAGATGTTTAAAATTAATCCCGATGGCGTGCCTTACATTCTGTCGTATAATGTCACGCAAAACCTCATCTTTTTTTTTACATTATCTTGAGCGTATGTGTGGAGTTGTTATAAATTCATGGAAGGCAGCGGACATGATTAGCTCGAAAAAAAAAAACCCTTATTCCATAAAATAACCGGGCCTTTGTTGCATCACTCTCGTGCACGCAATCAATCGATGAAAAAAACCCCCAGGCCTGCGTTGAAACCACAGCACAGTCACAGCGAAAGCTGCAAGAGCGGCGTTTCTAAAGCACCGTTGTAAGCTCTCTTGGGGCTACTAATACAAGTATACTAGCAAGGTACCCACTACGCCATAAATCACAATTTTTGTGAAGTCCGGAAGCACCTACTAAGCCATTCTCCGTCATTCTGCGGAGAAGCGAGGCACCAGCTACACGTTTGTAAGCATTATGTGCACTTTGTTGACGCGACGACTGATGACCATAAAGAATTATGGCTCAACCCTTTGTAATGGGTTGGAAGCTTTACACGGCCCACCAGTTATGTAATTTGCATTAGGTGACGCCCGGTCGCTATGTCCCTCTCCCGCCGTACCGCATAATATACGTTGACGTGGGAGAGAGAGGCGGGGGGGGGGGGGGCGAAGAACTTAGATTCCGAGGAAATGGATCATGCACTTATGGGCTTCCTTGGCAACTAATACAAGTGCACCTGCGAGGAACCCACTATGCTATAAATCATTGCAATTTTTGAGAAGTAGGAATGCAGGCATTATGCCATTTTTCGTCATTCTACGGAGAGCCGTGGTACCTGCTAAACGCATGTAAGGCATTATGCGCACTTTGTTGATGCTGTGCCTGATGACGATGAAGAATTATGGCGGAGCCCTTTGTAATGGGTTGGAAGCATTCAACAACTTTCTCGTTGCGCAATTCGCATTGTGTGACGCCTGATTACACAATTCGCGTTGTGCGATGCTCGGTGTTTATTTTACTCTTCTACCACGCTATATTGCATATGTTAATGTGGTTCCTTCCCGACATGAAGCCTGTATAGGACCTTTTTGCAAGGCACTTTCAAGCACCGGCATGGCTCATTGTTAAACTTCACACGGGCACACTACCTGTGAAAACATGGCTCGAACAACGAGGCATGTTTGTGCCGTGGGGAGTGAATTGTCTTTTGTGTAACAAACCAGAAACTGTAGAGC
Organism: Rhipicephalus sanguineus; assembly: GCF_013339695.2. NCBI lineage: Eukaryota > Metazoa > Arthropoda > Arachnida > Ixodida > Ixodidae > Rhipicephalus > Rhipicephalus sanguineus. The sequence goes on from NC_051186.1 coordinate 93,967,243, forward strand.
ATGTTTTTATTGACTGTTGGGATGCTGTGTTTTATTGGGGTGTGCTGCAGAGAACATTGAAGAAGGAACTGCCAGTTGATGCCTACGGAATTCGTTTTCTGCCTGTTCGTGGAAATAGTGTCCCTTATGACCTCTTCACTCTTTTATGTCTTTATAGCATATGGAGGTCACGTATGGATATACAAAATGCTGAGCCACAAGCGCGATCGGTTAACGCCTATTTTGTTGAACAGATCACGAAACTCAGAGAAGTGCTGGAGCACTGAGGGGCATGTGATGAAATGATTTGTATATTAGATACACTGAAACAGTTAAAAGTTCATAAGTAGATCCAGCCAGCCTTACGCATGCTGGTGGGTGATGTTTGACACATGTGTATATGTATATAACGTATTAACATTGCAATAAAGAAAAAAAAAACCGGCATAGCTCAGAGGTTGAATACTGGGCTCCCACGCAGAGGGCCCAGGTTCGAACCTCGTTCCATTCTGAAATTTTTTTCTTATTTCGTTTTTTTCTTATTTCGAGCGATAGTGGTTATGGACACCGGCGGCGGCGGCGGACAACTACGGCGCCAAAAACGGCCGGTGAAATGATCTCATAACAGCTTTCGCTGTAAAACTCAGTGCTAAACACTCTTACATGCGTATGAGTATTCGCGCGAACAGTGCTATTGAACTCATTGCACAGGAATATGGGCTGGTATACAAGTGAACAAGAAGTAAACACTTAAGTAGCTCAGGCGTGCTACAGCAGTGCGTAGTACACAGAACACAAGGTAAACACGTACAGAGAAAACAACAACAAACGTCGTATAATGCGTAAGCGCAGACTGTCACCCAGGGCGAGCATACCTTTCATCGGCAGATTGCGCTTCTCTCACTAGTAATAGTAACGTTGGATGATCTTCGTGCATCGATTAAACAATGAAGAGCGTATATATTACCATTTAGCTGCAATCAACGCATTTTATTATCCGACAATCGGCTCAAACAGCTCACAACGAAGCGCCGCTGTGTGCCTTTGTATACGCGCCGCCAACCGCCTCTCCACACTAACGCGGCGGCGGTGCTGCCTCCTATAGGTCGATCTCGCGGCGAATAGCTATTCTGGAGCAAAATGCAACAGGATGTTCAAAATCATTCGGTAATAAAGTCACAGACATGTGATGATCCGAAATTTCCACTAACAATTTGGGGAGACAGTTCCAATCCTTCGATGTGCGCGTTGGCGTTAATGCGACATCATGCAACCAAAGTTATGTCACTTTCATCGTGTTCACCATTGATATATGAACTGCTCCTCGATTATACTCCCGCTGCTAGTCCCTGTCAGCTAGCGAAGCCATTCACAAAGAGAGCTGAGCGCTTTATGCCCTCTGCCTTATATATTCTATGATTACCAATAAAAAATGTGTTGAAAGTGTCAATGTGTTGAATGTGTTGAATTTGTCAATGCATTTTCTTGTGTCTTTCGCTCGTTCCGTCATTAAAAGCGTTGTTTCTCAATAATCAACGTATACGAACACAGGAGCCCAGCTAGAAACGCCTGGGCGTTCGGCTTCTCGGACGTTTCCACTTCCACAGTCACTTGCCTAAAACACACACACACACACACACACACACACACACACACACACACACACACACACACACACACACACACACACACACACACACACACACACACACACACACACACACACACACACACACACACACACACACACACACACACACACACACACACACACACACACACACACACACACACACACACACACACAAAGTTGTGGTGCCGCTTACACAAGGGTGTCGTTGATAACCTTCATAACAGGCCTTTTGCAATTGCAAACGAATTTCTACGTAAAGCTGCCTAGTGGTGAAGTTAGTACTTTAAATTGTTTCGCCTGTTTCTAAACAAATACAACCGACGAATAGATTAATTATGTGCCATACGCTTTCGTGGTGTCTCTTGCAGTAGAGACATTTCTCCGGTCACATTGTTCTCAAGAAGCGGTGCGTTGCTTTGATTTTCCCGCATACGCAGCGACAGAGTTTAGATTGCTATCATTTGCATCGGCATTTTACTCGGAGGTGACCATTTTCCTATTTTTTTTTGTTTTTTTAATCCATCGCTTCTTCAAACGTATGAACTTATTTCATTCATAAGTCAGCAAAGCCGGCAACCGGAAGATATAGAATATTTCATGCACACTGACAAAGAACGTAGCCACGCACGAAATATTGATAGATTCCGCATGCACCAATTTACCAATGAATATCTCGTTGTTCGCTGGTTAAAGAAGTTCAGCTCTACGTTCGAAAGTACTTGAAAGGACGATCTTCGTTGTTATCGTTGAAAATTCAGATCATCTCTATCAACTTTTATAGTTTTATCTTTCTTGCTGGCGAGACATTTGACAAGCATATGTACTGAACTCCAACTCCGCAAATAAGCTGGTTCAAACAAAATGTATTCCAGTTTCTCTGCTACAGAAGACGAAACACTTTGTGCGGCGTTGTTCTATGCAGGACCACAGGAGCAGTTCTGTGGTCCGGCTTGGAATATATTTATATTTATATTTATATTTATAAATATATTCCTGCGTGGAATATATTTATATTTGTGTTCATTTTTCAACGTCATCACGGCACAATGCCATTTGGTGTGGGTCAACTGAAACAAGACTGCTGTAGTTCGCTTCTCGTGATCTCTTCCCGGAACAGCTGCGTATAGTAGCAATAATATACCATTCGTTTACAGAACTAGAGCTTCCTAGGTAATTCGAAGTTATGGTGAGTATCCTGACCCTTTCTCTTTTCTTCCGTCGTCTTGTACTTATTTACGTACAGCATAGTCTGGTACTCTTCCTTTAAATGCGCATGGCAGTTCTTTAACTTTATCTACTTAACCGATCGACCGCACTTGGTATAAATCCTTGAGCGAAGACGTAGTTAATAAGATATCCTTGAGTACTGAAGCATTGCTGGAGTCAATAATAAAATCAGAAAGAAAACTACATCGCAAAATTTTGCTCGAAAAAACAAAAGCAAAAGTTTGTGGAAGAGTTTCTACCAAGCAAAATATTGACGCGCAGCAATAGCGTGCTTAAGGCGCGGCAGTGTTACTAGCCGTTGCAAGGAAAGACGAAGCCGCTTAGGTGTTCTGGATTGCGTCACTTTACGACATTCATTATTGTTCCGGCCAGAGAAATTTCTAATCCGCAAACGCGGCGGTTCTCAGGAAAGTACGTGCGCAGGTAGTTCTATAAGTTTCGCTTATTACTAACACCAAATATTTAATGTACTAAGAGCAACTTAATACTTTCGGTGGAGGAAAGTTAATCTAGCGAGTGATGTATATATACTTTTTACGTCCCTGTGTAGTTACTCACACTTAGCGCTGATTATACCTGAGTAAAATGAGGGCCACTGTTTTATTTAGGATTAAAGAGACAGAGAGAGGAAAGTCTAACACTGAAGACATATAAGGAAAGCAATACAAGGAAAAATTGTGGTGGGAATTCGACGGCGACAAACACAAGTAGTCGAACAGTAAAACGAACCACACCCGCGTAGGCGCAGACCAATCTCGCACGTTTCGAACGTTAAGAGTTCCGGCAGGCAGACTTCTTATCTCGATAGCGAGGCGAGGTGTTATAATCCCCGAGGATACTGATGGCCTCTCCATTCGCGAACCCTCGCAATGCTCGAAACTTCGCTTCGCGCCAACTAATATATCTCGCATACCATCGCAAAATGGAAGATCTTCGTATAGGAGCACCGCGCGAAATCCGTGCCTAATCTTACTGCGGCTGTTAACGGTTCTGCGAACGCCGGCGCGGTCCCCAGTAAGCCCCTTCAAAGAGCCTCGCAAGATTTTCTCACGTATACCGTGGGCATCACCCAAAATGCACACAAGAAGCAAAAACAAGGCGACGACGGAATAGACTGCTGCTCTAGCGAAGTGCTGCGCCTCTCGGATAAGCAGAGAGAGAGAGAGAGCTATTCTTCATTGAAAGAAACAAAAAAAAAACAGATTTTTGCCGGCCCTTATATATAACCGCTGACACGCTAGTCTTTATAGAGATGGGGAATACGGATTAAAAGATAAACAGCGACGAGTTTTAGAGTTAGTATTCAATCAGCTGTCAGTAGTCGGCCTAATAGGAAAACTTGAAAGATTAACTACTACATACAGAAAAGCCTAAACTTACCAAACATACCATTTGCAAATATTGGTATCAAGTTCACTTGCGCATTTCATATTTATTTTCAGTCTTTCTTTTTTCATTATTTTTGCGGATACGCTGAATAGAATTCTGGTAGCATACTGGCAAACCGTTAAAAAAAAAGTAAGCACGTGCTGCTGCGCTTCAAGGCGGTTTGTCACTTTTGTAAATCCTACGTTACTGCACTACTTTACAATGTTCCAATACCCCCCCTCCCTTTCTGGTTACATTGCTATAAACATTTCCTTTGCATCAGAAGCCAAGTATCGAGTTTGGTCTTTTGCTGAAGATTCATCGTGGAGAATGAAACAGAGCAAGGACAAACACAACAGGTAAATGCAAGACACGGTAACGCAGCGCTGTTGTGTTGTGTGTTATTTCATTTTGTACGTGTTCTAACACTCTGTTATACTCTAGGATAAATGTCTGTGAAATAACGGGAAAAGAAAGATACCGCGAAGAGATCATTCAGCTCTGCTCTGAAGGCTTATCTTAAGCTGGGTGCTTCAGCCTAAACTGGAAGTAATGATCAACTTCGTTTAGTCCCTTATCGCCGTAGCCTGTCGTATCGAAATCCTACACGCCTACTTTTCAAGGGGTTCGGAGGCACCATGTGTTGGAGTGAGATAACTGAGCAGGGCGGGACTCTTTCGGCGTCGCTTAGTCGGGACCTATTCAGGACGGCGAAGTAGAGATAAGCGTTGGAGTGATGGGAAAGCGTGATGAATGAAGCCACTCATGCGGCATACGGAGCAAGGGATCAACCATACGGAAACTGCGCAAATCATAGCGGGATATCAAAGTTGGGAGTACAGGAACGAAACAATGGGGATGATTGAAGGGGCCTGGAACCACCCCTCGTACTTGGTGAAGAAACACATACAGCAGAAAGCAGACGCTGCTGCGAACAGCTCAGCCAAATCTTGCAGTCATCTGTGGCAAGGAGAGTTCACAGGCTGAGCTCGAAGTTGCCACTTTCTCAAGCGCCCTCTGTTCATACAGAGGCCCGTACTCGCGCTCTTTTTCGGGCCATCATACAACAGGTTGCTGTTATTGGCCGATCGCTCAGAAAAAAGAAATAGTGGCGCTCGAGTCAGATGCGCTTCTTGGCACGGGGTGTGCCACGTACGGGGCGCCGCGCACATTAGTGGGCTAAAATTACACAGTAGGGACACTAGCGCGCGCCGGTAGATTGCAAAGCCTAGCAAAGCAAGAGCGGCACGCTCCAGTGCTGTAGCACACAACGCGAAGCCTCCCATGCACACCTGTGCGCATGCGTCGCTTCGCTGCGGTGCGCGGCCGCGCCGGATTCACTGGCGCTCCGTGGAGCATGGTCACGCTGAGCCGTATTTACCCTAAGAGTGGACAACAAGCCCGTACACAGCCTCACAGCCTTCAAAGCCTCACATACTAAGCTTTGAAGGTGTGGTATACGTTGTAGATACGAGAACCAGCGGCAAGCTAAGGCGCTGTCGCAAATGTAGGCAGATCTCTTTGTCTGCGGCTAGGAATATTTTTTTTGTCATATACACAAAATCAGTAGATGCATGTTCTGTTAGAATCGTGCACTCACTCGGGGCTCTGATTGTGGGCTTGTGTCTCGCGGCCGAAGCAGCAGCAGGCACTTTTCCAGGAAGCGCTGCGCTGTGCGGATGACCCGGTGGGCTTCGTGGTGAACGTTGGGCCGTCACGTTCCGAGTGACGTCACTTTCTCTGGTTTAACCTGCGATCCGGAGAGAAAGAAGAAAGAAAACGCATAGTCATTACGAGGCAGTGATATGGGTGTATGACGCGATGTCATCCCCCTTATTAACTAGGTTATTGAGTTACATATACCACAGGAAGAACGCACGCATAGGTGGGAAAGGTGCTCTCTATACTAGATGTTTCATATAATATGAAATCAAAATAGCTTTATTCTAATTAGTAGAGAAAGTGCGTACAAAATATTTGGACTTACAGCCTACCTTGCTACTGGCTGGTCCCAACATTGGAAACGTTCAAAAGTTAGCAACGCACTCATATAGATGATCATGGAGCAAGGTTTTATACACGAACACGAGATTTTAACCTTTTCCACAAAATACACCTCCTAAAAGATTCCCGCTTGGTCGATTGGATTGCCAGTTTCCTTCATAATCGCTCTCAGTATATTGACTTCAGTTCCCCAAAGCCATCACTTCTAGAGGTAGGATTCTGAGGTTCCACAAGGGTCTGTCCTTGGACCCCTTGTTATTTTTAGTTTATGTCAATGGCCTTCCAGAAAATATATCCTCGAACATTTGCCTTTACGCAGATGATTACGCTTTATAGGACGTGGTTGTTTCCGCAGTCGACCATAAGTGTTTGAGCGATTCTTTTAACTCCCTTTCTGTTTGTTGTGAGAAATGGAAAATGAATGTTGATAAAACAACTGTCGTTTTGTCCTTTACAAAAAGTAATACTGGTTATTTCAACATACTCTTCAGTGGTTCTCTTTAGCCAGAGTTACGCAGTGCAAGTTCCTTGGTGTCACATTTACTTATGATCTTTCATGGTCCACTCGCATTGCCTTTACATGTTCGAAAGCTTTAAAACAGCTAGGATATCTACGTCGTGCAATGCGCAATGCCCCAAAAGATATTAAACTTTTTATTTATAGTTATCTTGTTCGCCCCATCATCGATTACAGCTCCACGGCCTGGTCACCTTATAGACAATGCGACATACTCAGACTGGAAGCAGTTGAAAAAAAAGCTGTGCGTTTCCTTTTTCGCAGGTACGACCGCTGCTTCTCACCCTCATCAGCTTTACACGAACTGAAGCTAGAACCTCTTTTGGTACGTCGTGCTGTAGAGTCATGAAAATTTCGCACAACAAGTCATATCGCATTTAAAACTCAGCTTGTCTATATTTTGCCAAGCCTTCCTCTACGCGTAACTTCCGCGAACTTAATCTTACTACAGTTTCTGAGCGCCCTGATACATTTATGTGTAGTTTCTTTGCCCGCACTATAGAATTATGGAATTCCATGCCTCGCTGCATTCGTTCACTCCCGCTGAATGATTTTGTGACTACTCTTGATGAAAATCATTATGTGTAACAAAAACTTAATACCGTTATTGTTGTAGATGGTTTTTGTTGTTACTGTTGTATCGTTTGTCTGTTTCGGCTCTTTCTGCATTGTCTAATCCCCCTCCTGCAATAGCCCTCTCACAGGGCTGCAGTATGTAAAATAAAAATAAATAATAGGAAATATTTAATTTGTTTCTTTGACAACTACGCGCGTGTTACACGAAGTCATTATTAGCTCAAGCACATCCTGCTGTCCAGTGAGTCATCACCGTCGACGCTTAAGTTTTCGTACGCGGCTTAATGAATAATGTCAATTTTTCTATTGTAAAACTGACGTACCACAAACGAAGCTTTTTTTCTACTGTTCCTAGTAAGAAGTGTTTCAATATTTCAGGTTACGCTACATTCTTAGTTTTTTTTCAATATATTACTTTCTGGCATCCAGGAGAACCGATGAAGGTTGCAGGATATCATTGCGGCTCGCTAGACAATCCGCTTTGCAGAAATGATCATTTACGTCTGAAAAATACCAATAAGGAAGTAAGTTGACGGTACAGTGCGTAGAATACTATAAAAAGCACATACGGAGCACATGATCGGATCAAAGGACTGCTTCAAAGAAAGAGCGCTAGAACAGATAAGAGAAATGCATTGAGGTTAACTAGGGCCGTAAGCCCATCTGGCTACCCTGCTATGGTGAAGTACACTCAGAAATACACAGAAGACGTTGAGAATCTGCTTGCACACACGGACATTAGAGAACCTATCCGTGATCCAATCAGAAACGTTAACACAGTCAACGCTTCTCAGGAAATGCATCGTCGCTTTGGTGACTCGACATTGACGACTCGACATTGACGACGCACGAGGCGGCACTCCGATAATGCTATCTTCCGCAAAAGGCCCATCATCCATTTGTGCTAAAGTTGCTCGAAGGCAAGCCTCACGTCTTCGTACGTTTCACAGTCGCACTGGACGCATGCATTTTAATCTTTGTACTGTGCCACATGTTTAAAGGGGTCATGACTCACCCCTCGGGGCTGGTTAAACGAAATTGCGTGGCTGGCACATGAAGCGCAATGCTAAAGAAACAGCAGAGCTGATGGGCACCTAGGTAGGTCACAGGCCATATCAGATGAGGAGATGTCTCTACTGTACGCGTTTTTTTTATTGTTTTTTACGTGTTTTTGGCTGTGTGCGCTGATGTGGTACTAGGAGTGCTTTGCGCAGTTCTGTTCGGATAAAAAGTCTCAGATTTCCGGTAATGAAACTAGTTGTTAGAAAGCGCCTGTCCTGTGTGTATTCTCTACTTCGTCCCCGTGTTTTTTTCGCGCTTCTTAAGCATGAATTGATTCCAACTAGCCCATATAGCTGTGTTGCACCTAGGTAGTCTTGGCTGTCGCTGCTTTGCTAAGTTCAGTCTTGAAGAATATTTCTTTGTTTCTTTCTTCGTCTATTTCTTTCTTTTTCTCTCCTCTCTCTGTATTCTTCGCTAGTCTTTTTTGTCTCTGTTTATTTCTATTACAGACGATAGTCTACCTTGGAGAACTTAAACGCAGAAATTTTGGGCTGTCACAAAGGAAAGTTTATTGAACCTGTACACGCAAGCGCATGAGACGTTTGTAAACTAAATAGTTATAAATTGCGTCAATGTAACTTACACAAACGCTAGACGCAATCTTATACAGACAGATGTAATACACTGTACGCTACCAAGCAACTATACAACAACAAACATATTAACTAAGCATCTTACTTCACAAGGTGATGGGGAAAAATAAAACAAAAGAAAGGGGGGCGGGAAGAAAAGGAAATGGGGAGGGGGAAATGTAGCACGGGGAGTCGGATAACTTGTTGCTTTTTCTGAACTCAGTATAGCGCTGCTGGAAATTCAAGTTTCTCCCCACGTAATGCGAAAAACCGAGTGTGCCATCGCCTTAAGAAGGCATCAACTCCACTCGCTTCCAGCTCGTCAACTAGGTATCCGAAAACAATTCGATAAATACGGTGCATGGCTGGGAACGCTGCACGCTGTGGTTGTCTACGAGCTTCTGCCTGGCACCGACGTCTCCAGATCACGTACATTGTCACCAAAAGTATCAATTGCGCAAACTTGCCGTTATTCTTTTGTGACAGCGATGTAGCTCTAACTCCAAAGGTGCGCCAAACAAGGTGCCATACACCCTTAGTAGCAACGCATTCGAATAACGCATGCTTAGTGGTCTCGGATTGCCCACAATTGACGCATCTATCATTTGGTGTCACGTGGAATCTGGCGAGGCGTTGACGCGTCGGTAACACGCTCCATCTTCTCAGCCAGTCAAATTCGCGAACCACTTCAGGGACTTTGCTTTTCTTCCATGTCTTCCATCGGCTTGGGTTCGTTTTTCTTTTATCATCGTCTTCTAGTGTCTCTTCCATCAGCAAGTAACTTAAATCTATTGGCGCTAGTTCTTCAAACCCGTTCCCCTCCGTTTTTTGATCTACTGTGCGCCTAAAGTCGCACACACTCTTGTAAAACTCGAGTGGTTTTTCAGCTTGCCGTCCACTGTATCTCTCTGTCTTTCTGCTTGTCTGTCTGTCACCCGATTCAGCCACCCGGCCAAAGTTGAACCACTTGCCCAAGGGCCAGCCATCTTGAACTGGTGTGTAGGTTCATACTTGTGCACATTGTCGATCTAAAAGCAAACATTACGCATATCTGAGTCGCAACGTCACTACGTAAGGATTAGGTGGTGTGTTCCTTTACGAGAAAATACATAGATACGTACTTATAAATACCCTAGTTTCTTAATTAAGCTGCGCTCAAAATACGGCTGCATTTTTCTTTCTATCTCTCTATCTAGCACGAAAGAGGTCCGCGCAAAGAGTTAAGTCTTCGCGGGGGTGTTCTACCGTAAATGAAGACCACAAACGAAGGTAGCTGTTATCATTATGAAAGCGACTACAGCTGCTTCGTTGAATAACGCCTGCTTAGGACTCGGAGCGAGACAGCAAAGTAAAGTAGCGCTACAACGGCAGCTAACACCCACGCGCCGCGTGGGAGTCGCTAAGATGGCTGCGTTCACGCTGCGCTAGCTCCGCAGATAAAGTAGCACTGAAACCAAAAGAATGTCAGATAACGAAAAAAAGAACTCATGTCTACCAGGATGCCTCTTAGTGACGATGTTTGTGGTTCTGTTGAAGGTTCGCAAACTAACTCGCAAACTCCGTAGAAGTGTTGTATACATTCATCGCGTTGTAGACATATAGCTAGAGGAGCGGTTTTTATTGCTACCAAGGTCGAGCTACGACAGAAAAGGACGATGCTGTGCGCGCTGGTCATGTGCATAAATAACGAACAGGAAAACAAATCGTGTGTTACGCTCACTCTACGTGTATAAAGTATCTAGACTCTCTTTATAAACACCTTTCATCGGCATACGACAGAAAGTCTATGATGATACGAGAGTACGCTTTTATGTGGCTCGTGGCTCGTAGTATTTTTGTGGACCAGATTTGTAGACAGGTGCATAAACTGTGGAAAATGGCACTGCCTCCGTGATCTACGACGTGGAGACTAGCTTTAATAGGCGAAGGCGACGAGGAACTAGCGCGTGCTGTGGCCTGGCCTGGAATGGGTCTTCCCGCATCGTGGCCTCTGTGTTTAGCTCCGACAACGCGCCGTTTGCCGGAGCCAATCTCGGAGGCCACGGCTGCATCCACTTTAACGTGGCTGGTCGCGGCGGTCGCTGTTGCCAGGAATGGGGCGTGCTGGTCGGCAGAGCATCGTCTTTCACGAGACTGGAGGCCGTACACTTCTCTGAAAACTTTTCTATGCAGTTCCTTTATTCACAATGTCTATACACTAGTCAAAAGAGAGTGATTTTAATAGGTGACGACGAAAACGAATAGGCAGCATTTCCCAGTCACTCAGCCTCCTAGGGCAGGATGAAGAAAACGACTGCTAAGAGAAGAGCAGGTATTACTAAGGAGAAATTTGGTATCACTTTTTTTAAGACGAAAGCCTCAGATGCCTCATCAAACGCGAAAATTGACCGGCGTCCCCCTTCGGCGCCGTCAACACGAGTGATGCCAAAATTAATCAACACGTGATGACGCCACCATATGATGTCATCACGACGTCGCTGTGACGTCACGTGGTATACGTCACATGATGACGCGATCACATGACATCGTAGCTTGGTTTGAGGTGGGCCGATCACGGAGGCAGTAACCCGCCACGGGGATCTCGTGGTTATGGTGCTCGACCGCTGACCCGCAGGCCGCGGGATCGAATCCCGGCGGCGGCGGCCGCATTTTTGAGTGAAGCGAAAATGCTTGAGGCCCATGTACTGACATTTTAGGTGCACGTTAAAACCGGCAAGTGGTTGAAATTTCCGGAGCTCTCCACTACGGCGTCTCCCATAATCCTATCGTGGTTCTGGGACGTTAAACCCCAACAATAATTAATAAATAAACACGGAGGCAGTAAAAACCAGCTGAGGTGCCTCCAACCTTTGAGGCACTGAAAAATCTCATTTGCTGCAGAGAGATCTCGGAGGGTGGCGGGGCAGAAACGATACATCGACTGAAAAGAAAAAGATGGCTTTCGCCTTCCAGTCGTATTAGGTGAGTGCATAAAGGACCCTGTGAGTATTTATTTTCTTTTATTGCTCCCGACAATATTTACCTGATAATCTGGGAACAGAAGTTGCTTGCTAGGCCCCTCTGCAGACGCGTCACGGATGTTTCCGTTCGTTATTGAAATAAAGACGGCTTTATTGCCCGTAATATTTAAACACGTAAACACTGAGGCCATGGAGAATCCCTCTTCCATGACCTCAGCGTTTATTGCGACTCACTCTGTCCGGTCGAGGGCGCCATTTGGCTTCCCAAGTCCACGGAGACCAGAGAGTCGCGCGGCCCACGACAAATTGTTGAGTGTGTCGTGGATTCCGGCGAAATGCAACTGGCCGGACGAACGAGAAAACAAGGCCTGGCCAACAGAAATTGGGGCACGGCTATACGAAGGCAGGGAGCAAAAGATGGTCCCTTGTGGAGTTTGTGTATTCCTTTTCGTCCTTTACCTGCCACGGTGATCTAGTAGTGGTTATGGTGCTCGACTGCTGACCCGCAGGTCGTGGGATCGAATCCCAGCCGCGGCGGCCGCATTTTCGATGGAGGCGAAAATGCTTGAAGCCCCTGTGCTTAGATTTAGGTGTACGTTAACAAACCTCTCCACTACGGCGTCCCTGATAATCATATCGTGGTTTGAGGATCTTACACCCCAACGGTTATTATTATCGTTGTCGTTCTTTGAAGGAAACTAATTTCCGTGTGGCAGCGTTTTGTACAATTGACTACAACGCCACCAAAAGAAGAGAAGGGCATAAAGTCAGCGACCGAAGTGAACTTCTTCAGGTCTAACAAACGTCGCCGTTGTTTCTGGGAACGAATAATGACCTCGGCATTGGAGTCGCATAATAAAATAGACATTCTTAAGAGGAAATCACTAATGAAATACTGCACGACCATGTGGGGCTTCAAATTCCTTAAAGGGACACTAAAGAGAAACAATAAATCAGTTTAGATTGATGAAGTGTAGACTCAGTACTCTAATCTCGTTAATTTCATCATCACAAGTTTATTAACGGAGGAGAAAATCAAGGTCAAAGTTCTATTTTTGAACTTCGCGGCGAAATCTCCGCACGCAACGTGACAGATTTCAAAGCGTACTTGCCGTGCTTTGGCTACATTGACTCAACGAAATTTTCTGAAACTTGGTATGCTAAGTCTATGGCCCACTGTCAGCCTTACACCGCGGGCCGCACGAACAGCTGGTACTAGAGACAGCAGAGGTTATGCACCACCAAACTGAGAAACGACATCAAATCACTTTTCACCCAGTCACTGCGTAGTCATCGGCAATGACCGCGCCGATCAAGGGGCCCGCTCAGCGCACGCAGAAGACCATGAACTACTCCCACCGCTTCCTAGGACCGACGTTGCACGGAAGCTCCGTTTGCATTTTCGCCAACGCACCACGTCACAGTGGAATGAGCCGCACTTCAAGCATGCTCGGTTGCACTCCTTAAGTCTTCAAGTCCCATCTCGGCTTCGCCGAGTAGACGCGACCCTTTTGTGTAGGCTGTGGTTGGGCGTTGCGTTTACCAACGCCTATGCTTTCCGCGTTGGGATGGCCGACACCGCATCCTGTGACCGCTGTGGCAACGCAGATACAATTGGACATATTTTTTTTTTTGCGAATGCACACAGTATAGTGCACAACGACTCCCCCTTTGCAAGGCGTTCAACCAGTTGGATGACCGACGTTTGTCAGAGGAGAGAATTCTACGCCATCGACAGGACGCAACGTCGCAGAAGAAGGCCATGCAAGCGCTACTACGCTTCTTGCGATCCACCGGCCTTTCTGAACGACTGTAACCAGAGCGCCCTTTCTGTGTCTGTTGTTTTTTTATTCTGCGTGTGTGTGTGCGTTTCTTTTTTTCCTCTCTCTCTCTCCCTCCACACCCCCTTCTTGCCCCTATTTCCCCACCCCAGTGCTGGGTAGCAAGAATAACAGAGAGCTCAGCTAGTTGGTAAGTATTCATTCTAAATAGACAGGGCGTGCAAACACGGACACAAGAAAGAAGTCATGACACCACAAACGCCGGCGTTTGTGGTGTCCTGACTTCTTTCTTGCGTCCGTGTTTGCACGCCCTGTCTTTTTAGACTGGGTAGCAAACCAGATGCTAATATCTGGTTACCCTCCCAGCCTTCCTTTTATTATCTCTCTCCCTCACATGTGAATGTACTTCATTTTTACCGTTGAGGAGCTACGTAGGCCCTAGTAGACGCCGTAAAAATGTATGACGTCACGTTGTTTGGTGCGGGAACTTCAAGGTGGTGTCGCCACCCGCATTTTCTTTTTCCGCGTTGTCTCGCTTACCAATAAGCGTCTTCTCGCGGCAAGCGTCGCGATTTCGGAATTTTAAAAGAGTAATTTGCTAATAATAGAAAAATCGTTATTCCCTTTAGTGTCTCTTAAAAGGGACACTAAAGAGAAACAATGAATCGGTTTAGATCGATAAATTGTGCTCTGAGAACTCTAATGTCGTTAATTTCGCCCATCATAGGTTTATTAATAGAAAAGAAAATCATGTTCAAAGTTTAATTTTTAATTTCGCGCCGAAATCTCCCCACGTGACGTCACGGATTTCAAAGTGTACTTATCGTATTTTGGCGCCATTGGCTCAACAAATTTACCCCAAACTTGGCATGCTAAGTCTCTGGCCCCATCAGAGAACAATGTACTTCATTTTTACCGATTAGGAACTACGTAGTCCCTAGTAGGCACCGTCAAAACATGTGACGTCACGGCGAATGGTGCGGAAACTTCAAGGTGGCGTCGCCACCAATTTTTGCACGTTTTTGCGCGTTTTCTCGCTTACTAAGGGTCTTCTCGCAGCAAGCGTGGTGTTTTTGGTATCGTGAAATAGTGTTTTACTAATATGTGAAAATCGTTTTGCTCTTTAGTGTCCCTTTAAGGTATAGCCAGTATAATGAAGTGCGCCTTGCAGAGCTCCGCAGTCGGGTCGCTAGCGCTACACAAGTGTGGCTTGTGGCGGACGTCGCTGCTGCTGTGACGGGCTATAGGCCTACACTGTCGCGTCCTTAATTTCACATTGTACACGTCGTGTTTATATTGCTAATCATACCAGTGAAGTCAAAACTGACATGGGAGGTCATAGCCACCGTTTCGCCCAGGGTGAACGCTCTCAGTTATCCCTTTTGTGGGAAGCTTCTCCCCCAGGTCGGACGAGGGGCGTTGTACCCGGGATGTAGGCGGTACGACGAGGCGTGCCTTTGTCCACGTACGTCGCCCCGCAGATCTTATGTTGCCCTTAGTGTGTTCCTTATGGGAAAGGCACAATAGGCCGCATCGTTATCGACGGTCTCCGGCCTTTCTTTTCACTTGTTTTGTGCTGAGCGGCGACTAATCCTCCACACGGGAGAATCCGTTGACGGGACAGTGCACTGCCTTCCCGTTCGGGAGTGGGGAGAGATGGATTCGGGGAGATTAATGGGTGTTGTAGTGGTCGGTCAGCGAAAATGTACAGGTTTCCGCTTCGAGGTTCAGCTCCGTACAACAGCTGCGACCACGCACTGTCGGAAATGAACGAGAGAAAGAGACAGAGAGCGATGAAGAGGAAGGCTGGGAGTACGACCAGATGTTAGCATCAGGTTGGCTACCCAGGACTGGGGAGGAGAGTAGGGGGAAAAAGAGCGTGTAGAGAGAGAGCAAAAGAAACGAAAAAAACGCACATACATGCCAGATGAAAAAAGGACAACACACACAGGAAGGAAGTTCTGCTTACAATCGGTCAGAAAGGCCGGTCGATCACAAGAAGCGCAGGAGCTCTGGCAGGGCCTTCTTCTGCGACGTTGTGTCCTGTCGATGGCGCAAAATTCTTTCTTTCGGCAAAGGTCGGTCATTCAAATTGTTGAGCGCGTTGCAACAGGATAGTCGCTGTGCACTGTACTGTGGGCAGTCGCAGAAGATACGTCCAATTGTTTCTTCATTGCCGCAGTGGTCACAGCCCGCGGTGTCGACCATTTCAATGCGGAACGCATAGGCGTTGGTAAACGCAACGCCCAACCATAGCCTACACAAAAGGGTAGCGTATACTCAGCGAAACCCACGCCAGGCTACGAAGTGCTCCCGTGGAAACCTGTCCGCACAGTGGGGCTGTGTGAAAAATTTATGCACAGATATCTCGCTCCATACGCCGTGCTTGAAGAACATCTGCCATGAATGATCGCGTCGCTCCTGTTAGTTCGGCTACTGACTGCCGTCGTCGCGGCACCGCAATCGCCCATGTGTCTCGCCTGAAGCCCTCTTATTGGGCGTTCTTACCCTTACTAAGTGGATGTTTTGGTGGACTGCTTTCGTGAAGGGGGGGGGGGGGACAGTGCGAGCGCTGACTGTGTTGTCCATCTTCACCTGTGCAAACAAGTCATCGTAATCATCATCATCAACATCATTTGTCTCGCCGGGCGTTCCGTCTTTGGCTCGCGCGCCTGTGTTGTAAATGCAACAATTATACCGCTGTACTTGACATCGTCTTATGATATGTTTGATGTTTATCTACGAAAAGAAATAGCCTTTATTATGATATGCGGAGTGTAATAACCAATTTGGTATTCAAAGGTGTAGTGTACTACGTACTAGCGAAATAATATGTGTGAAAATGGATCTTGCAGAGCGAAATTAGGAGCGTTCGGAGCGTTGGAGTACATTATGAACTGCTTACCATTCATCAATGAATTGAATTTGACAATTCCGCAGGCTTCATCGCTAAAATACTACGCTTCAAGACATATGACTGCTGCAGAATGGCACCGCTGTCACATCTCTAGGATTTGGGTTTAACAAATACTTCCGCCTGGATATCAAGCAATAAGCAATTTGAGAACGCTAGCTTATAAGGCTATCGTGATAGCTGACACTTACGTATGCGAAAATAACGGCCATCTTTGGAAAAGTTAACAGATATTTAACCGGTACACTTAAGTTTTAAAGACGATAGTCTTTCTTGGGGAACTTAAACGCAGAAATTTTGGTCTGTCTGTCTTTCTGTTTGTCGGCACGTCCCTCGATTCAGCCACTCGGCCAAAGTTGAACCACTTGCCCAAGGGCCAGCCGTCTTGAACTGGTACGGCTGTTCATACTTGTGAACGTTGTCGATCAAAAAGTAAATATCATGCATATCTGAGGTGCAACATCACTAGGTAAGTATTAGGTGGCGTGTTCCTTTAATAGAAAATGCATACATACGTAATTTTAAGGACCCTAGTTTCTTAAGCTGCGCTGAAAATGCATAAGAATGGAAGCTTGAGCGAGTTGGTATGCGTTCATCTTTGTTGAAACAGCGCTAACTAGACGACGACGAAGTAAAAGAAGGCACAGGACAGGCGCTGCCTGTCCTGTGCCTTCTTTTACTTCGTCGTCGTCTAGTGAGCGCTGTTTCAACAAAGCTGAAAATGCGACTGCGCTGAAATTTGCCTTCCTCCGTGCCCTTCGCACGAGCTCATTGTTGTGTTTCGGTTTCGGTTCTGTTGCACTGTACGAATTCCATGGGTTGGTGTTGAGAAACTTCAGTTTTGAGAAGGCCAAGAAGGTGAAAAAAAATATTTAAAAAATTGGCCGCGTATCTGCGTGCTTCGCTGCAAATGTCGTCTAAAGACGATAGAAGAGGCGCTGCGTGAGATATGGATGCCATCTGGCAATACGTCGGGAAACACGAGTGCTGTGTTGCGGGCTGGTAGTCCCGGCGCAGCGGCAGGCGAAGACCGGCGGTGACCAACGCGACCGGTGGGGACGCCGGCCAGCCTGAACACACTGTTTGGCGCGATGCGCCGAAGGAGAAGAAAATTCCGCACTCAACGAGTACTCTCCACAAACCCTCTTACTTACACGTCGCCTGGGTAAAACAGGAATGCCAGAGCGGCGCCCCCTCTCATTCGTACAATGCAATACTGAACCGAAACCGAAACACAACATGAGCTTGTGCAGAGGGCACGGAGGAAGACAAGTTTCAGCGCAGTCGCATTTTCAGCGCACCTTAAGAAACTAGGGTTGTAACAATGTAGGGCGAGTAGGGCCAGAAGGACCGTCACGACGAAAACCTGCCCCCTCAGTCGTATTCGCCTGGAACGTTGGTGTGGCTTCGCGTTCCCTCCTCCGCTCCTGGCCTTTCCACAAAGCTACTGCCTAAGTACGAAGGCCCCTACCGCGTCCTACGTCAAGCATCCCCAGTTAACTATATGATTGAGCCTGTTCAATCATCTACGGACCGCCGTCGTCGTGGCCGCGAGACTGTTCACGTCGATCGACTGAAGCCGCATTATGACCCACCAGTTGTACCTGTTCCTTAGGTCGCCAGGATGGCTCCTTTTCCGCGGGGGAGTGATTTGTAACATGGTAGGGCGCAGACAAGAACGCCTGCGAAAGAAGACGACGAAGACGGTTGTTGTTGGTGCTCGCGCTTGCTCGGCTTGAACCGCTGAGCTGTGGCAATCTTTTAATAAACGCGTTACTGTCTCAACCTTAAACGCATACCATCAAGGTCTTTAAAATTGCGTATCTATGTATTTTCTGTTAAAGGAACACACCGCCTAATACTTACCTAGTGATTTTGCGCCTCAGATATGCGTAATGTTTGCTTTTTGATCAACAATGTACACAAGTATGAACCTCGTCAGCCGTTCACGATGGCTGGCCCTTGGGCAAGTGGTTCAACTTTGGCCGAGTGGCTGAATCGAGGGACGTGCCGACAAACAGAAAGACAGACAGAAAGACAGACCAAAATTTCTGCGTTTAAGTTCCCCAAGAAAGACTATCGTCTTTAAAAATGAAAAAGCAGCGTTGTGGGCGGCCTTCAGGCTGCCGGTTGTAGGCGCCGCTCTGGCGTTCCTGTTTTACCCAGGCGACGTGTAAATAAAAGAGTGTGTGGAGAGTACTCGTTGAGACGTTTCCCTGCTTTTTCTCCCATTCTCTACACCCTATTAAAAAGTTTTTTTCTTAGTTCATTACATGAAACACCTATTTTCAGGCACATCATTAGTCGATTTTGTTTCGTCTTTTGAAAACTCTACCACACCTGCTGTGATAACATGGCATTACGGCACAAATATAGCTACACATTTTGAACATATCGCTTCGTTATATTGCGCTGCAAGTAGCAACCTAACATGTTATGAGTATGACTATTTATCTTCATTTAACAGGTCGCTGCCTTGCATTAAACCGATATTCCGAAATCTGCGCAGCATATGAAATTGTTTAACATAATTGACTTTTTGTACTTCTACGGCTCAGGTAATTAAACTTCTATGGCTCTAACATCTACGGCTCGAAATTTCAAACATTTAAATTGCAGTAAACGTTATTGAGCTACTCATTAGAATATGCAGTGTCTTATGTTACCAAGCCTGTAACTTTTGTTAATAAAAAATACACTCTTCTCAGTTTCAGAAACAAACCCTTGTTGAGCGGATCTCATGCACGCTAAAGGTTCACTCGTTTCAGGTGAGCACACGTTTTTTTCCATTGTTTTGTGTGCGCGCCCGCGCGCCCGCGCGTGTGTGCGCGCGTGTGTGTTGTGTTGGGGGTGTGTGTGTACTTTGCCTGTAGATGATAGTCTGCTATCCACGGAAGCGGTAAAAGAAATTCTAGGTGCATAAATATAAAAACAGATCTATATGTATCCACACAAAAAAAGCACTTTGAGTACCTGAAGCAATACTTTCTAAATATACCCGCCTCTCCATGCATTCCCGTTGTCAATGTTTGCTTTGCAGTCTCAGCGAAGTTATATATATATATATATATATATATATATATATATATATATATATATACACACGCGAACAATACGCTATACAGTATCCACTGCTGGTGCACAGTGACCGTAGAGCGGTCGAGTGCCGACGAGGCTAACACATACGCGCGCGGCGATGCTCACAGACCCCCCAACTAAAGTTGGTTACCACTTCATTATCGTCATCATCTTCTATTATTAGTTCTTTTAGTGTACCCGAAAAAAAACACAATACTGATTTGATCCATCGCCGTAGGGTAATAGGGTGTCTAAAATTTATACATGAACTTAAAAGAAAGAATTGCACTTACAAATAAGATATTTTATCAGCACACTTCAATGAAAACGAGAGAACGAACAAAGGAAGATCAATTAAGCATAAAACGTAAAGGAAAGGTGCATTTTCGTGATAACACAATTGCCATGACCTTCAACACAAGTTTGCATACATGAAACGGTTGTATCTACACTGAACGAGAAGTTATATACACATAACTATGTAAAGCGTGTCAACTATGTTTTTGTTAGACCTTAATCAATTTGTAATTAAGAAGACGATACATCAAGCGCATGTCCTTGTGCTAGTGTTTATTCCTTTGCCTGGAGAAAATATCTTCTAAGTGCCTTTGAAAAGCTTTGTTTCTATTATCGAACGCGGTATATCGTTCTAGATTTTAACTTCTACAAACATGAAGGGCTATTCTGCAGTTAGTATATGGATGATCGACTTTCTGGTTTATAATTTTTCGTTTGTAAAATTCAATGAATATTTGTGAATTAGTGAAGGTTCGTCAGCTAACATGCCATGTAATATTTATTTACTTATTCTTCTGTGAAAGACAGCGAAATGAATTTGCCCAGCTGCTCTCAACCTCACTCTCTGGACCGTTACCTACGTTTAACAAAACGCAACAGAAATTTCTGAAAGCTTCGGCGTAATCTATTACTGAACTGTGCTGACAAAGGAAAGAAGCCCTGATATTGATTCGTGTGCTATTGTGCATTAAGCGCTATATAATTAAGTCCTACAGAGCAAGATATGGCTTTACGGAATTTCAGGAGACAATCAGTGGAACTGAAACAATATAAATCCTTAGCATTCAACTCTCAAGAACGCATTATATTAATGCAATTTTAGGAATAATGTTCTTACGCTGTGAGCCTGTTTAATCAAATAGCCGCGATATTAGTTTTATGCAGAGACACGGTTAGATCAGAAAATCTGTCAAGGGTTAGGAAAAAAAAATCTGCGATCGCTGTTACATTGTAATAAAAGAACCTCCTTCGCCGTTGTAGAGGAAGATGAGTAATCAAATAAATAATAACATATCCATACGAGGCGTTGAAGCACACAGCCATGACAATTCTAAAAGGATGGGAAAATTACCGAAGAATATGTGCAGATTTCATCATCATCATCATCAGCCTGTCTACGCCCACTGCAGGGCAAAGGCCTCTCCCATGTTCCGCCAATCAACCCGGTCCTGTGCTTTCTGCTGCCACGTTATACCTACAAACTTCTTAATTTCATCTACCCACCTAATTTTCTGTCTCCCCCTCACGCGTTTACCATCCTCCCACATCTGCAGATTTATTGAAAGTTAAATAAGTGCAATATTTTCGCCGCAAGGGCGAAGTAATGAATGCAATATTAATCGATCAGAATGTTATACGAAGTAAGGGTAAATCCTTCAGGAACCGATGCTGCCTAACTCTACAAAATGTTGGCGTTAGGGAACACGGCGGCTGCACTCAGCGAAGCCACTGTCGTGCTGCCTATCACTTCAGCACAAAGTAAGCGGTGGGAGCTCAGCCTGTACAAGGGTATGAGCCGTGTGTTGATTGTCGAGAAAGCGCGCACGCCTCCGCGCGCGACCGTGACCGTTTGATCGAAGTTTACAGTTTCTGCCCGAGCGACGCCGGTCCCTTCCGGCACCTCTTCATGCGCCCTAGTGCAGCGGAGACGGCGGGCACGTTTCATCTCTACTTGAGCTGCGGCCGTGGGCAGCCTGTTACGAAATAAAGAGAACGAAGAGGGGCAGTTCGAGCAGCTGCCACGAGCGCTTGCTCGTTCAAGATTCCGCTGCCATTCTTCGCTGCCAAACGTCCGGGTCCAGATCACTTCTTCGTGTTTCGCTACACAGCCATCGCACGCTTTCACTCGCACATAAAATACACGAAGCCAACGGCGACGGTGGCGAATAGGCCGCGCCTGGACGGTCTAGAGAATTGCTATCTCAATATTATGTGGTTAATGCTTGGCTAACGAATCTTATTAGAAATTTAAAATTTCTCATAGAAGTTTTGCAGTTAGTTAACTTTAGCGTGTCAGCTATATACACGCTGTCTTAAATAGCTGCAATTGTAAATCAAAGGAAAACTGCTTCATTTTAATTGTTATACGCTTCCGCTGTTTATTAACAGAGGGAGAGAGAGAGAGAACAAAACCTTTTAATGAAAACCAATGGTTTCCTCGATTGTGGGAGGCGACGACGGCTAGTCGGCCAGGAGCCCCTGCTCCTTGGCGGCTGCCTCTGCCCGCCCCGTGATCCAGACCTGCACGGCAGGGTCGGAGCTGAGCAGTGTGGCCTCCCACTGCTGCGTAGTGGTAATTTGCAAGCCCTGTGGGCCACGATGCACAGGTTTACTGGGACAGCCCCAAAGCATGTGAAATAGGGAAATCATTCATCGGGGGCCCGTCTATTATACGTACAACCATACGAAGCCAGTGGATAATGAGACCAAATAAAGCGCACGCGTGGTTATGCGTATTGTCACGGTAATTAAGTAAATGAAGTTGGGAAGCGCCGCGGCCGGGAGCTTGCAATCCCCTCCGCGGCGGCTGCATTTTCAATGCAGGCGAAAATGTTTGAGGCCCGTGTACTTAGATATAAGTGCACGTTAAAGAACACCAGATGGTCAAAATTTCAGGAGCCCTCCACTGCGGCGCCTCCCATAATCATATCGTGGTTTTGGGCCGTTAAACCCCGGATATTATGCGGGATGCATGTAAACGAAATTTCACGAGAGAAA